>NW_005871055.1:3445980-3494335 GCF_000147115.1 Myotis lucifugus
TCTACTATCAGTCCAGAGGCTCCTTTCCAGCCCTTATCACAGTTGTGATTTTCTACTAGAGGATTTTCACCTGATTGTTTCTCTCCTCCTCTGGGTTGTAAGATGTGGGAGGCTAGTACTAACGGACTCCCTCCCGCCCCTCCCTCCCTCCCTCCCTCCCTCCCCTCTTCATCTTCTTTCCTTCCTTCCTTCTCTCTTCACTTTTTGTGGACCAAGTCCACCTAAGTCTGCAGAGCCTGATCTGTAGCTCCTCCTCCTCCACCCCTAGAATACTGTATCTTCTCTTTCAGTTATGAACAATGCCACCCAAAGCTCTCTTTGTGGGACACCTCCAAGGTGAGGAAAAAGCCCACATTTTTTGTTCAAAGCAAAAGGGGCTGTGAGGCTTCCAATCACATCTCAACCATAATGCTGCCCAGGGCGCTAGCCTATGTGGTTGGTGACATAAAAGTTAAACAAAACATCAGACTGGTAAAAGAGGAAAATCTAAGTCATTGCATGGTATTTCAGGCAAGCTGCTTTAGCAGGGCTTTGGCGGGAGGCAGGGGAAAGTTCAGTTACTGATAATGGCTGATAGTGGTATTGCTGATGGGTCATGAACTTGTCTGGCTCCTCTGTTTCTGTTCTGTGGTTCTAATCCCAAGTCTGTAATGATATATAAAATAATAGACAACTTTTCCTCGTCCTTTTCATTGAAAATCACATTTCTCAAGACAATACATGGAATTTATAGGATGTAAATATGTCAGTAAAAAAGTGTATCATGCAGTAGATTGCTACTGGTTCAAGACTTCACACCTCATGTTCAACTTAGATCTATTTTGTCCACATAGTTCCACTTTAAACAAGCTTTCCTCTCTTCCAGTTTGTCTTTTTTTTCTAACTCAATCCCTTTAGGCTGTTGGAATTCACTCTTTGTTTCCAGATGAAAGCTTCAGAAAGTGTTTTATACCAAAGAATAATGAAGCCAGTATCTCTTCTAGTCTTGGAAAGACAGTACTAGGGATATAGAACTAATAATCATAGTGCAGGGATGACAATAGGAAGTGTTACAGATCTCTATAGGTTTTTCGGCACTTTTCACATGATGTTGTATCACAATGACATTTATGGATGCTAAGCAAAAACCCAAGGCCCCAGCAGAGATGGGAGAGATGCTTTTCTCAGTTGGAAATTCCATTTTACTAGACTTTCTCTCCTAAGCACCTAGGACCACATTCTTGTTTGCTTTACAAACTCAAGGAGAAATGCTCACTGAAAAAATTCACAGAAGAGCTAGAGAGAGGAATGGGCCCTCCACCCTAGTAATTGGCTTAAGCTCCATGATTGGAGAGGCTGTTGGTTTTCTGCAGTATCATATCCTTAGAGCCTAGCAGAGTGCTTGACATTTGATGTTCCCAGAAAACAGCTGTTCAACTGTATATGGAGCAAATAATACAACATGGAGATGGGTGGGAGGCCTCCTGTGTGGATGGGAAGTAGGAAGTAGAAAATGAGGAAAATGAGGAAAAGTGGCAACAAGTGAGCTTACATTATTTTAAAATATTTCTTCTCCAATTATGGTATCCTTTGTAGGCTGTATTTAAGACACCTTCTGAAATGATTGCTATTATTTCCTTTTTTTTCATAGCTGGAGAAAGAAGACCACAAAGTGATTCCCTTGGGTCAAATGGTAAACCTATTCAATCCTTTCTCTGTTTTAAAATATGCTTGTTTCCTTTTAAAAAAAATATTTTTATTTTTGAAAGTGTTACGGATATCCCCTTTTGTCCGCCCATTGGCCTCCTCAACCTCACATGCCCCCAGGCCTTCACCACTCTAGTGTCTGTGTTATACATATCTATCTATAATAATAAAAGTGTAATATGCTAATTAGACCAGATGTCCTTCTGGACATCCTTCTGGATGACCTTCTGGACGAAGCTGGGGCTGCAAGGGAAGCCTGGGTCACAGGTGCCAGAGGGAAGCCAGTGCCAGCAGCTGGGGGAAGAAAGGCCTACTCTTGCACGAATTTTGTGCATTAGGCCTCTAATCCTATCTAATAAAAGAGAAACATGGTAATTAGCCGTAACTTCACTACCCTTCCCATTGGCTAATCAGGGCGATATGCAAATTAACTGCCAACCAAGATGGCGGCCGGCAGCCAGGCAGCTTGAAGTGAACAGGAGGCTTGCTGGCTTCAGTGACGGAGGAAGCCAACGTTCCCCGCCTGCCGCTGCTGGGCTCTGAGCTTGCAGTTTAAGAAACATTGTTGCAAGTATAGAAGCTAAACAAAATCCCAGAAACCTGCTTTCAGCCAGCCCGGCCTCAGAGCTGGAGTTGAAACAGTGTTTCGATTATAGAACCCAAACAAACCAGATACCTGCTTTCAGCAGCCGAAGTCTCAGAGCTGGAGCCGAGCCTCAGAGAGAAAGCCGGCTCTCAGCTCCAGTGACAGCCATAGAAGGTAAATAAATCCCAGAATAAAAGAAAAAAGAAAAAAAGGAGAGGTTTGGAGCTTCAGTTGCCCGCCAGCCTGAAAACGGCCATCAGCCCCTCACCCAGACTGGCCAGGCACCCCAGTGGGGACCCCAACCCTGAAGGGGGTGTGACCAGCTGCAAACAGCCATCATCCCCTCATCCAGGCTGGCCAGGCACCCAAGCGGGACCCCCACCCTGATCCAGGACACCCTTCAGGGCAAACCAGCCAGCCCCCACCCGTGCACCAGGCCTCTATCCTATATAGTAAAAAGGGTAATATGCCTCCCAGCACTGGGATCAGCAGAGCCGCGAGGCCTCCTGGCCCCTGGAGCAGCGTGACAGGGGGCAGCGCCCAAACCCCCTGATCGCCCTGTGGCTCTGTGTATGACAGGGAGAGGGGCCACAACCTCCCTATCCACCCTGCTCTGTTCGTGACAGGGTGCTGCGCCCCAACCCCCTGATTGGCCCTGCTCTGTGTGTGACAGGGTGCGGCGCCCCAACCCCCCCCATGGGCCCTGCTCTATGTGTGACGGGGTGGAGCCACAATCTCCCCATTGGCCCTGCCCTGAGTGTGACAGGGGGGTGTGCCCCAACCCCCCAATCGGCCCTATCCTGAGCGTGACTGGGGTGGCATCGCAACCTCCTGATCTGCCCTGCTCTGTGCATGACAGGGGGCGGCGCTCCAACTCCCCAATCAGCCCTGCTCTGAGCCCAACCAGGGGTTGCACCTAGGGATTGGGCCTGCCCTCTGCCACCTGGGAGCAGGCCTAAGCCAGTAGGTCGTTATCTCCCGAGGGGTCCCAGACTGCGAGAGGGCACAAGTGGGGCTGAGGGACACCCCCCACCTGCCAGTGCACAAATTTTTGTGCACTGGGCCTCTAGTATATATATATATGAAAGCCTAAGTGACTGTCTGACCATTCGACTGTTCGACTGGTAGCTATGACACGCACTGACCACCAGGAGGCAGATGCTCAACGCAGGAGCTGCTGAGCTGCAGTGACTTAGCAGCTGCGGTTCTCAGGTGATGCACCCGAACCAGAGAGGAGGGAGCCTGATTCTGGGGTGCGTCACCTGAGAACCACCCTCTAGCAATCCAGGGCCCTTCGGGGGATGTCAGAGAGCCATTGTTGGCCTGATCCCCACAGGCCAGGTTGAGGGACCCCACTGGTGCACGAATCGGTGCACCAGGCTGCTAGTAAACATATAAGTTCTTTGGTTAATCTCTTTGATTTATGACTGTCAAACAAGGTTAGATAGTGCTGTTAGACAGGGACAAAAACCTGAAAATGTTTTTGTCAATGTTATCATCTAACCTAGTGTAACATAGGGTTACTTTAGTAGAAACACTAAAGAAGGGCTAAGAGTCATTAACTTAAAGGACTTACAGGAATAGTCAGTCCTCAATTTGTGTGAATAAGTTAAACTTTTGTTTTGATCTTCCTTGACACTAGAGGCCTTAGTCCTGCTGGAAGAATTTTCCTGGAGATTGGGTATAAGTTTATCCATGTTTTTTCATTCTTCTTATGGTAGCTATCATAACAGAAATGTTTAAAGTTTCCTTAAGAGAGATGTTTATTAAGCACTAATTGATTGGATCTCCAGTTCTTCGGGATATAAGGGCCTGAAATTGCCTGGTCCCTTTTGTGGACCTGAAATCTGTATAGGAAGCTAACAATTTAGTTGGGGACAGTGTATTTGCACAATAAGGAAGCTGGGGTCTGACTCTCCTTTGAGGCTCAGGTCTTCAATAACTGTCTCTGCTGCTCAGGCTTTTTATATCCAGCATTTCCTGCTTATATTGTTTCCACTTCCTTCCCTTTTCCAACTCCCAGGATATACAAGGGCCTTGAAAATACAAATTCACGCTGACACAACACACACCCCAGCTACTCCATGGTACCCTTTTACAATCTCGCAGTCTTCATCTGCATGGCCTATTAGATCCACTCCACTGTTATTGAGTCTGAAGCACTCACTGCTGATTTGCAGTGTGATATCAGTTAGATCACTAATCTCTATGCCCATTATTTTTTTTTTTACATTTGCTTCTTGAGGATATTCTTACTTATGCCACAATGTAGGTCCAGAATGAGAAATATAGGAAGATAGAAGGAGGATGATGCAAGTCATGTTTCTATTCCCAAAAGACACTCAGGTTAAGTTGACAATCGCTACCACATTTCTTTGAATCTGCGTTACCATGGTTAGCTTGACAGTATTTATGTACCACTAAGAAAAAAGTGCTGCCAATTGATTTATGACACAATGTTTTCTATCACATAATTTTAAAGATACATGCTAATTTGGGGGATGTTAAAATGAAAAAAAATCTATAAAACAGGTACATGTATCTTACCTATCAATAGAACCAGTGATGTGCCGTGCCTAATCTAAACTACAGTCCCAAATTATAAAGTAGTCAGTATGAATTAAATGAACTGTTATTTTAGAAGCATTCTGTTTTACTGCAATTATTATTATGTGGATCCTGTAAGTACTGAAAGCACAGAACTGTGACAGCCGTTTTCATGCTTAGTGGATGGACACGGTCTAATGCTCAGCATTTGACTTATATTGCAGTTTTATTCGGCTTCCATGAGCCCATTTATTTATTTTAAATCCAACATTCTTTCTATGAGAATTTCTTTTAAAATAATAGCCACTCTTCATGCCTCCCACAAATAACCATCCTTGCACGCTTGCTGCTGAGTCGGCACTGGCAGTGAAACACAGTCTGTTTCCCAGGGCTGTCCTGGCTCTCTTCTCCAGCAGGAGGGATGCGAAGGCAGCGTGAGCCACAACATTGCAACTCCAGTTGGCCTTGGTTATACAAGCTCATCAATCAGACTGCTGTCAGTCTGCATTTGAAAGTGCAGCGAGGCTTATGTTTTCTGAGAAAAAAATATAAAAGTTCTTCCCGTGTCCTTTTTTCATTTTATCATAAGAAACTCTGCTCAGTGAATTATATGTTCATTCAAAGCTGTTAAGGTGACTTAAGAACCATTGTGACCACCTTCATAATGAATGTCATGGACTTCTGATGGATTGCTTATACTTCAAGCAGACCAACCTTTCTTTGGGAGCAAGGCATGGGCCATCAGGACAGAGATAGAGAACATTCCTTGGTTAATGTGTGTAACACTAGCTATTATGTACTGAGCACTTACTGTGTGTCATGCACTGTTAAAAGCAATTCATAGGCCTGAGCCACTTATTTCTCATAACATATACAACTGGTAGGTGGTATTACTAGTAACATTTCACAAATAAGGAAAGTGAGTATTATGTATTGAGTTGTGCATCCTTAAAATTCACTTTGAAGTCCTAACCCTCAGTGTGACCACATATGGAGATGGGGGTCTTTAAAAGGTATCAAGTTAAAATGAGACCATTAGGGTGGGGCCTAGTCCAATAAACTGTTGTCCTTACCAGAAGGGTACATTTGGACACAGAGAACACCATGCAAACATGAAGAGGACCCTCAAAGCCATGGAGAGAGGCTATGAGCAGATCCTCCCCAGCAACTCTCAGAAGGAACCCACCCTGCTGACACCTTGTTCCTGGATTTCCAGCCTCCGAATCTGTGAGATGATAAGTTTCTGCTGTGTAAGCCCCACAGCATGTGGCACTTTATTATGGCAGCTCTGGCAGACTAATCCATGAAGTTATGCAGTTTGCCAAGGACCACCTAGATACTGGGGTCTGAGGCTCACATATGAGCTTCTGTGTCTGAGTCTGGAGCATGAGCTCCACTTAATACTTCCCCCAAGTAACTGAAATCTCTTTCCAGGCTTTATCCTCCATGAAAATGGGTGAGCCCATTAGCATGGGGTTAGTGGTTCCTATGTAATCTCAGTATTACACAGTAACTGCTTGTCTACCATGTCATACTATTGATGGGATGTTAATTATATTATTACTAGGGGCCCAATGCACGAAATTCGTGCAAGGGGCTTGGCCCTCGCAGCCCCGGCTTTGTCCAGAAGGTCGACCGGCTGTCCGGTCTAATTAGCTATTACGCTTTTATTATTATAGATTCCTTAGGGAGAAGCCAGGGTTAAATTGACCCTGTCCATTTGTCCTATAGTGTGTAGGCCCACACTGAAGCCAGAAGCAGACTTCAGGAACACTATTGCCCAAGTCATCCTCTAGGTTAGGCTATTACGGTCACTATGACCTGCAACTGGGGTGCAGTTCCTGAAGACATTTCAAATCTTCTTAAAGTCCTAATCATGTCATTAAACTGCTCAGGAACTTGGATGACCATCCACCACCTTAACATGCAGAATAAAGTTACTCATCCTTTACCTCAGACTACGTTGCCTTGGCTTACATTTTCAGTCTTTGTTAGAGGACCCACACCTTTGTCCTCACACACAGGTGCTTGCAGACATGCACACACACACACATATTTTGGGCTCACAGTTGGGCTGGTTTACCCTCTTTATTCAGGATTAAGAGTGTATTCTCTCACACCTGGGCTCTTAGTCTTGGTGTTTCTTTGACCTGAAATTTCCTTCTTTCCCCTTATTTACCTATTGACAGCCTACTCACTTGCAAAGTCCAGTTCAAACCTCACATTTTCCCAAAGCCATTCCACCCATCCCTTCAAATAGACTATTTCCCTTTCACTTAAAGTCCCAGAGCTTACCATGGAGACAATTATAACTCAGTTTTCCCTGTGAGTTCTTGGGGGACAGGGCCTTTGTCTTGTTAACTTCTGTGTGTCCTCAATAACATCTAGAATAGTCTTCTTTGTACAGTAGGTACTCACATTTTTGCTGGATTTAATGCAATCTTTAGCCCCTCCAATGAAGGCTTCCAGGTAGGAGCCAAAAAATTCACCAATCTTTAGGCACAAAAAGCAAAGACCTCGTGCCCTGCTCTTGACTCTGATTTCAAACAGACCCAGCTCATAAAGGTGCAGAAACTCTTCCTCATGTCTTCTGGAAGACAAAGTGTAGGCCTATGATCACGAAATGTGCTTTGTGGTCTCAATTTCATTTTCTACCAGCTTATGAGGCTTTATTTTGTTTCTAGACTCAACTACTTAGAATCCTAGCAATTGATAATACAGCATATCCTTCCTTCACCTTAGGTCAGGTAACAAAACAGTAGCTCAGATAACAAGGTGGCTCCAAACAAAACAACATTCCTGGTGAAAATGGAAGTTTCATATGGTCAAAGACTATTTTATTTCTCAAAGTTGTTTTCATCTTAAGAAAGGCAGCACAAAAGAAATGCTTTTATTTTTATTTTTTTAAAATATTTTATTGATTTTCCACAGAGAGGAAGGGAGAGGGACAGAGAGCCAGAAACATCGATGAGAGAGAAACATCGACCAGCTGCCTCCCGCACACCCCCCACTGGGGATGTGCCCGAAACCAAGGCACATGCCCCCGATCGGAATCGAACCTGGGACCCTCCAGTCCACAGGCCGACGCTCCATCCACTGAGCCAAACCGGCCAGGGCAAGTTTTAAATTTAGAATCATTCCTGATCCTTGTAACTTGATCTTGCTGACAAGTTCACTAGCAGCGTGATAAAAAATGTATATCCCTTTTCTCTGAGAAAAGTTGGTTTTGAACTTGATAGCGATTATTCAGGTTCAGGGTGCAATTGGTAAGGAATCTGGAATCGTCTGCCTGGAGACAAAGCCCACTTATACTACTTACTAGATCTTAGTGACGTTGGGTGTGACTACTTTCTGGGCCTCAGTTTTATTGTCTGTACAATGGAGACAGAGAATTCTTTTAAAGGACTGTTAGGGTGAATAACAGAATAAACACATAGAAAATGCATTGAGCAGTAACCAGGACATAGTGTTGCATTTAATGTTAACTGTTATTATTTCAAAGTGGCCTTTTTACCAAAGAAAGGAAACGGTAGAGAACATTATTGGTTTCTGTTATGGATTCTATCTCACACTCCTCCCCTTCTGCTTTTTTTTTCTTTTCAGAGTATGTTGGAAATAGTAAGCAAACATGCAAGTGATACATGTATATTTAGTTTCACATGCAACCTCATTGTTACTTCCTGACATCCTTCCAAGATATCTTACAAGTTATCAATCTCACCAGACAGAGTGTGTTTTCTGACCACTTCCCCTTTGCAATTAAGGACTGTGACCACTCGCTTACGCACAGACTGAGACCAGCAGCCCTAACCCCAAAGGAGGTCAGAAACTCCCAGCTCTTCCCGCCGAGGGGGCTAGCTGAGAACCCGATACTGTGTGTTTTAAGACTGTGGCTAGACTGTGACCATAGGAACTGGGAACACCCACCAACACCCTGTTTCCCCCAGCCCCACTTCCTTCGCTTCAATGCCATTAAGCATGAAGCAGTGTGTTTGTGAATGTTTTGAGAGGAGTTAAATTTCTGATGTTTATTATTGAATTGCTAAAGATTTGAAGAGAAGATAAACAGACGAGCAAAGAAATAGACAGAAGACACGCTTGGACAGACTCACAGTGTGAGCAGACATGCTCTGGAAGACCTGGGGTCCTCGAAGGTCTGGGCTCGAACCAGAGCCCTAGGATTTGGTCAGTTGCTCTGCAAATAAAACCTGCCCTAGACACAGAGCGAGGAGGCTTTATTTGCATAGGAAACCTGCCAGTCTGGCCTAGCAGACAGTAGGTCACAGTCAGGGTGGTGGTGAGTTTTACCATCTACCTTCATGGAAGCATTGAATATGGGGCCTGAAAGGGGTGGGGAAAGGCCACCTTTTCTCCTCTTTCACATCTGGTGTCTCAGTTAAACCCGGGGCTTTGCCTCTGCTCTCTGCATCGCCTCTCCATAGCATGCTGAGCATAGGGAAGATAAACTCACAAAGACGTGTCTTCTGAGTGTGGGAGGACTTGGGAGTGGGGCTGATCAGGCTGGGATTGAAAGGTCAGGTTGCAGTGTGTTGTCCACAGGCTTCCCCATCTGACTTCATGGTGCCTCTTACACATACTCACCCACATACACTCCACTCCACGTGGGTGGAGACGGTGTCTACGCTGTTTGCCATCATAAGCTCAACATCTACCACAGTGCCTGGCACATAGCAGACACTCAGTGCATATTTGTTGAATAATAAATAACTCTGTTAAGAGACATAAATACATATCAGCGGTATGGTCTGGATTTAAAATACTCAGTCCCATTGTCTTGTATGTATACTTATATACAATCATGCTAGCTCCTTGTTTAGTCAATATGATCACTCTGTCTGTTTTCTCTTTTGTATTGCTGGGATAGAGACAGCAGTCTTCCAACATTAGGGAGAGAACACATTGGAGAGCAGTCTGTGAAGGCTGTGTGTGACTATGGGGAACATGGACTCCAAAGGCTCCTCCATCATACTTGAAGAGCCGTGTAGTGTACAAGCTTCTCCATCCAAGATAGATGATACATCTTGGAGTCCAGAATCTTTTCACTCCTTTGAAAGGAGCTTAAAGTTTAAAGAAACTCAAGTTCTGAATCTGGTGAGGAGGAAGTTGAAAAGCTCACTTTAAGAATATGAAAGGTTATGCTTTTTGAAAATGATGTTGGCTGCAAAATTATAAGTTATAGCTTAACATATGAATCAAAGGGTTTAAAATTTTACCTTTTCATAGAATAATTCTTCTAGGACTATAGCCTAACAATGAAATATGGAAATAAGTGCAAGTGGAAATTCCATAGCCAGTAAAGGTCATCACATTATTATATACGAGAGCCAAAAGTTTGAAACAATTTTAATGTTCAGCAATGGGCAATGGCTAAGAAAATTATGGGGTGCAGCCATTAAAGTGGAAAATAGGACACTTTTTGTGGCTGCTTTTATACCATTGATTTTTTTCTGTCCCTAAAGAACAAACCACTGAGTCATAAATTGAAAAAATGATGTATTGAGCATGTGCCCCATCGTTAGAACCTTACTTCTTTCTACATTGACCTTATCCAGGAACTTCAGTGATTGAATGGGTTTTAGAGAGAAGATGAGGTTATCTGATGTTCAAATAATTTGTAACATATAATAAAAAGCTTAATGATTTATTTTCAGTGTCACCAAATAGCTGTGGATGTTAAAATAAACATGGAAACCAAAGAGATAGATTCAAACTTTTACTTATGAAGGTGATATTTATGAAGAATATTTATTGGTGAGGAGGAACACTTATAACAATATCAAGTAAATAAAATAGGATACAAAAGTGCAGGTACATTATGTTCTAAATAATGGAAACATAGTTATATAAATATATGTAGATATTCATATGCTAAATTATTTCTATGGATTCTCACCAGCGAGAGATCATGAGTGATTAGTTTGTTCTTAATATTTTATATATTTTTCATATATATTGCTTTTATATGAAAGTAGAATTTTATAATAAAAACTAGAGGCCTGGTGTACGAAATTTGTGCAGGGGAGGGGGCTTCCCCTCAGCCCAGCCTGCACCCTCTCCAATCCGGAACCCCTCAGGGGATGTCCGACTGCCGGTTTTGGCCCGATCCCTGAGATGGCAGTCTGACATCCCTCTCACAATCTGTTCGGTTGACTGTTAGGTTGTTTCGGTGCCTGCCTGCCTGATCGCCCCTATATATATATATATATATATATATATATATATATATATATATATAAAAGTAATTAAAATTACAGTGTGATGGATTTGAGCAACTATAAAGAACTTTTTAATAAATAAACTTTACTTTTGGCAAAGTTTTAAATTTACAAAACAATTGAGAAGATAGTGCTGATATACCTCTTCATCCAACTTGCCCTATTATTAACATGATGTCCGACTGCCGGTTCGCCCCTCACTAACCTCCCTGCCGGCCTGGTCGCCCCACACAGCCTTTTCGGTTGACTGTTAGGTTGTTTCGGTTACTACGGTCACTTAAGCTTATATATATATATATATATATATATATATATATATATATATATATATAAAAGTAATTAAAATTACAGTGTGATGGATTTGAGCAACTATAAAGAACTTTTTAATAAATAAACTTTACTTTTGGCAAAGTTTTAAATTTACAAAACAATTGAGAAGATAGTGCTGATATACCTCTTCATCCAACTTGCCCTATTATTAACATCTTGCTAGTATATTGGTACAATACATTTGTTATAATTAATGAACCAATATTGATACAGTGTTGTTAACTAAAGTCTATAGTTTATTCAGATTTATTTAATTTTTACCTAATGTGATTTTTCTGTTTTGGGTTCCCATCCAGGACACCATATTACAATTAGTGTCTAGCTCTTTAGGATACTCATCACTTTCCTTGTTTTTGATGACCTGGACAGTTTTGAGGAATACTGGTAAGGTATTTTTTTAAATTAAGATATCATTGACATATAATGTTATAGTAGCTTTAAGTATACAGCATAATGATTCGATATTTGTATATATTGTGAGATGATCACCACAAAAAGTCTAGTAAATATCTGTCACCAGACGTAGTAAGAACTTATCGATGGAAAATGTTTTTAAATACTTGAAATGAGCTCTTCAGGGAAAATGTGTGGCTGTTTCCTCCCTGAGAATTGCGAGGAAAGGACTCCCACTTTTCTCCCTGAAGAGTGAATAAATCTGAGGGATGGGCAATTTGGACTACTGAATGCCTCTGTGTTCTAATTATCTGTTAAATTATGGGAACAGAGCAAGAAATGGCCATGGTTTTTCTGGCAAGTGCTTTACTAGTGAGGTGGCTCAAATACCTATCCCAAGGGCCCAGCTTTCATAATAAATTTCCTATTTTTCACCACACTTCCTCCTCAAGTTCCCTTTCAGTAGACTCCCCACCCCTATTATAGATGGTGGAACCGCTGAGGGCTGGAGTTGACCTAGTTCTCCCATGGCCTCCCATACATTGCACAGTGTTAGGTGCTGATGGACTCAATGACAAATTTATACAAAGCCAGAAACAGTCTAAGCGAATATTTTCTTACCTTGCACTTTGTTCTGACGCCTATTCTTAATCCCTGAGGTCTAAGTCTCTCAGGATATAGAACTAGACTAAGATAGGTCTCAGGAGAGGGAAGGAGAGTTTCCTGTGGTCTGTAGTGGCCTTTAGGATTCTCAAAATATGGCCAACTCTTTAATATAGTGGTAATAATAGGTACCAATACTGAATAGCAAAAGGAATCACATACTTGTGATGGGAAAGAAAATAAATACATCATATCTTCTGAGGAAAACTAAAAGCAATACAACTCATCTTATTAATAATGTTGACTATTTGAGGACAGCATATGGAGTACAGTATTTTATGGAGATGGTATGCTATTCCCATGGATCCTGACAAAATACTATTTGAGTCAGAAGCATCCGGTAAGGGCTGCTTTTCATGGCAGCCTGGGTGTTCCTCAGGCCAAGTTGGGAAGAATTGACCTGAACTCTGGAAACCGCTCAGAGCTTCCCTGGCCTCCCTGGGGGCAGGTTGGATCCTGAAGATGTTTTCCAGGGCTCTAAAGACTCGTTTATTCTGGGAAATGGGAAAGGAGGGAGCAAAGGGAGAGAGACACCAAATCAAATGCCACAACTTACCTGCTACATTTCGGATAGAAGTGTTCAGGGGAGGAAAATAGCTCTAACCTGGAGCAGAGGAGTGTTACTTCTGGTTATATGTTCAAGATAGTAAAGAAAATACCAAGTCAGGAGATCATACCCCTACTAAAAAGGTTGTGGCCCTACCGAGATGGGTTGGAGGAACCTGGCTAGATTGCTAGGGCTGCTGTAACAAAGTACCATGGACTGGGTGGCTAAACAACAGGAATTTTTTTTCTCAAAGTTCTGGAGGCTAGAAGTCTGAGATCAAGCTGTTAACAGGGTTGGATTTTTCTGATAGCCACAAGGGAAGGATATTTACTAGGCCTCTCTCCTCGGCTTGTAGATGGTGGTCTTCTCCCTGTCTTCACATCATCTTTCCTTTGTATGTATCTATGTCCAGATTGTCTCTCCTTCTTTCTTCTTTTTTTTTTTTAATCCTCACCTAAGGATATTTTTTCCATTGTTCTTTAGAGAGAGAGTGGAAGGGAAGAAGGGAGGGAGAGAAAGAGAAACATTGATGTGAGAGACACACTGAATGGATTCCTCCCAAAAAGCACCCTGACCAGGGCTGGGGATCAAGGCTACAGCCAAAGTACATACTCTTGCTGGGAATCAAACCCAAGACCCTTTGGTCTGTGGGCCGACGCTCTAACCACTTAGCTAACTGGCCAGGGCCAGATTTTCTCTTCTTATAAGGAGGCCTTTCATATCAGATTAGGGCCCACCCTAATGACCTTATTTTAACAGAATTACCTCTGCAAAAACCCTAATTCCAAATATAGTCACATTCTGAGATTAGGACTTCAAAACATATAAATTTTGGTGAGCACACAACTCAACCTGTAACAAAGCCCATTTATTTCTGACAATGGTAATCTCTGGAATCAGAATATTTGCCCATCTAGTGTCTGTAGGTTTGGGGTCCTCAACTCTTTACACCAGTGAAGAATACCAACTAGCAACAATTGCATGCAAGACTCCGTTCTAACAGCAGGTACTGAAGGAACCACCTACTCAATCCCAGCCTAGATTGGACCTGTTCTCCAAACAGAGGAGTTACTGAAAAAGCAAGTTCTATGTTCTATGGTGAATCCAAAATACTCTGAAACTATGAAGTTGGGCAGTTTGGCTATGTGGTGGAGCCCATTAATTATAGTTTGTCCTGATTATATTTATTTGTCTAAGCTCTTCTTGGTATTACAGAGCTGCTCCTCTAGGACATTAAACAACACGCAAGTGAGAGCCCTGTGGCTCAGGTCTGTGGTGGGGAGGCACAGAGAAACAGGCTGCATGCCACTGGGAAGGGCTCTGCACAACATGGGCTCACCAGGTCCCATGGAGAGAAACCTTCCTGAGCACAACAGGGGTCCCAGGACTAGCTACTATCTCACTTAACATCAGCCAAACACTTCCTAGATTAGACTGATGGGTTTGGAGTGAGGGGGAGGGGTGATGAGGCAAGAGAAACACTCCCAAGTTCTTTCCTAAATGTCTTTGTCCCTGCCCCAGACTGTGGTAAAATAGAGCAGGGACCAGCTGGCCAGCCTTGTTTATTTAAGCTGTTGACTAATCTCTGAGTTCATGTGCTGAGCTGGTTCATGAAGTTCTTGAACTTTTATTATCCTTGGACTTCTGGCACAGAGAAAATGAAATAAGAAACTGGTACTATCTTTAAAAGAAGTCTATGGGATTGAGTGAATTGAATATTTGACTTTGAATTAAGAGATTCAAGGAATTCAAAGAAACGTGCATAATGTTTGTTGACAGATACTCTGTGCCAGGCGCTGTGCTTGCTCGGCTGGAAGTAAATTCAGAGTGAAAGTAAATTTTCTTCTTAGCTCTAGAAGAGCTCTACTCACTTGGGCTGTCTTTGGAGTCATTGCACCATACTGATCCTCAGTTTCTGTGAAACAATGTTTTAAGTTCAAAATATTAATAAGCATATATAAATTAGATATTTAAAAAAGTGAGTATAGAGCTGTGTACTCCAATAAGGTAGCCACTGCCTCTAGTGACTGGTGAGAAACAGGAAATTCAGTTCCTCAGTTGCACTAGCCGCGCTTTAAGTGCCCCACAGCGACACGAGTCTAATGACTACCATATCGGGCAGCACAAATATAGGACATTCTCATCATGGCAGAAGAGTCTATTGGACAGAGCAAATGTAGTTAAACCAATAAATAGGGGTTCATTTGAAATATTTTTATTTCAAAACATTTTGTAAACTTTGGCCTGTAATACCTGGAAGGGCTGGTTAAGGTTGCTAAATTATATCTCCACACTGCAGACTGGAAACAAACTTAAACGTTACCCAGAATACTTACCTATCTGAAGATTAATCCACTCCACAACATCCCCACCACGCCTCGTCCTATGTTGGGCTTGATAATTCCAACAATAGATATTTGCCTTTCAAGGCATGGATTTTATTGGTGAATTCCCCTTAGTCCAAAATGGTTGGCTCCTAGAAATGCTAATTTTTCTTTGAAAATATTAGGGAATTTCATATTCTTATGAATGCCTTTACAGATGAGTCACACAATTTCCATTACAATTGTGTATAGAAAGTGTAAATGTCATATGTAATTGCAAATGTCAAAAATAAAATGAGGTTATGCAGTTGTCTGCCCACTTGTTCTGTGGTATGCTAATAATAATAAAAAATACATTTGAACATATTACCATAGCCAAATGGATGACTTATTCCTAACAGTTATTTTACACATTTCTCAATAATTTTCTTTCTAAAAAATCTTTTACCATTGAAAAATGAATTTTCCAGATAAAAAATTAAGTTTACCTTTTATCACACCCACATCTTGAGAATGATAGTCAACCATGATAGAAATATTTCCATAGAATTTCTCTGCTTGAGTGAGCAGGGCATACTGATGTATTCCAACTTCTTCTCAAGGTCTTGTCATTGTCAACTCTATGCTGGGCTGGGCCAGTGCACCAGTGAGGCGCTCGGCCATGCAGCCCTGCAGCCATCCTATTCTGTGACCCTGCAGCCACCCTACTATGTGTGTTCCTTACTTATTTGATAATTCTTCTAACTCCTCCACTGCTCTCAGTGATCATTTCTAACTGCAATGGGCTATTCTTTACTACAGAGGATTTTTCATTGCTTCAATTCTTCGGTATCTTTTCATGCACATTGGATTTATGCTTAAAGATAAGGACTTGAAATGACTGTTCTTCAAAGATTCCTAATTATTGTCACTAAGTAAAATGCAGAGACTTTGGGGCAGCTCTTTTTCTCAATGCTCTTCCTCTTACTTTCATACTGACTGATGTTGACAGAAATCTAACTGGCTAATAAATGGTGCTGTGTAGTAGTCATAGTAACAATGACAATGCTAACAAGAATGATAAGATCTATAAAATGTATATATTAAACACTATTCTAAAGGTTCTGAATATGTTGAGTCATATTGTATTCATCACAGCCCCATAGGGTAAATATTGTTTTCTTTATTTTCAAATGAGTTAAATAAGGCATAGAAACACGGGCCACCCAACCAGTAAGCGGCAGAGCCTTGATTTACCCACAGGACACCTGGCCCCAGTGTCTCTGTTTTTAACCATTTTGTTTTAGGATAGATTTCTAAAGTTTTCACTCTGTAATAGAGCATGGACAAATGCATGTTAAACAATCATTTATTTCTGTCCTTTATTTTGCATGAAGACTGGTAAAACCCATGTACTATTTTATGAGAGGCAGCTTGGTATAACAGAAAGAACATAAAATCTTAAGTCAGCCAGAACTGATATAACATATGTTCAGGCATTCAATACATATTAGTTTGAACAAAGGCTCATTGGACTATCTTCAGAAATGGATTAAAAACTTAAATGTTAAGACACAAAACCATAAAAATCCTAGGAAAAACAGGCAGTAAACTCAGAAAAATTATTACTAAGAGCAATGTCAGAGAGTTTACTGCCTGTTTTCTTCTAGGCCATTTATGGTTAAGAGTCTTACATTCAAGTCTTTAATCCATTTTGAGTTTTTTCTTGTATATGGTTTAAGAAGGCAGTAGCTTCATTTTTTTTGTATATACCTGTTTAGTTTCCCCAACAGCATTTATTGAATGAACTGTCTTTACCTCATTGTATGTCCTTGCATCCTTTGTCATAGATTAATTGACCATATAGATGTGGGTTTATTTCTGGGCTTTCTATTATGTTCCATTGATCTATGTATCTTTTTTTATGCATGTACAATGTCATTTTGATTAATATGGCCTTGAACTATAGTTTGATATCAGGTATCATGATAGCTCCCCCTTTGCTATTTTTGTCTCTCAAGATTGGTGTGGTTGTTCGGGGTCCTGGGCAGTTCCATACAAATTTTAGAATTATTTTGCTCTAGTTCTGTGAAAAGTGCCATTTTGATAGGGATTGCATGAAATCTCTAGATTGCTTTGGGTGGAATGGACATTTTAATCATGTTAATTCTCTCTCTCCATGTGCACGGTATAGGCCTCCATTTATTTGTATATTCTCCAATTTCTTTCTTTGATGTCCTATAACTTTGTGAGTACAAGTCTTTTACTTCCTTGGTTAATTTATTCCTAGGTAATTTATTTATTTTGATGTAATTGTCAATGGCATTCTTTTCTTAATTTCATTTTCTGATGGTTCATTATTGGTGTATAAAAATGAAACTTATTCTGAATATTAATTTTGTATTCTACTAATTTATTAAAACTTATTTATCACGTCTATATTTTTATAAATATATATATATATATATATATATATATATATATATATATATTTTTTGATTTCAGAGAGTATAGGAGAGGGAGAGAGAGATAGAAACATCAATGATGAGAGAGAATCATTGATGGGTTGCCTCTGGAAACCCCCTATTAAGGATCAAGCCTGCAACCCCGGCATATGCCCTGACCAGGAATAAAACCATGACCTCCTGGTTCATAGGTCAATACTGAACCACTGAGCAACACCAGCTGGGCTAATTTTTTTTTTTATGGAATCTTTAGAGTTCTATGTAGTATCATGTCATCTGCAAATAATGATAATTTCACTTCTTCCTTTCCAATTTATATGCTTTTTATTTCCTTTTCTTATCTGATTGCTGTGGCTAGAACTTCTAATACTATGTTGAATAAAAGTGGTGAAAGTGGACTTCCTTGTCTTGTTCCTGATCTTAAGGAAAAAATGTTTAGCTTTTCCCCATTGAGTACGATGTTTGCTGTGGTGTGTCATATATGACTATTACACTTTCAATAATGTTACTAACCAAAAGTTCAATGTTGTGATTCCATGTTAAACATGGAGATATTGAATCCTTATTGGAAGTATCTTACAGAAACCTTCTTCATAGAGACATAAATCGTAAGGGCAAATGTATTATGAAAATACTGACAAAGAATGAGAATTCTCATTCTCAGAAGTTGGAGGAGAGGGAGATCAGGGAATAATGTCATTTCAATGAAGACCAGATCTAAAATATCCAAGTTTTTCCTACATATAGTCATAGGAAAATAAAATAGCAAGATGTTGGAAACTACTTTTGGGACAGGTAGTAAATATGATTAACATAATAATCTTAGTAATACAGCCAAAATACTTAATCCCTGAAGAAAAAAAAAAGATTGCTCATGAAATAAATTAAATTGGGGAATAGCAGGCACTTAAAATTCAGCATGTCCAAAATAAGACTCAATTGTTTTTTGCACCAATCTTCCTACACCTGATTTTTCTCTGGCGTTCTCTCTCCTTTAGACAGTACCACTACTTCGTCATCCATCTAGAAACCTGAGTCACCCTTGACAGTTCTCCTTTTCTCACCCTCGTCGAAGTTGCCTTTTCCTTCTAAATATCTCTGTGATTGGTTACCACTTCTCCATTTTGACTCTTTATGCCTTAATTCATGCATCCATCATTTCGGCTTATACAATTGCAGCTATCATCTAACTGACCTTCCTATTTCTCCTTTCTATCTCTTACATGTCACCATCCTCTATTATGTCAAAATAAATTTTCTAAAAACAGTCAACTGGTTGTGCTCTTCCTTTGCTTATTGTTGTCAATGGACATCTGATGTTTACAAGATAAAATCCAACTCTCTAAACAGTTCAAAAGGCTGTCCAACATCTGTCCCCAGCCAGATCAGAGGCCTCTTGCACTTTAGCTGCTGTCAATGTGCTCTCTTCCTCAAATGTGCCTTCTTCTGGGTCTCCAAGCCTTTGCCCACATTCCAGAAATGCCAAACTCAGTTGGTTGACTCCACAGACTCCTACTCATCTGTGAAGACCCAGACTCATTAGAACTTTTGTGAAAACCTCCTGGACTCCCCCCTACAGAGTTAGTTGAACCTTCTCTGATTACTTGTAGCATTTGCTTCGGACTTCTAAGACAGCATAGAGAAACCACATTTTAATTTGGCTTAAATATCTCTCTTACCTACTACATTAAGAGGGTAGGAACTGGTAGGAACTTTTCCTGGCTATTAAAAGTGCTTATTTAGCGAACAAATGAAAGAGATTCAATGTCTTTGGCAGGGGGTTTCAATACAATTTCATAGAAAGAGAAATTTATAAAGTCAATGACCAAATAGTTATTGAGTGTTTTGTTAAAATTGTCTAGTAAAAGGATATTTGGATGAGATACTTTTTATATCACTAAATTAAGATTATAAAATATTTGTTGCTTCTTTGTTGCAAAGACTGTGCATATTTATGTGGATATATATTATATATAATTAAAATATTTGTTTACTGCAAAGATAGCAGATATATATTGTATATATGTATACACACATATATATTTAAGTTATGCAATAAAAAGAAAGAAGATCAAAGACTTTTAAAAATAAGTAAATGGCCCTACCCAGTTTGGCTCAGTGGATAGAACCTTGGCTGTCAGACTGAGGGGTCCCAGATTCCATTCCGGCCAAGAGCACATGCCTCTGTTGCAGGCTTGGACCGGGTCGGGGAGCATGTGGGAGGCAAACAATCAATGTGTCTCTCACATCAGTGTTTCTCTCTCTCTGTCTCTCCTCCTCCCTTCCACTCTCTCTAAAAATCAAGGGAAAAATATCCTTGGGTAAGGATTAAAACAAACAAAAAACAACAACAAAAAAAGTAAATTTATAGAAGTAGTGAGATAAACAGATTAAATATTACAAGATAATATTTGAAATAGTAAGTTTAAGTGCGATTTTGATTCATAATGACTTCATTCTCTAGCATCACCAAAATCTTCTATTTTCTTTATATGAATTCATCCACCCAGGCACCCAAGGCAGAGGTAGAGGCATTAATCAGTCACTTCTCATGTTTAGTCATCAAGTTCTATCTCTTGTATTTCTTAAATACTAAAAAAATAGAATCACTAATATAGTCCCACTCTCTTTTAGGCACTATTCTAAGCACTTAATCTAGATTAATTTATTTAGTTCTGCCCACAAACCTATGGTGTGGGCACTCCTATTACCATGCCTATTTTATAAATGAGAGTTCAGAGAGGTTAAATACATTGCCCATGGTTGCACAGACAGGAAATAGTGGAGTTACTATTTGAACCCAGATAGACTAGCTCTAGTTAGTATACTTAACTCAGCACTTGACTGCCTCTCCTCAGGCTGCCTGCCCCAATCAGTCAGGATTAGATCTTCCTTCCCTGCCCCCACTAACACTCACTTAGATGCCTACATCTTCTTCTCACAGGTCTACCTGCTTCCAGTCAGTCACATCTCAACTCCAACCTCAACTAAGCACCCAAAGTCAGATGTTTAAATTGCCCATCCAATACCACCTCCATTCTTAAAATATAACAGTGGCTTCCTATTTTAAACTTGTTTTTACTGTTACTATAGCTGGAAATAGTATGCTTGTTGATTTTGAGCATAGGACTTTGTCTTCAAGTGAAAATTTAATGGAAAACAATAAAATATTTAACTTGACCAGCTCTGATTAAAGGTCTACGCTTGTGATGGGCTGATGGTTCAAGAAGGGGCCCTAAGGAATCCCTAAGTGGAGATTTGAAAGCAGCATGAGAGATACTTGAGAAAGCCAGGCCACTGGTTCCTGCACCAGCCAGACAGGTGAGAAACAGTCCTGGAGGCCTAAGGGGGATAACAGACAGAACAGCTGCTGAAGAATGCAGGGCTGGGCACAGCAGGATCCCCAACAGCGTCCCAAGGCTCCGTGTTTTTCTCCTTCAGGGTACCTCCTTTCCTCTTGGCCTCTTCCTTTCTCTGGGCTGTGGGACTCTCTTCCTTGCATCATAATTCCCAGATTTTAATGTCCCAGACCTTTGTTTGACTATTTGCCATATCTAGTGGAAGTAGCCTGCACTATGTAAAGCCTTGTCAAGATAGCTCTATCAGATAGATAGTGGTTGTCAAAAAGTGTTCCTCAGACCCAAGGGTCTCTGAGACCAGTTCAGGGGATCCTCAAGATCAAAACTATCTATAAAGTAATACTAAGGTCATAATTTGCTTTTTTTTTAAACTTTGTAGACATTTGCACTGATGGGTAAAATGCTGGAGCCATAGCACAGCTGGCACCAAATCAAATACAATTGATATGAAAACTGCATTGGTAGTTATTGTATTCTTCACTGCTACACACGTCATGGTTTTAAAAAAAAAGCCAGTTTCACTGAAGAATATCCCTGATTAAGCAGTAAGAATTTTTATTTTTATTAAATCTTAACATTGGAGTATACATTTTTAAATGTATGAAGCACTTCTGCTACATAAGTATGATTGTCACATGGAAAAGCACTTGTGTGATTGTTCAAGTTGCAAGATGAATAAATACCATATAGATTAGCTTTCCAGATTTAGTACTTGGCAGATATTGTCTGGAAAACGAACAAAGTGGGCCTGTCACTTTAAGGAAAACAATTGGCAGTATTTGTTGCCAATGAAATAATTCAAGCTTTCAAGGAAAAATAGAATTTTTCAAAACTTCTATCTATTACTGTGAACTTAGCTTTCTAATACTAAGGCTTTACTGATAAAATCAGTGGTGGTATTAATGAATGAAGTTTTTTCATATTGTATTATAAAAACTGTCAACATTTGGAAGATCTATGGAGCTCAGTGAACACATATTTTCTAATGACCAATGCCTGATGCAAAATTATCTCTGGGTAAGAGATCCATTCAAAGGAAAAGACAGACCAATGGGTATTATTATAGCAGAGGAGAAAAATTTCACTGATGGTTTTAGATTCCACAGTGTAGCTAATGGTTAAGAAATGACCACTTGTTGTGCTTTGGTGTAATAGAAAAGGAGAACTCCACAATTATCTGGAAAGGCAACTAGACTATTCCTCCCTTCTCTAACCATATGTTTGTGTGAGGCTATATTTTCTTCATGCAACTCTAGGAAAAACAATGCATCACATCAGAGCAGGTACAGAACAGAGAGGAGAATACAATTGTCTTCTATTAAAAATTGTAAAAATAAACAACGCAACTCTTTTCATTAATATTTTTATAGTTATTTTTCACAAATTATATTACATGTTACCTAAAATGAGTAAAAACTGTTCTGTTTGAATTTCTACTAGGGTAAATGTTTGATACATATATCTATATTAAAAATGTTTTTGGTGTCTTTAATTTTTAAGAGAGAATAAAGGTCCTGAGACTAAAAAATTTGAAGAACTACTACTATGTTGATAATTATATAAAATCTAAAAATCACTTAAGTTCAAATTTTCTTAGGTTCTATAAGCTTGATATTAAAATTCTATGATATTGGCATTAAAAGTACATATATTTATTCCTTCATATTGTCTGGGCATATTATGCCTTTAAGTTTGCTGTATGCTTTCCTCATTTAATTAGACCAAAAATATATTTTAAAAGTGATATTATTTGGGGTACTTTCCTCTTTAACACTCAGTTTTCTGTTCAACTCAGTCCTCTATTATTGGAATGGCAGAAATATTTATATATTATCTTATTTCAATTATTTATTTATTTTAAAAACATTCACTAAACATTGTGTTAAGACAGTAGAATGAAGATAATTAGTTCCTTCATGGAGCTTACAGTCCAGTAGGTGAGACAGAGAAGTAAATTACGAGAGGAATCCAAAGGCAACAAAATCTCAGACATATGCCAAAGCAATTTCTTCACTGATACAGCTCCTAGGGCATTGGAAACTAATGAGAAAATAAACAAATGGGACTACATCGAAATAAAAAGCTTCTCACAGCAAAAGAAACCATCAACAAAACAACAAGAAAGCACACTGCATGGGAGAACATATTTGCCAATGTTATCACCGATAAGGGTTTAATCTCCAACATTTATAGGGAACTCATACAACTTAACAAAAGGAAGATAAACAATCCAATCAAAAAATGGGCAAAGGACCTAAATAGACACTTTTCAAAAGAGGACATACAGAAAGCCAAGAGACATATGAAAACATGCTCAAAGTCACTAATCATCCAAGAAATGCAAATCAAAACAACAATGAGGTACCATCTCACACCTGTCAGAATGGCCATCATTAACAAATCAACAAACGACAAGTGCTGGAGAGGATGTGGAGAAAAAGGAACACTCCTGCACTGCTGGTGGGAATGCAGACTGGTGCAGCCACTATGGAAGACAGTATGGAGTTTCCTCAAAAAGTTAAAATGGAACTCCCATTTGACCCCGTGATCCCACTCCTAGGAATATATCCCAAGAAACTAGAAACATCAGTCAGAAAGGATACATGCACCCCTATGTTCATAGCAGCACAATTTACAATAGCTAAGATTTGGAAACAGCCTAAGTGCCCATCAGCAGATGAATGGATTAGAAAACTGTGGTACATCTACACGATGGAATACTCTGCTGCTGTAAAAAAGAAGGAATTCTTACCATTTGCAACAGCATGGATGGAACTGGAGAGCATTATGCTAAGTGAAATAAGCCAGTCAATGAAAGAAAAATACCACATCATCTCACTCATTTATGGATAATTAAGACCATTATAAACTGATGAACAAAAATAGATACAGAGGCAGAGCAACATTGAACAGACTGTCAAACTACAGCGGGAAGGCCGGGGAGGGTTGGGGGGTTGGGTAAGAGATCAACTGAAGGACTTGTATGCATGCATATAAGCATAACCAATGGACACAAGACACTGGGGGGTATGGGAGGCCAGGGGAAGGTCAAGGGGAGAAAAAAAAGGAGACATATATAATACTCTTTGTAATACTTTAAGCAATAAAACAATTTTTTTAAAAAGTGATATTATTTGGGGTACTTTCCTCTAACACTCAGTTTTCTGTTCAACTCAGTCCTCTATTATTGGAATGGCAGAAATATTTATATATTATTTTAATTATTCATTTATTTTAAAAACATTCACTAAGCATTGTGTTAAGACAGTAGAATGAAGATAATTAGTTCCTTCACGGAGCTTACAGTCCAGTAGGTGAGACAGAGAAGTAAGTTAAAGATTACAAAAAGAAGTTTTGGAGCTGTTATCAACATATGAACATCTATACTAATAATAGAGGAATATGCAAATTGTCCAGGATGCCATCACAGTAACAGTAATGACCGAACAGCAGGCTGCATGGGGCGACAGGGCCTGCAGGGGAGTTAGTAAGGGATGACCAAATGACTGAACAGCAGACTGTGTGGGGCGACCAGGCCAGCAGGGGGAGCAGATGGGAGCAACCAGGCTGGTGGGGGGGGCAGTTGTACATCCTCCAAGGGGTCTTGGATTGGAGAGGGTGCAGGCTGGGCTGAAGGGACCCCCCATGCACAAATTTCGTGCACCGGGCCTCTAATCTATATAATAAAAGCCTAAGTGACCGTTACAGCAGAACGACCAGAATGACCGGTCGCTATAATGCACACTGACCACCAGGGGGCAGACACTCAATGCAGGAGCTGCCCCCTGGTGGTCAGTGCACTCCCACAAGGGGTGCGCCGCTCAGCCAGAAGCCGAGCTCACAGCTGGCAAGTGCAGCGGCGATCGTCGGAGCCTCTTCCGCCTCTGCGGCAGCACTAAGGAGCAGCAAGGAGGCGGGTGGTAGGGAGCGAGGGGTTCAGGACTGCAAGAGGGCACAAGCCGGGCTGAGGGACCCCCCCCCTCCTATGCACAAATTTTATGCACCGGGCCTCTAGTATTTAATAAAGAATCATAGAGCCCAACCTAGGAGCATTAGTACTTGGGGCCTTAACTGAATGAAGATAAGCCAGGGGTCATGTGAAAAGTCAAGGAAGGGAAATCCTGGCAGAAGAGGCTGGATGACCAATGATATAGAGGTGAGAAATGGGAGGGTGCAAGTACTTTTGTGTTGTTGGGGCATAAAGTGTGAGGTTGCAGGGGAAAACTGAGGCAACAAAGGAAGTGGGAACCTGAAGATAATACAAGCCATGATAAGGAGGTTGAGAGTAATCTGACCGACTAGTGGTATTTAAGGGGGCTCCATGAAGCAAAAGCAATGACTGAAAGCTGCAGGTCTGTGGAAATGCTTTGTATGGCCAACCAACATGCTTAAGGTGGATTTGAATACATTTCTCCAGTTTGTCACAGTCTTCAACATTCTCCATGGTCTTGGTCTCTTGTCTCTCCTCTTCTTGTTCCTTCATTTCTTATATGTCCCCTGGCATATAAGACACTTAGGCCATCTGTGTTGTACTGTCCATTTGTGTCCCACAGGTGTCTCTCATCTAGTTTTTACTTAAACCCTTGTTGCTCAAACCCTTGATATATGAAGTACAGCCCCTCCCCCCAAAATAAAATTTAAAAATTTTGGAAAACAGTGACTACAGAATCTCTTTTCAGGATATTTACAATATATATTTGTACATTAATGCCACTGCTAAGAACTGCATTAAACATAAAACAACTAATGTGTTGCTTAACACAGTATTTTATAAGCGGATCTGACCATGGGATCACCCCTTTTACTAAGTGAATGCCAACTAACATTTCGAACAGCCATTTCACAGTGTGGCCTGGGAATGTCTAAGAGTCTCTGAGATCCTCACAGGGGTTATTTCCTTTCTCATTCTCATTCTTTCAAGAATGTACAGTGGAGTGTTCCAGAGACTGCAGGATATGCAATATTATAACACATAAGTACAGAAGTGGTTATGAGAATCTACAAAGCCAAATATTAAAGGGTTTTGAAAAAACGTAAAACAGTGTCACTTTTCTTTATACTTTAAAAAATGTTTTGTTTTGTTGTTTTTTTTTTTTTAAATAAAACTGTACTATGTTAACATGCTAATAGGTTAAAAAATCTCTTAGTTTGGCCCTACTGGCTGGCATGGCTCAGTGGTTGAGTATCAACCTCTGAACTAGGAAGTCACGGTTTGATTCCCGATCAGGGCACATGCCCAGGTTGCAGGCTTGATCCTCAGTGTGGGGTGTGCAATAGGCAGCCGATCAATGTTTCTCTATCATCATCAATATTTATATCTCTCTCTCCCTTCCTCTCTGAAATCAACAAAAATATATTTTTAAAAATCTCTTAGTTTGGATTTCTAATATGCCAGGTATCTACAAATACAACTCATATAAAGAAAAACTCTTTGGGGTCCTAAGGCCCAAGAGTTTGAACATTGCTGACCTAACAGAATTACTAGTAGTGGATAACTATTATTTTTGCCTTCCCAGCAGCACAGCATCAACTCCTTATCTTTTTGATATATGCACTTTACTTTTCTTTTGGGAATTATCTCTCCCCTCCTCTTAGCTCATGAGATTCAGATCGGGTTAACTCAATTGTCTGGCTAAAGGGAATGGCATTTGATTCAGGCCTATATCCAGCCATGCCTGAGTCTAGACCTAAGCCTACATTTTCAAATGCATGAACCAATAATTATTGTCACTTCAAAAGAATTCTGTCTTAATACACCAGGTTATGAGGAGATACAGTTTGATAAATGTTAATCTAATTACATGTTGTTTGTGGCTGAGTAGTGATAAAAACTTGAATCTTCAGTTGTGTTGGTCTTGGCATCACTTAATATGCATTAGTGATGATTTAATTATTTTTATTTTGGTAACAAATTAACTGATTACCTGATTTCTCTCTATATAAAAGCCTATGAGACCTGTCGACCATTCGACCATTCAACAGTTTGACCAGTAGCTATGATGTGCACTGACCACCAGGGGGCAGACACTCAATGCACAGGCATGGAAATGTGGAACAGACTGATGAATCTCAGAGGGAAGCTGGGAGGGGAGAGCAGAAAGAGATTAACCAAAAATCTTATATGCATACTAGAGGCCCTTGGCCTGGCCTGCGGGGATTGGGCTGAAACCAGCTCTCCAACATCCCCCGAAAGGTCCCGGATTGCGAGAGGGCACAGGCTGGGCTGAGGGACACCCCCCCTGGCCTGCCAAGTGCATGAATGTTGTGCACCGGGCCTCTAGTATAATGATAAGTGTACTAATGATTTCACAGTAAGACATATAAGTCCAACAGGGAAGATATATTAAACAAATAATTACAAAATCACAATCATCCTCTGTTTAAGATAGCCCCCTGGTCATTTTCTCCTTGGGTAGCTATTAGGGATTTGTTTTAATCATTATCTTCAACCAAAGTGCCTTCTCTGACTCTTTAGAACAGGTTAGGCCCCATTATTATTAAAATGTTTTCATTGTTCTTGTACTTTGCTTTTAAAACAGTTATTACTATTTTAGTTAATTATTTGTTAGGTGATTTGTTCAATATGTTTTTAGAGTGTAAGCCCCATGTTCTGTTTTGACCACCACTTTGTTCCTAGGGCCCAGCTTAGTGCTTGGTATATAGTGGGTTCCCACTAATGTATCTGTAGAGTGAATGATTAAACGCATGAGTGTCATGACAGAAGTTAAGGGTGCCTTGAAAGAGGGAGCCAGCCCAGGACTTCTGGAGAAGGGACATCTGAGCTGAGAGAGGAAGGACAGTAGGAGAGTCATCCTGAATGGGGAGATGGGAGAGAGGTACACTACAGCTGGGAGTAGTATCTGAAGCTGATGTGTAAAAAGAATCTTGAGCCAGAATGTGAAGGACATTTGAGGTTTTTATCATCGAGTTTAGACTTTTACTTAGAAGTCATTGAAAGATTGGAAACAGGGAAATGAGAGATCTTTTTACTTTAAAAGGAAATCTTGATCAGTGTGTACAAAACGGTTCAGGGGCAAACAAGACTGGAGGTAATGGGACCAGTTAGGTGATGTGACTAATTCAGGTAAGAAGCTGTGGCTTTGACTGGAGTAGTGGCAGAAGCTCTGTGGATCCCTTAAATCATTTTTTATTCAACGTGTATTTACTGTGCACCTACTATGTAACAGGCAATGGTCTAGGAAATGGGGATAGAGTGGTGAGTAATACAGATAAAGTCCTTGAAAATATTGGGTTTACATATGAATTGGGGAGTGGAATGCTGACAAATGAGTATGTAAATAAATAGGCAAAAAGAGAGGTTCACTGTCTTTGAAGGAGCAACCGGTAGACTAAAAGTGGAGTTTCCCATCCGGCCTGTGGGTATTGGAATACAATGGATGACATCTTTAGAATAATAAAGGGAAAGAATTGCTCCGCGGTAGGAGTGTCACATGAAGAACTGTAGAAATGTAATACATGTAATATATGGTCTGGTCCTATGTACGGAGCTCTGAATCATGCCTGACCATGATGCAGAGATCAGAGGAACCTTCTTGCAGTCTGAGTATGAAGATGTTAAGGAATAAAAGCCATGGATAAAACAATGGGGAAACACGGAAGGGCTGCAGTAAAGTCATTGTGGGTTAGTTGTTATAACACATTTAAAAATCTTTGGTCCTTATAAAGATTTAGAAAAAGTTTGAAATATAGAATTGTTTCCCAAAAGAAGAAGAAGGACAAGGAAGAGGAGGAAAACAACCCCACTTCCCAAAGCTGACAAACAGAAAGTAGAAAGAGGCCCAAGATTGCAAGGAGTAGAATATTAATGTGAATTATTTCTGTATTAGATTTTGAAATAATTCCCCTCTTTCCCTAGCAAACTGATATACATGCATATATAAATGTTAAAAGCACTTCTGAATTTGAACAAATAATTTAATTTGTATGGGTGCTTTTTTATCCAACCTGGGTACGCTTCCTCAATGTGTGCTGAGTTCTAAGTGTTCAGTTGAGGTCACCAGCTTTAATAACTTCGAGATGCTCCTTTTGTGATAAATCTTATCTAAAGAAGTGCCCATTAGAGAACTATGCAAAAAGAGGACACAACATTAAAAAGCATTAATGAAAAGTGGAAACATCCCAAGTTTTTCTAGGTTTCTAAATTGGCCAGAACCTCCCATACTTCCTGCTGAAGATGTATCAGAATTTGTGAGCAATGCTCATATTTTCATTTTATCACCAAGAACACAATTCTAAATAGAATCTTTTAAAAAGCACTGGAAAGTTTTCTTTAGCAATGAAACTAACATTTAACTACACCACCAGCTTTGTGTAACATTCCTTTCCTGATTGACAGTTGGATGAGCCCCCCTGGGGTTGCCTCCATGGGGCGCAGACCGCTCCTACCTTTAGGGTACTGCAGGGAAAGAACTGCCAAGCGGTAGGTGTGGTGCATGAGGAACTCCGTAGGAATGTAATGTATGATTCTATATATGAAGCTACGGGGTCCTACCACTCTCTTTTTCCCCTTTTCTTTTTAAAATCAGAGTTGGTACCTATAGGCTCTCTACTGCCACTTTCAAAACCTGCCTGCTAAAACCACTTTGAGGGCTCAGAACAGAGATTTGGGAAGGGCGGAGGGGTGGGGGTGGGGGTCTGTTTTCCTAAGTCCGCCAAAATACTAATTCAGAACCTAAATTTGGAGCCATGATAGAGACTGCAGTCTCAGGACCCCTGAGGATGGTCCTTGCTGATGTATTTGGGGAAGAGGTGTGCGGGGTGGTTGGGAAGGACAGGAAGGAGAAACAGATAGGAAGGGCCTTCACGGATGGCCAAGTCCTATAGGGGAAGCTGAGGTTGAGGAATGCAAATTGCCTGGGGGACGTCTGACGTGACCTTTAAACCCGTAACTGAGACATGGCATCTGCATCTTCCCTGGCCCATCGCTGGGAACTCCAAAAAGGCAGCTGAGGATAGACCAGTGGTGTCTGTAACCACTGGAACAACCCACAGTCTCCTCCTCGGAGGGCCGATGGGGGAGGAGGCTTTTGAGTGAGAGAGTAAGAGAGAAGGGAGGCTAAAGGAAGGGGAGCCAGAGGTGGGAGTGGAAGAGGCAGCCTCACCCAGGGCTGATTGGCTCCCGAGGCCAGCCCTCTCGAAGCGGTTTATAAGAGTTGGGGCGCCCGGGCGTCCAGCTCGCTCGCCCGCGCGCCCGGAGCAGCGCCCGGCTCTGAGCGCTCCCGGTCGAGGCCCGCCTGGCCCCGCGCCGGCTTTGGAGTTGGCCGCGGGCACTTGAGCGAGGGGAGAAGCGAGAAGGAGGGGAGCGCCCGAGAGAGCGGGCGGAGCGCCATGCGCCGCGCCAGCCGAGACTACACCAAGTACCTGCGTGGCCCCGAGGAGATGGGCAGCGGCGGCTCCAGTGCCCCGCACGAGGGCCCCCTGCACGCCCCGCCGCCGCCCGCGCCGCCCATCCCGCACCAGCCCGCCGCCGCCTCCCGATTCATGTTCGTGGCCCTCCTGGGACTGGGGCTGGGCCAGGTCGTCTGCAGCGTCGCCCTGTTCCTCTACTTCCGAGCGCAGGTGAGTGCTCGCCTCCCCAGCGGGCGCGGGCCGGGCGCACCCACCTCGTTTCTGCCTCCCGCACCGGTGGGAAACTGAGTCTGGACGGCTCGGTTCACCAGCTCTTGCTGATTCCGGAGAGGAAGGTGACTAGAGAGAGACGGTCCGGCTCGGGGGCAGCCTGGCGCGGGGCCGGGCGCGCTGGCCCTGGTCTCCGTGCGCGCACCGGTCTCGCAGCGCGCGGAGGCTGAGCGCGCCTGGGCTGGTGCTTTTGAATTTCCCCCGGCGAGACCGCATTGGTCGCTCACCTCTTGTGCAAAGTATTACACTTTCCCTTCCTTCCAGTTCTCTGTGGGAGCTAAGAATTAATTTATGCCCGGTTAGGGGGAAAACGAGCGCCTTCACTTAAGCATGGGGCCTTTCTTCCCTTCCCCGCACACCAGAGGGTCTGGGTGCCCGGGGCCAGCTGCTGTGTAGGTACCGTGTGGTCGGGTCCGCGGTGCTAGTGGCGGGCAGACGGCCGCTGGAGCCCCGGGTGGGGATGCCCAAGTTGCTAGAAGGGCCAAATGACAGTGCGGCCAGAGAAACCAGGACTCGCTCACGTGGGCTGGAAGAAGAGGGAAGGACCCAGGCGCCTTCCCACCAAGGTGAGCAGAGGAGGGCAGCAAGGTGTGTGTGATGGTGGCCAGGTTCTCTCCCCTGACAGAGCCTCACGACAGTCTAGCAAATAACCAACCTTTTACCAGATGAGGACGACAGCTTGGAACGGCAGAGATAGAAAGGAAGGGGTAAATGTGTAATATTATGCTTTCTGGTGGTTTATGCTCTTGTGTTTTCTTGGAAATTGCAGTGCAGTTGGTTGGATTCATTCAAATACTCTTGTCTGGTGCTGTGAACTCTTTCTCAGAGGAAGTGGAGGGCTGACTGTGCATTTTTTTTTGTTTTATGGGAAAAGAGAGTTGGGTTTGGACTTCATTGGTTTTCAGATTCAAAGGTGATTACTAAACCCAATTGGATGCATCAAAACATGGCAATGCCTGGGGTTGTGTGGGTTTTTGACACGTGTCAGAGTTTTGAACTCCATTACTTGATATCATAGGCTTTTTGTTAAGCTTTCATTATCCACTAGTTTGCGTTTTGTAGAACTAGTTTGATTATCTACTAAAACAAAGGTAGAAATAATATGTGCAATACTTTAGAAAATTTGTATTTGTGTAGTAATAAACATAATCCATTGCAAGATTTTTTTTCTAAAAACAACTTTGAGTGATTTACTTGCAACACAAATCTATATGAAAGTAAGGAAATGTTTTTCTTTCATTGGAGTATGCTGCCATCAAGAATGGGTGGTTTGCTCTAGCCAGGTTGGCTCAGTGGATAGAGCATCAGCCTGCGGTCCGGGTTAGATTCCGGTCAAGGGCAGTACCTCCGTTGCTGCCTTTCCGGGCACGTGCAGGAGGCAACCAATTGATGTGTTTCTTTCACATCAATATTTTTCTCTGTCTTCCCCTCTCTCTTCCACTCTCTAAAAATCCATGGGAAAATATCCTAAGGTGAGGATTAAAAACAAAAGAATGAGTGGTTTATTTATTTTCCCATCTAGCATGTTGTTTTCCCCACCCCCATTGAATGCTTGTGTATAGAGTGCCTGCATTGCACATGGCACTATTAAGTACTATGCAGTATGAGTTTAGAACCATTGATTCAACATACAATGTCCACTGACTATGTGCATGGCATGGTGCCAGTAATGGAGAAGCCTACAACAAAATACTTAAAATTTTTAGTCAAACAAGAGGCCAGCATTCAGAAAAGGGCCCGAAGAGGCACTAGTTCTCTACCTGTTATCTTCTCTAACATCTGTGAGATAGGACATCTTCACAGCAGTAATAGTGAAGTGAGTGTTCAGCATTGGAAGAGCAGTAGGGAATAAATGAGTTCTAGGGACCATGAGCAGTTTAGTTTGGCAGGAACCTTGGCAGTTGGGTAGCTACATAGGAAAGAATAACCTGCTGGGCTCTTATTATAGTTGTTCAGCTTCTTGGTAGGATTTCTCAATATTGATGGTCTGGTGTGATGAGGGGTATTGCCTTCTGATGATCACCTGTCATAACTTAGCAGTCTTGATGTCGCATGGATAATAGTGAAGCCCTTTTCCAAAATAAACATATAAGTGAGCCTAGCTAGAAAATTTTCATTTGGAGAATGTAATGTAATAGTATTTCTGGGTACGATTTTCCTAAATGGCACAAAAATTAGTTTTCTCTAAGACGTATGTAAAATATATTAGCCATTACTCTGAACCCAATTTTGCACTGCATTTTAAAAGGTTACCTCCTTCAGTAAAGAAGTAATATTAGGAGCAACGTGTTCATAAGAATACACCACTAGGTCTGGTTGCATTTTATTGAGAATGAGATCTAAGTTTGATATCTAGAGAGGATGCCTGATAATTTAGGGGTAAATTTTGAAGTAGTTACAAATGAAATGCTATGATGTCTGGAGTTTGTTTCAGAATAATGGTGGAGAGCGTGGGGAAGGGAAGTGGTTATTTAGAGATGAAACAAGGTTGGCCATGCCTTGGCAATTTTTGAAGCTCATGATGGGTATGTGTGTGTTCAAGCTACAATTTTTCTACTTTTATATCTGTTGGGGGCCTTTTTCAAATTCTAGCTAAGAGAATCGACTCATTTTGACCTGTCACTGATTTAATATTTTCACTTATGTTAGCTCTTTGGGTTAGAACTTGGTAGCAAATAAGATAGTTTTTTGGCTCCCACTAACGTTGTGGATCAACTGCTTGGGGTTTGTGAATGCATTTGAATTAGAATGAAATCATCTGATATCAGATAACATTGCACTTTACAGTAAAAAAACAACAACAACAACATGAGAAAAAGGGTCCAATTTTATTGTTTTTATTTAAAGGGGGAGAGGAGAAGCCATACAAAAAAAGTTTAATTTAGTTTTAAATGCATTTAGAAGAATGCTAAAAATAGTGTAAAAATTACAGTGACTTAAGATTTTTTTTTCTTCTTGCCCGGCTGGTGTGGCTCAGTGGTTGAAGGTCCACTGTGAAGCAAGAAATTGCTGGTTCAATTCCTGGCATATGCCTGGGTTTCAGGCTCGATCCCCAGTAGGGGTGTGCAGGACGCAGCTGATCGATGTTTCTATCTCTCTATCCTTCTTTTCTCCTCCTTTCTCTCAAATCAACAAAAACATATTTAAAAACATTTAAAAAAATCTTTCTTCTCAACTCATGTTTGAATAGTTAAAAATGAATCAATCTCTTTAATGTTTGCAGATCACCAGTGTTTAAATGAAGAAAAACGGGCACTAGATCCGGTGTACATTGGCTTTTCCCCCACCAACTTTGCCAAAGAAAAAATAGCATGTGGCTTGTACCATATACTTACCACATAGTATTCATACTTTGGGTTAAAAAAACACCAACACAACACCTTCTAAAAAGTTGCCTGTAAAATGTATGTGCACTTTTCAAAAACACCCCTACAACCATATTCAAAGTTTAGAGATAAGCTTTTCAGAAAACTCAATCTCTGTTGCCCTTTTAAGTCCTTTCCCCAAACCCCCAATAGGCACACCAGCCTCTCTGGCTGTGTGCTACCCAAACAGGAGAGCAGTCCCTACTGAAAATCTGATTTTGAGGTGTGCAGGCTGCCTGTTTGTAAAAACAGATAACGAAATAGTACAAATGTCAAGCATCCTGCCTCATTTAACCCTTTAAATGATTAAATTTCAAGGAAGTTTTTTTAAATAATTGAGTTTTTTAAAATAATTTCATATGAACTACATCATCTGATAAATGCATTTTAAAAGTCTATTTTAAATCAGATATTCAAGCTTTATTTAATCTTTTCAGACATTTCTGGGTACAATGAATTCATTTGTAACTAAGTTTACTGTGATTTTTAAAAATTAATTTCTGTGGTTCTCTGTTGAGTTTAAGTTCCATGAAGGTAAAAGGACTGTCTGTTTTGCTTACTATCTTATTCCCAGTATCTGGCATGTTTAATTTACTGAAAAAGCTTTTCAAATGATTTGCAACACTAGAACTATATCCATTTCTAATTTGTAATATGTGCATTATCTAATTAGTGACTAAAATAGACTAAAAAGTATCATTTTTTTAGTTATTCAAATTTTCTATCTAGACTGCTTTGTAAGAGATAGGTGGAGTAGGAGGTACATTCTGAAACAGTGGTTCAAAACTGCACGTTGAAACGCTGTGGAGAGATTCAGTTGGCCCCTACCCTCAGGGATGTTGATTTCTAATTAGAAGGGCGATCTGGGCATGGACATTTTTTATGAGAGAGGGGAAAAACTCTCTGCATTATGTTTCTTTGCATCAAATCATTAACCATTATTCAGTGCTGCAGCATTTTGGTACTAATTAGTGTTATTTGTGAAAACATTTTAAAATAAGTGTCCAGGGAAATTTGAAGTCACTTTAATAGCAGATAATCTATATTTATATATTTGACATTGAAAAGCATTAGTTGTCCAGCTTTAATGTATATCAGAATCAGTGGGATCCAGTTAGAATGCAGATTTCCAGGTAGTGAGTGGAGGCTAGAGGGTGGGTGTGGGGGAGGCTGTGATTCTGCATTCCTAACAAGCTCCCCCTGAGCCCATGACGCAGCAGGTGTTTGTGCTATACTTTCAGTTGTGAGACGCGAAGGGACTGCTATTTCTGTTAGATGATACTTCGCTTGTTGGCAGGATTTGAGTTGAACCAATTTTAGGGTTACCGCCATTTCCCCACTGGCACCATATTGTTCCTTTAGCTCAGCAGTTTTCTGGTGGTGAGCCTACGGAGGCCCTTGCATGATTCTTCTTTCCTAAGGCCTGAACTCAATGACCCTTCATATCAGTTGCCCAGGCTTCCCTGGTTTTGTGGGAAACTTATTGGCCTAAGTGAGCTTTTTAAAACCAAAACAAAACATGTGATTGAAAGCTTTCTTTATATAAAAACTCACATATTCTTATTTGTACTAATTATTTTGAAGAAAATATGAAAGTAAATATGGATTGCAAATAATTTTGCTTTATGAGTGATACCTTTCCCATGATTATAGGTAATCCTCATATTTTGCAAGACTGGAATAATAAAATTCATATTAGTGGGTGCACACTTGTTGAAAGGCTATCATTTCATCTTGAGAATTTCAGATGTAGATAGGGTACTTTTCAGTTTATGGCTGATGATTCTTTAATCAATTCGAACATCTTTCTGATTACTTAAAAAATAATTAAACCTGGGAATGGAGACTTGGTATTATTGGCCAAGTTGGTTACTATAAATAAGGCAATTTTTCATATTTTTCATCTAATCTGTACCTACTGATAAGTAAATGCACAAGAAGTACCTTGAGTTTTTTAAATAAAAGGACAACAAATTAAACTATTATTATTAAAACAATTGACAGCTAATTATCTTTACCCTTTACTTGGCAGTTGAAACCACTACAAAGGCTTGTCAGAGACCTGGAAGGAGTGGGCAGAGAATTTTAAGAAAAGAGCAATGCTTAAATGCTTTTGCTGGTACCGATTTAATCAGACCACCAGCTAGTAACTTGATGGCGATATATTGGGTGGGACAACGCCTTACATTACAAGAACTTTGGCATCCCCTCAGGACATATCCACACAGCCTGCTCAACCCCATGCAGCCATCCTCATCCCAAGTGGCACCAGCGCTCACCCACACACATTCCCGGGCACCCCTGACAGCCCACCACTCCAGGTTGAGAGGCACTGATACGGGATTCAACAAGAAGGAAAATTATGTTCCAGCTTTAGGTTTTCTTTGGGCCTAGGAAATGGATTGCTCTCGCCCTTATTTAGGTTATTAAAATACACATTATTTTAAGAAATAGGCTAGACAAACATGGTGGTTAAGAGAGTTGTTAATTTCATTTGACTAATGTAGACTTGGTGCTTTCAATATCTAAGTGGGCTCCATAATCCAGTCTAGCATGAGGCATGTGACTTGACAAAAAGCTTTCTCTACCTGCACTGACCCCATGCCAGATGATTTTGATAATTTCCCTATGAGTCACGTGTTGAGGATGATAGCTACTCATAAAAATGAATTGGAAATCAGTGTTTTACCTGAAACTTATGTAATTTTATTAACCAATGTCACCCTGCTAAATTAAATAAAAATAATTAAAAATCAATCTTTTTGCCAATTTGAAGGTAGCTGTATTAACTATCAATTATTGGGGACATGAAGTCTCTTGAAAAAACGATTTTTTTTTGTTCTTAAGTCAGACTTTATTAAATAGCAGAATGGTTAGTGTTAAACACTCTCATGTGCTTACTCTTTTGTTTTTGTTTCTCAGATGGATCCCAATAGAATGTCAGAAGACGACACTCACTGCATTAATAGAATTTTCAAACTCCATGAAAACACAGATTTGCAAGACACAAGTCTGGAGAGTCAAGACACAAAATTAATACCTGATTCGTGTAAGAGAATTAAACAGGCCTTTCAAGCAGCTGTGGGAAAGGTGAGTCCACATGGAAGGTTATAAGTCAAGGGCCCTCGTTGATTCTACTAATAATGAAATTAAAATTGGCTAAGTGCTATTGACTTTATTCTTTTTTATTTTAAGAATTTGTAGAAGAGCTAAAGAGAATTGTTTTAAGGGATTAGCAGAGATGTTTTGAAGTTGTTGGTTGAATACGGTGACCAGAGACATTCATGTTCATGGAAATATTCCTTTTTTTCTTTCCTTTCTTTCTTCCTCTTTTTAATTTTTTTTTTATTTAGAGAAGAGATTTAAACTTACACTTGGAAGGAGGACAAAGATGGCTTGTGGTAGTCAATGGGTCAGTTTGCTAGTTTGAATTCCCTGCCCTAGAACATTCCCTCAATTCAAAGGACTTTCTGCTAGCTATTTCCTTCGTATTTGGTTTTGTAATAGTAGGATCTCCTATTCTACATCTGTTGATCAAGGGCTCTGATGAGAATAATTTTGACTGGTCCATTGTTGTCATCTACGGTGAGGAGGCAGGCAAGAAGACCAGGAAATGATGTGATAGGTGAGAAGTTCTGTGTCGGTTTTCTCATTTTCTGGGAGAGCTGGGTGAGAAGATAAGAAATGGGGACAGAGAAGACCAGTGACTTCTATTACGCTGACAGCTCCAAATGAAAATCACTTGTAATAACTGCTTGTTTTACTTTCCTGGATAAGGTCACTTGAGAATTCATCAGCCTTGGAATTATTTTACATACTGACTTTACCCAAAACTGAGTAGAGCCCAGTGACCCCAGTGCATGCACACCTGCATGGATTCTTGCATCTAACATTATATCCCAACCTCTAGTTACATCCACCATTATATTCCAACTTTTGGTTGCAACTTCCTGGGCTATCTTTAATCATCTTAGAGAAAATCCTCAAGTTCTTAAGTTTCTTAAATCTAAATTGAATTTGAATTCAGTTTATTTTTAAAAAATTCACTTATAGCAATAGTATGTTTTAAAAAGAGGATTTATGTTAGAGGCAGAGGTAGGGTGATGAAGCTATTTGTATAATCCTTAAAGTTGATATTTGCTATATTTTACCAAGTCTAAGATATCACCAATTTTCAACTGACTTTATTATTTTATGGATCACAAAGAAAGAAAATAAAAGTTGACTAAGAAATAAAACAAAATATTCATAGATTCTAGTTACATATTAATTTCAAATTACATATAAAATGTAAAAAAGGGGCATCATAGAATCAATAAAGTGCAGATTGCTCTTATAGTTATGAGAACATATTACTTCTAAGTATTAATTTTCATTATAATTAATGTGTAGGTGCTTAGATTTATGCAGTAGATGCATATTTTAAAATGTGGGTTTAAATTCAATCTTATTTACTTATAATTTTTGAGGTATAGCAACAGCAATTTTGCTAGTCTGTTCATTTTTGTTGTTTTGTTTCATTTTCATTAGTCTGCTTTTTATTCTTTTCCCAAATACTTAATATTCTACCTACAACAATTATTTACATGTAATAGAAGTAATCCATTAGTTCAAAACTGAACCCCTAGTTAAGGTAATTCAGGCTAGGTAAATGATTGTTTTCTAATTTTTTGTTAGGTTGACCCAGATTGTACATCCTTACAATGAAGGGAAACTTCTACTTTCATTGGCTCAGTCTTAAAAGTTATCCGTTGTATTTCTTCTTGAAAAATAAGTATGTAATATCAGCCCAGATGACTTTGAAAATAAATAACGTTAAGAAGAACAGATACTATTAGTATTCAACTGAGAATGCAAGAATGGTTCATCTTAACAGGTCAAAGGAGAAAAACATTATCATCTCATAAACACTAAGAAGTGCTGGACAATTTTTTTGTTTTATTTCTGATATTTAAAATTTATTAGAAAATAAAACTAGATAGTTTAGTTGATGGTATCTGAAATTGCTCAAATTAAAAGTTAGCTAATGGTGAAAAACAGAGGCATTTCTCTTAACACAAGGAAGATGCCCAGTGTCCCCATGATTTTTACCACTCAGAATGTACTAGCTATGTAATTACACAAAAGAATGAAATAAGAAAATATGTAGATGTGGAGAAGGCAGAATTTGTGTTGTCATGTGATTGTATTCTTAGGAAGATTCAAAAGAAACTGAAAGGCTACAAGCAAAATAAAATGGTTTATAAAAATTAATAAATAATCACCACTAGCTGCCCCCATCTCAAACAATAATTAGAAAATATAAATGAAAGAGTCCATTCATAACTTTTAAAAATCCCTAAAAATAAAACTAATAAGGAATGTACAAAGCTTATGGAAATAAAACTAGGTAACTCTACAGAAGCTTTTAAAATTGGATTGGTTAATGTAAAGATGTATTATGTAAAGTTATAATCGATGAAAAGATAACACCGACTTTAAAATGGAACTTATTGTATGTGTGTACATAACTTTATCTATATATATAAAAGCCTAAGCGACCGTTATGACCGGACGACCGGCCAGTAGCTATGATGCTCACTGACCACCAGGGGGCAGATGCTCAATTAAGGAGCTGCCTTATGGTGGTCAATGTGCTCCCACAGCCAACATCTTGCAGCTGGTCAACCTCCCATGGTCCCTCTCCCTGCCTGGCCAGCCCCTAACGGCCCTGATTGCCAGCCAGGCCGAGGGAACCCACCTATGCATGGATTCGTGCACTGGGCCTCTAGTATAATATAAACTTATTTTAAATAAGTGGGTATAGTTTGAATTATTAAAAAATGGTGCTGGGCCCAACCAGTGTGGCTCAGTGGTTGAGCATTGACCTAGGAACCAGGAGGTCACAGTTCGATTCCTGGTCAGGGCACATGCCTGGGTTGCAGACTCAATCCCTAGTAGAGAGCATGCAGGAGGCAGCTGATCAATGATTCTCTCTTATATTGATGTTTCTATGTCTCTCTCCATCTCTGAAATCAATACAAAATATATTTTTAAAAAATGGTATTGGGACAATTTATAAATTTTAATAAATTTGCAATGTACTTAATACATTTAATATTTAATACATTTTTAATTTATTAAAAAGCAATAACCTTATGTCATGTCCTATGAGAAAACAAATCCCAGAAATGGAGAGAGTGACCAAACACTGTCCCCTGGCAGTTCTGCAAGACCTTCTGGTGCTCCAGTGACCTTTTCTGCCCTTACCTGTCCCATCAAAAATCACCTGTTCATTGTCTCACTTCCTCTGATATTTCTAAGTGACTGCCAAGATAGAATGATAAACCGATTTATACTTAAATATGTTGATGAGCAACAATGGCAGAATATTTACTATTTTAGCAGTCTTCTGGAGACATGTTGCCTCATCCCAAATGAGTAATGTTAAGTATAAGTGATTCAGTACCTGGCCAGCCAGAGGAGAAACATCTGTGGGCAGACAGGAATAGCCAACTGCTCTTATTAAAGGCACATAGTCTTACTTATACTAATAGGTTAGTGTAACTCACAAGATGAGTAGAACTTTTATTTTATTAATTTCGCAATTGTTTTTGAGTGTTATGGTGGGGGAAGCCAAGAAAACCCACTTTACCTATTAACTGCAGGTAATAATATTACACAAGTAATACTTTTTAAAGAATAAGGACTTCATGATATATCAAAGTGTGTTTGGAGGTAGAATATTTCTTCCCCCAGACAGAGGATCTTTAGGAAGGAGACGAGTGTTATCCATACCTTATCATTAGAACCAACCAATGTTTACTAAGTGCACACACTGTGCTAGGCACTTTGCCATAACTTCTCCTCTGCCTAATGGTTTACGCTTCTTACCCTTGCCAAGTACTGATTTTCCAAATGTGTTATCCTTTGATAAGGATTATTGGTTAATGTGACTTTCTACAAATCTTGCCAAAACAATCAGATTTCTCATTTCTCCTGCCAATGTTGAAAATAGGATAGATGTATCAGGCATATATAAGGAGATTTATATCTTAGTTTTAGTTCTCATATAGATATTGAGTGAACCCATGAAACAAAATTACATGTGTGGCTGCAATAATTATTGAGAGATCAACCCATCCAGTGGTAACAAATGCTAGACATAAGCACAATATCACATTGTATGTGTGGAAAAAGTGGTGTTTACCCAGCCTCCCTTTGGTCAGACCAGTAATGCTGTTTTCCCCCCTTTTTTTGATTGTGGCTAGGTTTTCTTGGCTGTTTTCCCCCTTTAGCACAGAACTCTGAAGCCTCTTAGTGATCCAGCCCTACCAACCACAGTTTTCAAAGTCTATCATAACAGTCTGTGACAATAAAGAAAACATTAGTACAAATACGGTGTCCGATTTATAGAGCAATTCCTGTTTCCAGCTTTGGCAGCCTCCGTGGCCTCTGCCAGCCTGAGGAGCAGAGCGGAGAGCTCAGGCCTAGGCATAGGCCTGCCCCACGCAGGCAGGGAGGCGCTGGGCCCTCACACCTCTGGCCAGGCTTAGTGGAAAGCCATCGGTTCATGCACTAAATATCCATCCTGAGCACCTGGGGCTGTGACTACCTGACTTCAGTACGCCAGATTGTTGATTTCACATTGGATACCTATTTGCAAAGAACTTCCTGAAATTTACTTGCAAAGGTAGTTGAAAGAACAATATGCAAGAGAGAGATCAATATAATAATTGCACAATCACTTTGCTCTTCAAAGTGAGTTTTTTAGTATATTCAAGATGATCCCCCAGGACGTGGGAAGGAAGCATGGGGATTTACATGTACATGTATTTTTTAGTATTAGATTTTTTAAAAAGCTATGTGTTTGAGACCATTTTAGAATGTACCAAATATATAGAGGTGGGCAAAGTAGGTTTACAGTTATTTCCATAGAAAAATAATAAATAAATAAATAAATAAATAAATAAATAAATAAAAATACAAGAATAAACTGTGTTTCACATAGTCACAACTGTAAATCTGCTTTGGCCAACCCCTGTACAGGAGTTGTTGTTTTTTTTACTTAATATTTAAGAAATATGTACATTTTGGATTGATTATTAATTGTTTTTCTGAAAGAGCTGCACAATCAGAAATATTTAGAAATCATGGAATGAAGCTACAGGCTCCATCAGGATGAGAACGACAGCTATTTTGCTCATATTGTATGAGTATATCACACCTAATTTAGTCTCAAGAATGAAGGAAATGAACAAATAAATATTTGATGACTTATGGAACTCTGTAAACTAATATTTTGAAATAAAAGCAGACATCAGCCAACTCATAAAGCCATTCGAAATGTTATAAACCTAGTTCTCATTTATTTGATGTCTTTTCAATGCTAGGATTGTTAATTATCAATATTATAACCTGAGGCAATAATGCAGGTTAATTTTTGTTACAAGTTATCTTCATCCTGATTTCCCCCTTTAGTCCCATTTTTCTCAGCTCTCTTCACCTCTCTATTGCCTACAAACTCTATAGGAGCTGGTCTGTAATGTGAACTAAAGACATGGCTCTGGCTCCTTTTATGAGTACAATTTTATAAAACTCTCCAATTTCACTCCAGAATATGAAAGGCCAATCACAACTACCAATAAGTTATCTTGTTTGTATATTCTTATATTCTTGACTAACTGCAGTTGACCTTTGAACAACATGGGTTTGAACTAAGCAGATCACTTTAACATGAATATTTTTCTCTAGCTTACTTTTTTGGAAGAATATAATATATGATACATATAACACACAAAATGTGTTAATAGATTGTTTTTGTTATTGGTAAGGTTTCCTATTAACAGCAGGCTATTACTAATTAAGATTTTGGGGAGTCAGAAGTTATATGTGCATTTACAGCTGTTCAGGGGCTGGTGCCCCAAACACACACATTTTTGTGTGTGTCTGTTTATGTTAATCATTTTTATTGAGGAAGACTTTGATTTTTTAAATTTAAATTCTTTATTGTTTAAAGTATTACATGAATCTCCTTTTCCTCCCATTGACCTCTCCCTGGCCACTCCCACCCCCCAGTACATGCCCTCACCGCCCCCCCCCCACTACTGTCTGTGCCCTTTGGTTATGCTCATGTGTGTGCATACAAGAACTTTGGTTGATCTCTTACCCCTTTACCCCCTTGCCTTCCCTCATAGGTTGGACAGTTTGTCCCAAACACACACATTTTTAAGGATCAACTGAATTTCCTGGAGTCAGTGAATCTCTGAGCCTCCAAATACCTACTGGAAAATGGGGAGTAAGACCAGAGAGCCATCATTATTGAAAAATGTATTCTTACTTGAAATTCTTTTTATTTCCTTGAGATCAGTACATACTTAACCTCATCTCCTGCAGGATTCACAATGTAAATGCAAAATATTCCCTAATATTAAGAACTGTGTACCCAAAAATTAACAAGCTTTGATCTCAATGAAATATTCACTGTTATTTGGAATAGTCTATGCTGCTGTAACGGAGACCCATCATTCAGTGAACTAAATAAAATGCAAGTTTTCTCTTGCATGCAATAGTCTAGAGGTGAGCAGTTCAGGGCTGGTGGGAAGGCTCCTCCATCCTCAACAGGTGCCTTCTATCTCTAGGACCAAGCTAGCTTCTTTATTTGTTGTTGTTTCCAGACAGAGGAAAAGGAAGAAGAAAAACTGAGGCCAGTACCTGGGAAATGACACATCCTCACCTCTAGCAGTATACTATTGGTGGAACTTATGCATAAGACCACTTCTTGCTGCGAGGTCAGTGTTGCTCAGTGGTTGAGCATTGACCTATGAACCAGGAGGTCACAGTTTGATTCCCAGTCAGGGCACATGCTTCAGCTGTAGGCTTGATCCCCAATGGGGGTGTGCAGGAGACAGCTAGTCAATGATTATCTCTCATCATTGATGTTTCTATCTCTCCCTCTCCCTTCCTCTCTCTGAAATTAATAAAAACATTTTTTTAAAGACCAACCTCTCTACCAGGGCGACTGCACAGTGTTGTTTCAAGCTGAGTGGCCATTGCCCACCAAAGCTTGAGGAAGGGGATTGCCTGTAACTAATTAGAATAGGAGAGAATGGATTCTAGGGACAATGATAGTTACTGATATTCACTAAACCTTATGTGAGCAAGGAAGTGGGCTTACTATATGAGCAAGAGTTAATTAACTCTGTGAATACACAAATCCATGAAAAATTTGAATGGTCAAGATTTTATTTTCTAAAGTTTAAAATACTTTAGAATTATCTAGTTTGCAGGAAAGAGAGAAACTTAAAAGTAAATTTAACAGCGTGCATCTTTTTGAGAAATTTCTGAAAGTCTGTTTAGGCATATGCCTCTGTGATCTTTGAATAAACCTTGATCATCATCTGCAGTTGGTAGTAGGTTTTGTGGATTTAAGAACATTAATTTAAAATCAGAAAGTTCATCAGAAAGAGTGTTTGTTTTTTCTATATGTAAAGCTGATCCCTTAGAATTCCAATGTCAATTATTATAAGAAGCCTATTTCCATTTTTTAAACTAAAGTACATAAGAAATAAATTAGAATTTGAGTAGATGTTAGCTGCTTATAATTAGAATTGTTATATAGATATTATTTTATGTTTGCTTTTTAGTTAAACACACACACACACACACCAAAACAAGGGGAAAAAATTAAACTCCATTCATTATTTCTTTGCCTTTGTATATAAGAATATGTGTCCCAAGAAAGTTTCTTGTAAACCCACAAGGAAACTTGGGGTTTGGGGCACTGTTGTTCCCAAATCAAGATGTTAGTCATGCAGTGGTTTTCCAATGGGATTTCATCGCTGTTTGCCATAATAGTTTTGGGAATTGCAATTCAATCAAATCCAGTCATGTCTAGCATTTATAAAAGCTATCTTTATGGGAAAGTTGAAGTAAGACCCATAGAGTTTTCCTACAACTTTAAGGCCATTGTCTGCTTTTGTCCAACCAAGGGCTATTGACTGTGATGTGCTCAATCTCAGGGCAGACCTGGGGCAGAAGATAGGATGGTTTGCAAGAGGGAAATAACCTGTGGGTGGTGTCATCGGCATTGGGCTTATCTTCACGCTAGAAGTATCCCGGCATGGTTAGAAAGCTATTGTGATTTGACATGCTTTAAAAAACGGAGAAGAGGAAGGACATGCCTGAAAGAGGGGCATCTAATTGTGTGACATGGAATCTCGGGCTAAGGTGTCGGAAGTGAACAAAACAGAGGGTCCTGGGTTTGGGAGGACGGTGGTAAAGGACAGACTGGATTGCTCCACCGGAGTGGCTGACCCCCAGAGAAGTGCAGCCTGTGGAACTGGAGAGAAGTGTGCCCTAGAGCAGTGTTTCCCAAACCTATTGCTCTTAACCCCTTGGGGCCTTTGTTTAAAACAACAAATAAATCAAATAAGAGGCTCCCAGATCTTTCACAAAGACTCTGATTTGATCGTTCAGGACTAGAGTCTAAGATTTTGGAAATCCTCTCCTAATAGGGCTGGGCTGTCTTGGAAGGAGGGCTGTATATAGCGCCTGGGACTAAGAAGGTATTGTGAGCATCCTAAGAGGTGAGAGCCCCCGGAGGACAGGACTACATTGGTGAATGGAGTGACTGTATGTGAGAAGTAGGGTCAGGCCTGCGTGGTGTAAAAGGTGGGCCTTGGAAATAGCAGAGAGCAGTCTGTATCTGACATGACCAGACAACACATGTTTGCTTGAACTTTTTGAGGTTCAAGGTCTGGGAGAGTTCCATCTGTGCTCAGTGGCCCCACCAAAGTGAAGTGCCCGAAGCTCCCTAACCTGGCTGTGCCCGGTCCTTCTGGCTTCCTGCTGTGACTCGTGAAACACAGCATCCTGAGCACCCCACAGACTCCTGGCCCCTCACTGCCTCCAGGAGACTTTGTGGAATGAATGGATGAATGAGTGATGCATCCTTTTGATGCCATTCCAGACCATTCTTTGTGTAGTCAGTTTTCTACTTGTCTTTCAAAATTCAGTTCAGGCATTACTTCTGAAGGAGGCCCACAATGAGGCCCAGCTGCCCATCTTTGGGGTTAGGAACCCCTCCTATGCACGCCAGGGCTTCTTGCGTTCACCCCGTTATTGCATCAATTGTGCGAGTCTGGCATTGGTCTGGCTCACTCACGTGTGATGTTTAGGTTCTCTCCCCAGTGAGGCTTAATGAAAGTTCTCTCCCCAGTGAGGCTTAATGAAAGTGTAAAGATCCTGTTTAATGAATAAGCAGTGATCTCTGCCCATCCCTATTTTTTGGTCGCAGCTCGCCATGTAAGATTCGTACGGGCAAGATAGAGGCCACTCCCAGGCATGGTGTTTTTCCTGCCTCTTCAGAGGGGAGTTTCTTCCCTCTTTGGAGCATGAACACGTTAGGAACCTCGAGGCTAGAGGCCCTTCGCTGGCCCTCTGCCCCTTTCCTTCCTGGCCTCATCTGTCCACAGTGGCTGGCCTGGCACCTCTGCTCCTCTTGGAGTCTCATCCTAGCAGTCAGGAACACTGGGGTGGATGTGTGAGGGTCGGCCTTCTTCAGAGGAGACGAGGTTCTATGAATGTCAGGAGGCAAGATTATGTTTAAGGAGGAGAAGAAAGCAGAGACATGGTAAATCGCACAGTTAGCCCAACATGCACCACTGCAGTTACTCTGCCAAACCCTTGCATTGCACTTTTTAAACAAGTACCATAGCACAAGACATTTTAAAATTGGGCTGTTTATGAAGACTAATATTGCTGTCCTAAGGCTGCTTCATGAAAACCCAAGGGGACCTTTAACTGTGGCAGAAGCTTCCTCATTTAAACCATGACGGTTAAACAATAAAAACTAATTTTCTGTTCCCAGTACAGCCATCACGCTGCCAGGAAAGCATCTCTCTGCTTTAGGAAAACAAGGGCACTCTCTTCTTCAGCCCTTTGGTGGGGAGAGTGCGTTATCTGTCTGCAAAGACGTGTCTTTTCCAATCAGCAGACTCTTCCGAGAGAAATGAGCCCCTGGTGGCCGTGCTGGGGGTGGGAGGAGGAGGCCAGTCCACATTGGGTTAAGCTCTTCACTGAGGATTTGAGAGATGGTCCTGGGATGGCGGCAGCTGGTTCAGTTAGGAGGTGAAGAGATTAGGAGGTTAAAAGGGGGTACTTGAGTGGGAGGGAGGTAGAATGCACATTTAGAGACTTTGTCTTTGAGAGGATGTTTTGCATCAGTAATTTCTAGTAAGACAAAGTATTCAAGGATCAAAATGCAAAGTTACCAATTTTAGTAGAGATGGCTCTTACCTTCAGGATTAGAGGGCGGTGCGCTGCCTCCTCTCTCCTCTCCCCTGCTTCCTGCTGGGACGCTGGTGAGGAGCTGCCCCCCCCCCCCCAGTGCTCCCATCCCCTCCTGTCCTGGGACCCTGCAGGGCTCTGCTCCCGGGGACCCGGGCTGACCACAGCCTTCGCTAGACCAGTCATGAGAGACACCTAAGTCCAAGTCTTGTTCTATCTTACTTTGCTTTGAGGTATTATTTGAATGGTCCCCATTGACTCTTCATATGGAACTGGGGGGTCTCTATCCAGGCGCAGATAGGATGTCCCCCACGTTCTGTGGATTTGAAGGTCCGTGTGAGCTTTAGGGGTGGAGGAAGGCCAGAGGCTGAGACAGTGATGCTAATCCTGTCTCTTCAGTTGCTGCACAGCACCTGGTGGGCATGTTTTCTGTGCCTTGTAAACCAAGAACGCCATGGAAATAAAACCTTTACAATTAAACACGAGCTGCCTGAGGGAGCAGCTGTACACAAAAATCTGCACGACCCCGAGGGCAGGATGCTTGCAGGGAAAACTGACCGCAAGTAGTTCCGTGTGGCTGGCACCTTTGGTGTTGGTGTTCAGGGGTATCTTTAGGGCGGTGGGGCTTGGGGGCACAGGGGAATAGTGGGAGAGCCTGGAGCAGTAGTTGTGTGAGGCCTGTTAAACAAAACACCAAAATCAAAGAAAAAAATTAACTAGACACCAGCAGTGTGGCCAGGTGGTAGAGACACGGCGTGCATCCTCTCGGGGTTTGCAAACATCTCTATCCATCAGGTATAGGAGGGGAGAAAGATGTGAGCCCCCGAGAGCTGACTTAACTGTAGGCAACGGGGCGGCGGGAGAAGGTGAAGCGGGCAGCTCTGGGACAGGCAGAGCTCACCGGGAACGGTGCTTCCCGTGGATGGACTGTGGGCAGCGGGGAGCCCGAGTGTGACAAGAAGCGGAG
>NW_005871055.1:3494491-3499487 GCF_000147115.1 Myotis lucifugus
GTCCACAGACAGATAGGATGTGAGCAGTCTTTTGTCTGAGCTGGCCACAGCTATTAACAAGGCTAACCGTTCTGTCTCTTGTACTCTCTGGCGCTGTAATTTTCATTTCCATCTCAGAATGCTCTCCCCTCTGGGCCTTCCACCTGGTAAGGAATGTGGGCTTGTTCTGGAAGCCCCTGGGCAGCCACTGGAGGGTTCTCAGATACAAGGAGCGTGCTCCTGTGTGGGACTCTCTCGGTGTGAGGAGAGCAGGCCGGGAGAGGCGGTGGAAGGCCTTCCTGCAATCCCAATGAGAAACGCTGGAAGCTCGAAGGAAGGCAGTGGTCCTCCCGCTGGAGAGGAGGGCATGGGTTTCTGAGCTATTTATAAGGGAGACGTCTGCCGGGCTTCTTCTCAGGAATAGAAAACAGGCTACTCATTTTCAGAAAGTACCCATGTGTGGCATTCATGTGCTAACGTGGCTGACGAATGCACTAATGTATCAAGTTGGAGAAGAATGACATGAAGGTTATCATTAAGATGTTAAAATAAATGCATTACATATGTTAACAAGTGTATGAACCCTGTGTTGTATCTGTCAGACGGGGTGTTACATCCTTGTTCAACCAGCCAGCTGTCCCTGCAGCTGCTGCTGGAGTTGTGGAGGGAGGCAGCCGCCTGAGACCCTGGCTACGAGCTGTGCCAGTGGTTTCCAAAGCATCTGGTGTACAGATTCCTTCTTCTGTGCTCAGATCGCCAGGTACAGCCCGGATCACACAATGCACATCCCGATGCACAGGGGGGATTTCCAGCCTGATAAACCCAGACTCTGGCAATTTCACCTTTTCAGGGAATCTTTACAGCTGGGGATGTCCTCAGTGGGAACTCACATCTATTTATATTATTTTGTAAGACAAAAAACCCCCACTGCAGTCAAACAAACTTAAGCCCAATTTAATAGCATCACTCCTGAATTGGAATGTTACCGAAGTCTTGTTTGGGGCAGTCACCAGCAGAGTTTGCAGAGGCAGGATTAGCTACCATTTGTGGAGAATGTTGAAATTCCCTGGAGCAAAATTCCCAAAACTGCTCACAGGAGTTGAAAATACTCCTAGGTGTTTATGTTTATTCTTATCCAGGACAATCTCTCCTAAGTGGCCCAGACTTTTTGAGTTTGAGCCAGTTCTGGGATGTCTCTCTCCTCTTATGTTTGGCAAAAGATCCTAAAACCTTTAAAAAGAGGAACATCAGCCTGGCTGGTCCCAAAAGACTGCAGACATGGTTTGTACTCTTCATTTCCCCTGTCATGCCGCTGGGAATTGCACTTCTTGGAGGTTGAGTTCAGGAGAAGTTGAAGGACAGCAGTGTTAGAGACCACAGTTACACAATCACATCGATCCTTTGTGTACTTTCTTTCCTGGAGGCGACATTGTGAAATCCCAACATTTTTCTGTGAGTGAAATAAAAGTTGAGATTAAAAAAAAAATCAATATCCTTTGTTTTCCTGTCTGCTCAAACGTACTCTGACAGCAAAGATGAAAAGTGAATGCAGTCTAAATAGGAAAATACCGCAATGAGAAGATTTTAAAAAATGTTGTGAAATTTCCTCATTTCTATTGTTTTTAGACGTTGGAGTGGGGGCGGAGGGCAGTTTCAAATCTGTGAAGCCTGGCGGTGGCTCCTCAGGCTTGTCAATGTTGGACAGCGTCCACTAGGTGGCAGTGTGCTAGAAGATTTCTTTTATCCTTGACTTGGCAGAGATTTCCTTGGATGCTGACCAGTGGTTTAGTTTTCCTTTTTGTTCTGTTTTGAAGGGTGAAATGAAGCTATCACGATTTAGGCCCAAATTATGCTTATCTAAAATTACTTAAATTCTCTGAAAAGCCTACTTGTTACAGTGTGACCATAAATACGTTCATTCATTCAGGTGAATTTTCTTAGCAACTTACAGGTATTGTCATGAGTACTTTATAGAACCCAGAGGGAATTCCTTTTGTCCCTTGCATGTAACAGATTCTAAACACGCTGTATTCTGAGAAGGCAGATCTGTGGTCTTCCCGGGGAGTAGGACACTGGGTTCTCGTTAGTGGCTCTTAGCCAAGAGAAGAATGCAGGGCAGGCCTTCTGCCCAGCTTCCTCACCCTGGAGACTGCTTCTCGTTTCTGCTGGAAGCTGTTTGCTGGGAGGTGTGTCCAAGCTATCCACACATCTCTGCAAATCTCTGGGCATTCTGATAGTGTAGACAACATATACTTGCATTGGATGTTTATCCAGAGGGCTTTTAAAAATTCATGTACAACTGGATTTAAATAAGATAAAAATGCTTTCTAAAAAGATCTCTTGCATTTGAATAATTTGTTCAGAGGAGAGGAATTAGGATGTTCTTTGTAGTGTTTTTCCCAAATTAGATCAGAACTTTCTGAATTTAAAGTAACCAGAAACAATGCTTGAATGATAAGATTGGGGACTAAAGAACTCTGCAAATTTTAAAACATTCCAATTGATTTGACAGACGTAGAGGAACAATGTGGATGAAAATGAATGTAAATTCAAAGCTTAAAAAGTAAATGGAATTGTCAGAGTGAATTTGGATAGTGCTTCAGAAGGAGTTCCTATGATCTTGAAAATGAAAAATATTAATTAGGAGGGAATTTGAGAAAGATCCATGCTTGGGTGTACATGGCAAAGTATCTGACTTGGGGAGAAATGGCTTCTGCTCTGTGCAGTGGACTTGGACAGGATGCCGCCTCATGCCCAGGACCTGCATGGCTTAGTTTGGGGGGTTCACCAGACGAGCCCTGAACATGGCTCAGCCACCTCTAAGCCCATTGTTTTCCAAAGCCCCTGGGGATTCTGAGGCCATATTTCCTGATGTGGAGTCTCCTTTTTTTCATATCCCCAGTCAAGCTGTGCCTCCTCTCCGAGTCATTACTTCAGGGAAGGAACCACCCTCTTGACATGTGTGGGGAAGGAAAAAAAAGATTTTTTCCCCTCTACCCTCCTCAGTTCTCCAGTTGGAGCCCTGTAGCTTAGACTGACAAAAGACAGATGAGCAAGAGAAAAGTACGCAAATTTACATGTTTTATGTGACATGGGGAACTTCATAAGGAAATGAAGACCTGAAGAAATGGTTAACCTGAATGCTTATACTAGGTTTGGTGAAGAGTGGAAAGGTGTGGGAAAATGTGATAGGACAAAAGGGTGTGAGGTAAGGGCAGTAAACTGGGGGGAACTTAGCAAGGCCTTCATTATGGCTTTTCTCAGCATCCTTTGGCCTTAAAGATAAGGATGTTCCCTTCCTCCAGGTTTGGGGAGCATCTCTCACTTGAGGGTCTTATGACCTGCTTCAGGGAATAAGAAGAAGGGCAGGTAGTCAGTCCTTCCTGCATCTGATGTTTCTCAGATTCCTTCAGCTTAAAGTATTCAGTATGCCAATGTATCATTTTTGGGGTAGTGTGTTCTGAAGCCCATCACTGGCCATTAATATCCCCCCGCCACCAGCTTTCAGGAGTATGTTTGATGACTATATCTTAAAAATGGGTATGGGCTTTTAGCTCTAAAAAAGAGTCAGAAGGCCTGGGTTCAAGTCCCAATTGTATAAGGTGGGTTCTTATTCTCTCTCTGCCTCCTAAAAAATGAGGTTAGTAATAGTTACCCAGCCTCTGAATCAAATATGATAATGTAAGGGAAAACATTTTGTTGGCTATAAATGTAAGAGATGATTTAATTTTCAATATGTGGAATATATATAAATTGTGAGAGTATCATAAATCTATGACTAAATAGAGATGTCACCAAACAACTGTTCAAGGGAACCCTGAATTAGTAATGTTTCTCACTACCTGCTATATATTAGAATCACCTGCGGAGTTTCTTTTACAAACGACTAAGTCAGTATCTAATTGAGTTAGACTGGCTGGGCTTGGGGCCAGGGCACCCTAAAAGTGTAGGCTTAGAAGAATGTTGTTTGTGGTTGTTATCTACACAGACAAAGAACAATAATCTTGGGGTGCGAAAAGTTGGGAGGGGGTGAAGATACAAGAACAGATATTGAGAACACACTTTTTTTGTAGAATGAGGTTATAGACACATCATGTACCCCCTTTTCACATGGAAAACTTCCCTGTAGCGTTTCAGAGAGGAATTGCAATCCCTGGATACCCACAACAGATATAACATGAAAGCAGCATAGCCTTATGAGTCTTCAGCTAGAATTTTAATTCATCCTTGGTTATGACCCAGTTTCTTACTTTTTTTTATAGCACACATTGCAAGTGCTTCTGAACGGTGCTGGTTATTGAATTTTCTTGTAACAGAACAAATCTGTGACAGCTCTGACCTAGAAACCACTGATGAAATGGGCAGGAGAAGTTCATTCCCAGGTGGGAGAGAACAAATTTTCCCTGCCAACTAATCAGTGACTGGAGCCTGATGCTTCTTTAGCCTCCATCTCAAGCTTCGAGAAAATCTCATATTGCCCGTCTCTGGTGTCTTTTGGGATGTGAGAGGGATTGCTGTCCTCAAATTGAGGCCCCAGGCCAGCAGCACCAGCTCACCTATTAGAAATGCAAATTCTCAGGCCCCACCCCAGACCTGGATCAGAGACTCTGTTTCAACATGACCTCTGAGAGACTGTGATGGATGCTCAAGTCTGAAAACCACTGAGCTCCCACAAAGGCTCTTCCCATGTTTTTCTCAACAATAAGTTGTATTTCTCAGTAGAAAAGCCTGAAACAGGAATTTGCAGACCATGCTTGGCATTGCTTCCTCCTCTGCTCCTCCTTCCCTTGGATGATGAGGCACAGCAGGGCTACAGGGAAAATGAGGGGTAGACAATTTTAAATTACTCTGTCATCAAAGTTTCTATTCCAATGTTTTAAGAGATAGTAATCAGGTAAACATATATTGTATATATAAATGTATAAAGATATGTTGTATTATAAATATATACCCATTATAAAAGTACAAGGATATATATTCATATATATATGTATATATATGTGTATATATATGTGTA
>NW_005871055.1:3499587-3552659 GCF_000147115.1 Myotis lucifugus
CACACACACACACACACATATATCTATTTTTTACATAGGTATATAAAATTTATAAAGATGCATTGTGCATATATAACATCTTTGCTGTAAATGCAGCAGAGACCAAATCAGGAAATTCTATGTCAGGGTAGAACTGGAAATCCAAAGGCCATGGTAAGAGATGGGAGATAGGAGGTCATCAGGGGAAAGAAATAAAACTTGGATGGAGTAGGGAGAAAAGCAATGCCTGGTAAGGGTCTCTGCCTTGCACAACTCAAAAGGGGCTACGATTTGCCTAGAATTGCCTGCAGCTGTGCAGTGCAGTGCCCTGTGTCAAAGCAAGGACAGAAGGTGGCCCTGGATACATCCCTAAAGTCTCTTTCCATAAGTCAGTCACACTGTGATTTCTTCAGGACTTTAGAACAGGTAACTGAAGATTGCTGAGCTGTCTCCTCTAAGGGTCTTTAAAAATTGAATAGATTCTCATCTCTCGTAGGGGTCCTAAAGGTAAAGAAAAGAATCAGTGTTGTCTTATCTCTAGAACACTCCCAACTGCTAACAGTTGAAGTTGTGTTGTTGGTCTATGTATCTATCATCTATTTATCATCTTTCTCAAAGCGATTCTCTCCAGACACTCAAAGAACTTAAACTCCATGGCCCATCCTTTAACCATCATGGAGGGGGATGCTTAGCACGCATGGCCATTCCAACAACAGAAATCAGGAATCTCTCCAGAGAAGTTCTGGTGTTTACACTCTGCTACGTGCCTACATGCATAATCTCAGTGACTCTTCACAATTGCCTTATGATAGAGTTGCCATTAATATCCTCAGTGTAATAGGCAGCTGATTCGAACTGAGCACAGATTTGAACTGAGGTCAAAGCCCAGGGTTTTATTCACTCCACCTATTTAATGGTAGCTAAGGTCTTGATTCAGGTGAGATGGAGTTACCTGTTGGGTCCTTCATTCGCAGGGCTCACATTGAGATATTCAATTACCTACACTCTTTATGGACTTGTGTTCTTTCCTTTTTTGAATCATGCTTCTAAACCTCTGTTTGCAGCATTATTTAAGTTAATTATTGGTACTCCAAAAGCTCTTAGACTTCCAAGTAGTACTTTAAACATTGTGACTTTTTAAAATAAAATACTAACCACTGGTAGCTAGGCATCATTCTGTTTCCTGTAGTGTTATGACAGAAATTCACTAATGAAATAGATGTAAAAAGAACCTCCCTAAAATTTAAGACTGTTCTGTATTCTGTGGTAATTGTTATTTTCCTAGTTAACTTCATCCCCATCTGTGTAACTGTTACAAATTTTTAATTATGTTCAATTATTCTGTGTTTTATAATTTACATTGTCTTTTATTTCCTCTTATTGTCCAAAGTATTTTGTTAGATAGTAAGTATGCAGTCTACTTTTTAAGCACTTCAACATAATTTTTTGGAGTGTACTCCCCTTGATAGCTACCTAGAATAACAAAGAATTTTACTCCCTGTGTACTTCTGTCATATTTTAAAGGAAAGGGAATTCATTTATGGTATGTCCAATAGTCCTAAATTCTTACTGCTTTACCGAAAGAATGTGTAAATAAGACTCTTTCTTTTTATTTCAGGAATTACAGCATATTGTTAGATCTCAACACATCAGAGCAGAAAAACGTAAGTTTGGATCTGTATGAATACTTGAAATTCCATAAGGTCACTTGTCTTTGGGCTAACATGGTTTCTCTCATATCCAGCTACAGTGGAAGGTTCATGGTTAGATCTGGCCAGGAGGAGCAAGCCTGATACTCAACCTTATGCTCATCTCACTATTAATGCCACTGACATCCCATCAGGTAAGTTTCATTTGTATCCAGCTTGCAAAATATTTCAAGAGTCATTTATCAGACCATTTGAATACTCAAACCTATTATTAACCTTATTACCAAATTTTTGAGAGCCCTTAACTTCTAGATCAGAAGAAAGACACTTAGTCTTCAATTGGTGATCCACACTGTGGAAACAGTGATTGGCAAGCATGTCAGAATGGATATTATTACTATATTAATTTTCAGATCATCGAGTGGTTTATTTTAAACTAGAGGCCCAGTTCATGAAATTCATACATGGGGGGGGGGGTCCCTCAGCTTGGCCTGCATCCTCTCGCAATCCGGGACCCCTCAGGGGATGTCGGGCCTAAACTGGCAGCCGGACATCCCTTTCGCAATCTGGGATGCTGCATGCACCAGTGACCATACTTTTCATACAGGTGAAAGGCATCTTGCTGTTGTAAGGGAAGCTACATATTTTTGCCCTGATTATAAAAAGTAGTACATAACATGATCCTTCTGAGGCAGTAGTACCATGTTCCCATCTTATGGGTGGAAAAACTGAAGCAGAGAGAAGTTAAGTAATTGGCTTTGTCACACAGTTATAAGTGTCAGAATCAGGGCTGATCACAAAATGTGCAAGCCAGAGTCCATGCATATCATTGCTGCATCATCCTCTTTTTTTCAGTGTTAGAATAGTCTTGCCAGGTTTTAATTTTGAAATGTAAGAGACTGTTCCCAATATATAGGGTAGGGTCCCTAAGCCTGGCTGGCGATCAGGGCCATCTGTGGGGTGACTAGCGTGCGGGGCAATCGGGGGGGGGTGCCCTGCTGGCACCCACCTTGGCTGATGGCCTGGTGCTGCCCGTTCCCCACCCCCCCACCCCCTGCCCCTGCCTTCAGTGGTCCCTCTGGGAGGGGGTGCAGACGCTCAATGCAGGAGCTGCCCCCGGTGGTCAGTGCATGTCATAGCGACTGGTTGTTCTGCAGGTCATTCTGCCTTTGGGTCGATTTGCATATTAGGGTTTTATTATCTAGGATGATTGCCAATTAAATTGCATAACTGGGAAGGACAATCCCTTATTATGCTCATCTATATTTACCCAAGCTAAAGTTGACACTTCCCCAGTGCTTACCTGTGAGGTACATGAATTTATCCAGTAGTCATATACTCAGCCATCTCCTGCAGAATTCCAGCTAGATGCTTGACAGAGTGATAGTTAAGAGTCAGTAGCCCTCTTTGAAATGAAACATACTTCTTCTTCAGCAGGTTATCACTTTCTGGGGGGCGGGGGGCGGAATTTAGCTCAATAAACTGGAGACCTGGTTATCATTTGGAAATGAGGAAAGCCAGAACTCTGGGCCTACATCAACCTGAATGCCCAGCTATTTCATTATAGAATCCCCACTGCTTACTCCATCTTGGGATATTCGATCACCAAAAATATTACAAGGAACATTATGATCGGGTGACAATTGAACATTATCGTTCTTATTATTATGTCATTTATTCAACATACTATGTATTAGGCATTTCACTCTGCATTCCTGTCTCTCATCGTTACTACAACCCTACAAGGTAGTGATTATTTCAGATTGGCAGACAGGGAAGCTGAGGTCTCACATAGTTACCTGCTCAAGGTCACGGTGGTGGCAGGATTAGAAGTTGAATTCCACTCTAGTTGATTCCCAAGTTTATGCTTTTTACACGATAGGTTGTTATCTAAGTACCTTGTTGCCAATTGGATTAGTCAGAGGGAGAGAAATTCATGTTCCTCTTTTTTGTAAGATATAGATTTTATAGGCAGGGGCTCTAACGTCTGACTGCCTGGGTCCTGGCCCCACTGTACTGTTTACTGGCTGTGTGACTTTGTGCAGATTATTGGCACAATTTGTGCCTCAGCTTCTTCACTGGGATGGTGGTAGTATCTACCTCATGGGGAGCTATGAATACTTAATGAGGAATGCAGTAACATTCCTTTATGGAAGCTGACATTTAGTAAGTACCCAGTGAACACAATTTGTTATTGTTATTTGAGTTTAATTAAATAATTATACATATTCCACTTTGTTGTAAAAATGATTTAAGGCAGATATTTCTTGGAGTTAAAAAAAAATTCAGGTTTTAGTAAACAATTTTGAAGCCACTATCATCATAGCATAAGCCATGGAGGGATTTTTCCTGACTGCAGACATAGAAAGTGAGAAACCAACTCTTTAGATTTTAGATGATTTTCCTAAACTATCTATCCTGTCCCAGATACTTGCTTCATAAACAAATTTTCTTTCTGTGTGTGTATGTGTGCCTTACGATGTAGCTACACCAACTTTCTGAGTGTAAAACTATTTTGCATGTTAGCAAAGGCAATCAAATTAATACTTGATGTATCAGCTGTGTGTGCTATGGATGTACTCTGCATTTACCTCTTCAGTTCATTTCAAAGAGCATGTGAAAAAATATTGCATTAAACTGTGCCAGAGTCTGTTTGCCAAGAACAAGCATGCTGCAGTTTCAAAGCTCTCTCTCCAGGCACCTAGAATCAAATCATTGCCAAAAAACAAGGCAAAATTTCTGGTTACTTTCCAATGGCTATTAAATTTGAGACTGAGTGATATGAATTAGTGTATGCTTCTGTTTAAGAAGATAGAATTTGCTCCTCTGGCTGGGCCAATAAGCCCTTGAGTCCATCTATCTTCCAGTTTTGGCCAGTGCTAGATGCTTCACAGGAAGATGGCTTTAATTTTTCAACTTCATTTTGGGCCTCTGCTTCATACTTATTTACACATAAGAAAAATCAGAACCTGCCTTATATTGACTGTTAGCTTATGCATTGGCAAAGCTTCTTGAATGAAATACATCGGGAAGTATTTTGTGAGGCCAGAATATGTGGCTTTCTTTAGGGCTAAATATCTGTAGCTATCTCTTCTCCAACATCTAACAGCAGTGACCATGGAGACTGGGGGAGGGAGCTGGGATAAGAGGCCATCAGCATGCTTCATTAAGGATGGGAACCCAGATCTGCCAGGAGAGGCCTTCACCCTGATCACAGCGTAATCTCATCCTGCTTCCCACCACTGTCTGTTCAGGAGTCCTTTCTCCTCAGTTTACTGTGTGTATTCCGTCCTCTGCTCGGACAGTTCCCCTCATGGACAGTACCCTCCCTTTCCTCAGCCCACCTCTCTTTGATCCAAGTCCTCCTGTCCTCTGGCTCCTTTGTTTCCTCACTGGGCTGAGCTCTCCTGCTGCCACTGATTTCTGAGCTTTCACTGTCAATTGCTTTAACTGAACTTCAACCATGTGCTGTGTGACATGCAGAAATGAAAATGTCCTGTTTTTTGTTGTGTATGCCCATTTCTCATTTTCTCCACTACTTGTGTGGTTAGTGCCTTGAAGGTACACTGCTTTATATAATTCTCAATTGTGGACAGAGGGAATGCCCATAAAAAGCACAATGGTCATTTATTGAATGACTGATCAATTAAATTGATCAGTGAATGGATGAATAAGCAGATAAAAACAGAGATATGCTTTGTAGGAAATGACTCACCTCCCACCTGGTTTTAACTAATAGTGGGAGTGGTATGTAGTCAAGGGTCCTGTGTTCTCCCCTCTCTAATTCATATTCCTTCCTTGCCATCCCAAGCCATGTCTCTGAGCCTTTGGTTTAACACCAGCTGCTCTACCCCATTGAGAGGGTAGACTTAATCTTTGTCATTCTGCTCCTCTCTAACAGCAATCATAGGAGATAAATTATAAGACAAATAATTGATTGTATAAGTATTGAATTCGGAAGTAGTGTAAGAAGAAGGAAACGCAATAATTTGAGATGGGAAACGTCTTGAATTTTCTTAGCTTTGTCAATGGGCCATGTAGTTCTATATCAGTCTGGTGGAATTACTTGCTAGTTTTTATGAGGATACGATGAATCTTGTAGTCTCATCTTGACTCACTTGGGACCATGGGATGATGTTTACATCTGGGATGTTTTAACCTAGGATGACCTGAGACAGGACCTCCAATGAAAAAGGACTTGTGCTGTGGTGGGTCCTGGAGGTAGCTGTGCCTGTAAGGTCTTGTAAGGCTTGTTCTAACGCCCTCCCGTGGATGAAATGTGGATTTCAGTAAATATATTGTCCCGGGACAGAAGGATTGGAGCCATTGGCTTTCACTCCACAGGCCTAAAGATGAGTTGCCTCACTGTAGCTTGGCCTCTGTGCATTGCCCCCCCGGCCCCCGCCCCCCCCTCCTGCCCATTTGCTCCACCACCGGGCTGGTTTTGGGAACCGTCTGCTATTGAGGTCTCCAGACCATATTCCAGGCTGCCTAGTGGTCCTACAGAAACAGTAGAGAATTCTCCCTGCTGTGGCTTTCTAGAGAAAGCTGCAGGTACTCAAGGTTCCACAGGATTCAGACTGGGAAGATAGCCGGTATGGGTTTATGATTCTGCAAGAATCTCCCAAGGAGTCACTGTAACCAGAGGGGTTGACAGCTCTGATGGATCTGTGGAATCTACTTTAAGCCTAAGTCCCATCATGGCCTGATGTTTTTGTGGGTGGCAGGCAGCAGTGGACTTCTCCATAGTTTCCTTGGCTGTAGAGCTAATCCCAACCCCAATCTTAGACTCCTCAGTTCTGTTTTGCCTTGTTGAAATCTTCACAGATGATAGTTCTCATTTAGCATAAGTATTTACAAGGTTTCTGGAGGAAAAACGTATTTTTGGATTTTCCACAGTATAACAACTTTTCCCGCACTAGTTGATACCTACTTGAATAGTAAGTGTCCACATAAGCACAAATGATTGATTAATTGGGTTTATCATAGAGGTACTGACAATTTTTAGATACCTAATAAGATACATTAAATCCCTAAAATGTTAAAAGTATTGGACACACTGCTGATTTAGAAGATTCTTTAGAAACTTTTACTGCTCCAGAATAGTAGCATGGGGATAGCTGTCACCACATTTCAGGGGGAGAAGGGACTAACAAAGAATTCTGGTCTATCAGGAGGTTTTGTGATACTTTGGTCACCCAATGTCACCCCAATAAATTTCATAAAAAATAAAACCACAAAACGAACAAAGGATCCTGTGAAGTTGTGAGTCTGGGGAGTGCAATGCCAGGAGTAGTTCTTTTGTGAACTTCTCTGGGAGCAACTTTTAAATTATGTGAGACTGGGAGGTATTTGGACTGTTGGAGGAGGGGGAAATTGGCAGTGATGATAGAGTTTTAGGAGTTTGACCTTTTGGTCAAAGTTACTGTGACCCAAACTTTCATCTCCTTCTACATACCGTTTTCCATGAGCTAAAAGAGAAGATAGAATCCTGCAAAGTATGGAAGTTATCTGTACTTATTTCAGGCTTCCTCTCTACTGCCTTTAGCTCATTCTCTTCCTTCACCCTTGACTGACTTCCTACTTCTGTTGGTTGCATCCTATTTCTCCTTTGTGTTCTCAGGCTCAGTAATAACTCAAAAAAGTCACTCTTGATCCCTCTGGGGGATCATCTCTCCTTCTTGTGTATTCCCATAGCAATGAGCTGCACCTCTCCTGTCAGGGTTCATGACTTGCTTCTTGAACACATACTATACTTAACCCTGAGGGAAGGAAAAATGAGTTTTTGTCTTTGGACCCTCTCAGGTGCCTAGCAGAGAGCACTAAGTACATCTTAATGTATTTCTCCCCTTTTAGAAGATCAATTCTGAAAAGTTATTCTCCTGTTGAAACAATGACTGTTATGCCATGTATTTTTTTAAATTTCTTAACCGCATAGAATTGTGAGGATGTCCTTGTCATTGAAGGGGTGAATTTTAAATCATGTGCCTCTTCCCTCCTCAGGTTCCCACAAAGTGAGTCTGTCCTCCTGGTACCATGACCGAGGTTGGGCCAAGATCTCCAACATGACTTTCAGCAATGGAAAACTAATAGTCAACCAAGATGGCTTTTATTACCTGTATGCCAACATTTGCTTTCGCCATCATGAAACTTCGGGAGACCTCGATACGGAGTATCTTCAGCTGATGGTCTATGTCACTAAAACCAGTATCAAAATCCCCAGTTCTCAAACCCTGATGAAAGGAGGAAGCACCAAATACTGGTCAGGGAATTCTGAATTCCATTTTTACTCCATAAATGTTGGAGGATTTTTTAAATTACGGTCTGGTGAGGAAATAAGCATCGAAGTGTCCAACCCTTCACTACTGGATCCAGATCAAGATGCAACGTACTTTGGGGCTTTTAAAGTTCGGGATATAGATTGACCCCAATTTTGAGGAGCATATTGTGTATTTCCTAGGATGTATGGGAACTTATCTTTTAAACAAGCCAAGAAAGATGTACATAGGTGTGTGAGACTACTAAGAGGTATGACCTACGTGGTATAAGAAGACTCTATCCAGCTTTTGACTCTGTAGAGAGCATGTGTATTTATAGCCAAAGGAAGATGTTAGACTCAAGGTGTGTTACAGTCTGAAGGCTTTCTTACACAATGGTTTTCAATTTTGTAATGAATTCCTAGAATTAAACCAGATTGGAGCAATTATGGTTGCCTTTATGGAAAACTGCAATTGGGCCACAGGAGGGGTTAATTCTCTGGATCTAGCCCTTTTTTATGTGCCACTATGCAGCTGAAGTAGAGAGGGTGTTATCTAACTGCAAAGGGATGATCATCTAAAACAGCGGTTCTCAACCTGTGGGTCGCGACCCCGTTGGCGGTCGAAAAACCCTTTCACAGGGGTCGCCTAAGACCATCCTGCATATCAGATATTTACATTACAATTCATAACAGTAGCAACATTACAGTTATGAATTAGCAATGAAAATAATTTTATGGTTGGGTCACAACATGGGGAACTGTATTTAAAGGGCCAGAAGGTTGAGAACCACTGATAAAGGGTTACGTTCTTTTGAATTGTTACATCATGCTGGAACCTGCAAACAAATACTTTTCTAACAAGGAGAGAAAATATATGTATTTTTATATAATATCTAAAGTTATATTTCAGATGTAATGTTTTCTGTGCAAAGTATTGTAAATTATATTTGTGCTATAGTATTTGATTCAAAATATTTAAAAATGTCTTACTGTTGACATATTTAATGTTTTAAATGTACAGACATATTTAACTGGTGCACTTTGTAAATCAGCTGGGGAAAAATTGCAGCTAAGGGAAAAATATTGTTTGTTAATATCAACTGTATTATATTTCTTCATTCTTTTTAACTTAATAGATTTTTCAGACTTGTCAAGTCTGTGCAAAAAAAAAAAATTAAAATGGATGCCTTGAATAATAAGCAGAATGTTGGCCACCAGGTGCCTTTCAAATTTAGAAGCTAATTGACTTTAGAAAGCTGACATCGCCAAAAAGGGTACATAACGGGAGACTGGAATCTGTCGAGAGTATTTATATAATTATTGAACAGTTTTTTTTTCTACAAGTGCTACAAATTGTAAATTTTGTTTTTATTTTAAATGGAAAATAGATCAGTGGCTTATCAGCAAAAGAAAACCTTTTTTAATTGAGAGAACATTATTTTATACTGTACAATAAAAACATTGCCTTTGAATGTTAATTTTTTTGGTACAAAAATAAATTTATAAGGAAATCTGCCTGTGATTTTGTGCTTCTCTTTTATATCTGGGATCGTGTCCTCTCCAATATGGTAATGCGGCTTCTATCTTTCCAAAGGTTACAGAGAAATGCAGATTCAATTAAAAATTAGGAAGAGATTCAATTAAATTAATGAGCCTTGGAATTTGAAAAATAACTTGCAAGGGATCTGTATGCAAGAATGTAGCCAGATAGAGAGCAGAGGCTTCTTCACTTAAAAAAGAAACGTTTATGCTATGCTCCTGAGGAAAAATGTTCATAATGCCTTGCAGAACAACTGTTTGACCTGGAGGAAGCCCTGAACATTTTGTACCTTCCTACAGGGAGGAAGGATTAGCTGTAGACTGATGCTCATCCTCATGGAAATGTATGTGGGTGAGTTCTTCAACCGAAGCTAGTTACCAAAATGAGAGAGAGACAAGAAAATGAGCAGCTTGGGGAGGCACAGGAAGCCATCATTTAAGGCACTTGGATATTTGTGGATAATGTTTCTTGATGGTCGTGATAAGATGGAAGGAGTAAAGAAATAGCAGATGTTACAAAGAAGAACTTATAAATTTTAAACAGCAGAGCTTTGATGGAGGGACTCAATCATTGACCAAAATACACCTATTGTCTTAAAACTATTAGTAAATCTAGGGTAGATTAGTCCAAAATATGGCTTCAGTATTGCATAACCCTTTGGCTGAGTCTTGGTTTAAAGAAAACTAATTTTGACAAGCCATTGGGGAATTCCTCTACTCCCCACTGACACAAAGTCTTGTATAGAGAGCCTTACTGGCTGTTCTGGCTCCTAGAATGTGGTTCTGTCATTGCCAAAGGTGAATAACATTAATTCGTTCATTCCACGTTATTTACTGAGCACCAGTGATGTGCTAGGCACTGTGCTGACAAGGCACTGGGGATAATATGCACTCTTTCTGCCCTTGAGTGGTTTCTGTTCGAGTGTGGGAAGCTCCAGGGTATGGGCATGTGAAGTGTGTTGTGGGAGCAGAGAGGAGGCCATTAGACCCAATCTACAGGATAGCAGAAGCTCTAGAAATGAAATCAGGCTGGGTAGGAGGTGGTCTGCAAGGCTCCAAAAGTGAATGTAGATTATCCATTACTATTTTAACTTGTTGCAACTAATTTGCAATCTCTTAAAGATGAGCTGAAGCTCAAAGTCTAGAGATGGAAAGAACCTGGGACCTAGTGAGAAAATACAAGGTAGCACCAGCCGGACTGGGGGACGCACGTGGCGGATGGTCTGCAATGCTAAGGGAGATCCTCCATAGAAGACCTTGACTGTAATGTGATTTTTATGTATGTTAAAGGGATTTTTAGAGCTTTGCTGGAATGAATCTGTGACGATGAAATGGTGTACACTGGCCTGTATCTGAAAGGAGGCAACTGGATCAAGTGGATGTGCCAGGAGGTGTGGAAAAGGCTTTTTCTCCTTCCTAGTGATGCTCAAGGCTTTCCTGAATCTGATAGCAGGATCCAAACCCCTACTTTCCCCACTCACTTGCTACTTCTCACCCCTGCTTTTTTCTTCTCACCCATCCCTTTTTCCACTTCCATTCTTCTGTATGTGTTGTAACCCTTTCTTTTTATTTCCCCCTCACTCCCATCCTTAGCTCTTGCCCCAGAGGACAGGAGACCATTTAGTTTCTCTGTGGCCCTTGGGGGATAATGAGGCTGCTGCATCTGATTGAGAGGGAACCAGATCATGTCCACACTCAGCAACATCTAACTAAACATGTTGAGGAGTGACAAGATCATATCAGGAAACTACATGCCTCCTGAATTGTTTGCTCATTTTAACTACTCTATTTCAATCTTCTTCCCAATACATCAAACCTGAAGAAAGAAAAGCATGAAAATTTAAAGTCATCTGTCTTCTTGAGTCAACTCTATACCAGAGTCAGGCATCCTTGCATCTTTCCCAAACACCACCTATTCCACAATTCTTGTTTAGTGAGGTTTCTTCCCTTCCACCTGCCCCCTTTCTTCTGCTTTCTTCTGTCATTCTTCTCCATCAGGCCATCCTAGAAAAATATCCAGAGAAGATGACCTATTTCCCCAGTGACTTAGGTGGGAATCAGAGCACCTCAAGCCTCACCCTTTCTCTATGTCCAATTATTGATTCAGTTTGAGATAGTGACATTGGGTTCTACTTGTACATTTTGGGGATACAACTCTGATTCAACTTTCAGTTTCATGTTTAGCCTGTGGAGGAATTCTGGGCACACCAAGCAAGTCCTCAGTTCACTCTTGGCTTTGCTGATCGATTCTTTAGCTTCCTGGCTACGAAATTGAAAGATGTTTCTCAGTAGCTGCATTTATAAATGCTAGTTAGTTATTGATTCACATTATTATGATTTAGCCTTATGTCACTTTTTACAATAAAATATTTGTACACCTTGAGTATTAGATTTTAGCTATAAAACAAATCTATCCTTTTGGTTAATAACACTTTTATGACACTTCTACTCTTCTATTCTTATAATTTTAAAAATTCAACTTTGTAATCATCTCCCTCCCCTCCCCTCTCCTTTGATGACTGATTTTCTTAACAGGAGCTTGTTTTATTGCATCTTGAACAGTACTCTAGCTTTTGTGGTGACAATTTCTTTGATTTTATCAGACGTGGACTAGTTATCACATTGTTTATATTGCAACATCTGTAGAAAAATCTTATAGAATCATTTAAGAAAATTAAAGTACAGTTGACATACAATATTACATTAGCTTCAAATACACACCATAGTTAGTCAACATTTATGGATGGACCTAGAAGATATTGTGCTAAGTGCGATAAATTAGACAGTGAAGGATAAAAACCATATGATTCACTTATATGTGAGAAACAAAACAAAAAGCAAAATAGAATCTTTTATTTTAAAAATTCTAAGAGTTTTTCCTTCCTGTTGGCCAAGAAATGAACTAGAAGTTACTTACTCCATTAGTAGCACCCAGTGCTAAGTGGGGATGAGAGCTGGTTTTAGAAACAGTAAGTTCTCTTAAAAAAATTGATAAATATTTCAAGTTTATGTATGAGGGACCTAAAATCATGGAATGTCACTCTCTTGGGCAAAAACCATTTTCTCCCTTTTCCTGTAGATTCTGCATAGCTACATTTTCTCAAAAGCCTCATCTCCACAATCTCAGATGAGTGGAATGGAAGTTCCTCAGGACACATGAACATCTTTGGAAGAATGACCATAGATTTGGGTGTCTATGAACAGGGTTGGAATCTAAGGTCCTCTGTGTGTAACCTTGGGCAGGTGGCCATCACTTGGATTTTACTTTCCTGCCTTGTGAAGCAGGAGTCACCCTGTCTGTGTTGAAGAGTTGTGAGGATTGATTGGCTCATGGGAGAGGCTTAGCAAATAGGAGCTACCATTATTATCCTTCCTTCCCATTTGCTACATCCTCAGTCCTAAGGCTCAAGCATGCCCTTTGACCTCTTTCTCTCTAGCCACTGTGCAGGGCCTGTATTGAGCAAAGCACTGTGCTCTGCCTTGTGGCAGATACCACGATAGATACTGTATTAATTTCCTAGGGCTGCCTAGGTAACAATTACCACAAACTGGGTGGCTTAAAACAACAGACATTTACTCTCTCACAGTTCTGGAGGCCAGAAATCTGAAATCAAGGTGTCGTGTGATCACACATCCTCTGAAGGCTCTAGGGAAGAATCCTTTTTTGCCTCTTCCTGCTTCTGGTGGCTGCTGGCAATCCTGGGTGTTCCTCAGCTTATAGCTGCACCAGTCAAACTCCACTCCTGTTGGCATGTGGACATTTTCCCTGTGTCTTCACATGGGCCTCCTTCCTTGTGCATCTGTGTGTCTCCAAATCTTCCTTTCTTCATAAAAACAACAGTCGTTAGATTTAGAGTCTACCCTAATACAGTAAGACTACATCTTACCTGGATTACATTAGCAAAGACCCCATTTCCAAATTAGGTCACAGGTTCTGGGTAAACATGGAGTATTGGACAACACTATTCAACCCAGTATATATATCAAGTAACTTAGAGTCCATGAATAAATAAATATCTACAAATATCTAGTTTGGTGTGTCTGATCTAGTTTAGACACAGTAAACTAGAATGAAATTAATGCCACAATGGAAGTACAACAATGTGCTGTATTTTGCTTGTACTCACCTAACCAAGTAAGGACTTATTTTCATTGAAATATGAATGAAATCATATTTGGATTTGAATAACTGTGATATGTTTGTGTTGGCTGTGTATTTTCATGAAATTATGCTGGGATTAGGACAACACTGTTATGCATGCTCTTATACCCTCCTTCCCTCTGAAGTCTCCCTACCCACCCAACACACACCAGGGTGTCCTGGCCCCGATGATGGCCACTAAATAAAAGAAGAAAAGTTCATACTCAACTCTAGGGAGACACAAATAATAAACAAGACTTATCTAAAATACCTAAATCAGGAAATAAGTCATGAAATAAGAGAGAAGTAGCTAGAGGACTTTTCCTAAATCTCAAGGTTCAGAGACACTACATGTAATGGCAGGTGAAAAGAGACACTCACAGAGCATCAGACGGACACCAGAGACAGGAGCAGCAACTCCCATCCCCTTCTCTTCCACAAAATTGCCAACACAGGTGACCCATCATCCAAAAGGCAAGTTCCATCCAAGTTCAGGCTCAGGTCAATAGTGCAGGAGAGGTGAGGAGAGTCAGGCCCATGGGAATGTAGTAGGTGCACCCCTTGGTGCTGAGACTCCATATCATTCTGAGTATAGTGTGTCGAGGGGCTCAAAAAGGATTCAGCTCTGGAAGAAGACTGACAGGATCCACAGAAATGGGTCAGAGACTGGCTACTTGGGGGTATGGAGGATGTCCCCTGCCAAGACATGGGGAAGCCCAGAGTGGGAAGGAACCCCAAGTACCTATGATTCCCAGGCAGAATGGGCCAGCTCTCCTGTGGGGTGGCATTGGGAAGCTACCATGCAATTCTGTCCCTGAAACTATGAAAGGCTGTCACCCTCCTGTCCTGGAGCTGCTGTAACAAATTGTCACAAGCTTGGTGGCTTAAGATAACAATAAAAAACTTTATTCTTTCAGAGTTCTGAAGCCAGAAATCTGAAATCAAGTTATCTGCAGGGCCACGCTAACTCTGGGAGCCCTTGAGAGAAACCTTGCTTCTTCCAGCTTCTGGAGGCTTTCAGAGCTCCCTGTGGCAGCTTTATGCCACTCTCTGCCTCTATTCATGGCCAACTCCTCTTCTCCCCGTGTCTTCTCTTCCACAAAGTTTCTGTTTCTTCTAAGGATACTTGTCATTAGATTCAGGACCCACCTGGATAACCCAGGAGGATCCAATTCCAAGATCTTCAGTTACATCTGCAATGACCCATTTCTTAAACAGGGTCACATCCACAGACTCTAGGGGGTAAGATGTGGACATATCTTTTTGGAGCTGCCATTCAATCTACTATAGCCTCCAAGTGACGGTTTCTGAATTCCAACTGTTAATGGGGCCAGTCACCCTGATATCTTCCTTTGTGGGACGATGGCTTCCAGGGAAGAACAGGGAAGCTCCTGAGAAGAGACTGAGATTGGGAAAACAATGAATAAATGGAGTACTGAATGATGCAAAACCCTGGGATCTGCCACTTTCTAAAACTGTGAATGCCTGGAGACGATCCAAGGGGTAGACAAATATGAGAATGTTGCTGTGTTAGGGAGATGGGATTATGGATATTTTCAAAAATTTCTGGACTGTTGTTGCTGCCATTGAATTCAGTAATAAAGAGCATTAAAACTGATCTTTTCAATAGAGAGATAACATTGCAGCTTTTTGTGGTAAATTAATCCAGGGTCCATGATGCAAGGCCTGAGAGCTTCTGAATTAAAAATACCCCTGAGGCTGCAGAAATACCCTGAAGGAGTGAGGAGCCAGCTGTTGTTCTGGGAAGAAGTGACTTCTCCCCAGGGTGCTGCCCTTCACTGTTTACAGCCTTTGACTTAGATTGTGTACAAAATTCAGAGCTGAAAAACCTTGTAGGAACCAGGCTCCACACCCAATATCCCCCCTAACACTGATTTTTCATTTATCCAGGACAAGATAAAAAAGGACAGTTTCAAAGAAGGAGAATGTTTTCTTGAACACTTTAAACAAATCCAAAGGCTCAGTTAATTTTTTAAAGATGGCTTGACAACTTGTTCACCTTGTTTTCTGCACTCAACAAGGGAGTAAGCTTGACAGACAAGTTAATTGAAATATCCCTTTAGCATGCAAGCTGCAGGGGTAAAGATAGTATCCTGTGGAGTAGCTATTAAATAAGGTGTGTGTGTGTGTGTGTGTGTGTGTGTGTGTGTGTGTGTTTACTGGATTGTTGAAAAGAACTCAGTCAGCTGAACATTTTTGTTTGTAATATAATAAGGATTTGGTAATAAAGACTTTCTTTTAAAAGAGAATTCTTATTTAAGCCTGAGATATTGGCCCATAGAAGTTGAACCCTGCAAGCTACAATGTCTGTAGAGATATTTACTGGCCCAATACCATGGCAAGAGTTCTGATTTTCTATCAGTAAAAGCAAACATGGTTAAAAAGCCTTTTTAATCTGTTTGTTACAGTCAAGTCCTTTGGAATTTGTTGTGCACTCTTAATATTAATGTCTATAGCCTTTAACTTATTTTTATTGAGGACTTGGGGAGATTCCTGTGGTCACTGGTGTCTCAGAAAGGAAAGAGGCATTCTTACCCTGGGTCTACCAGAATGCAGATGCTTAACTAAGAAGGGTAGAGCAATTTTTTAAAACATATGTTATTGATTTCAGAGAGGAAAGGAGAGGGAGAGAAATAGAAACATCAATGATGAGAGAGAACCACTGATTAGCTGCCTTCTGCACGCCCCCTACTGGGGATTGAGCCCTCAACCCCAGGCATGTGACCTTGACCGGAATTGAACCAGGGACCCTTCAGTGTGCAGGCCGACGCTCTATCCAATGAGCCAAACCAGCTATGGTGGATAGAGCAATTTGGTCTGCTGTAAATGAGTATTTTTAAATACCTGTTCAAGATCTTTTTAAGAGGAGAGTGATGCATATGAAAGGGCAGAGAAGGGGGTTGCTGGTGGCAGCAGTAAGTCTCCTTTTGGATGCCCTGAACAGTTCAGAGCTGGTCCAATCTGATGCAAACTTGCATATCCCACTCAGGTAAAAGGATTTCTGAAGTTCATCAGAATCCCCCTGCATAGTTCTTTTTTGTTAGAGGAACATGCTTAAGAGTCTGACCCCCTATGGATGACCTCAGGGGCAAAAAATGAATTTCTTTCCATTACAGAGAGAAATTAATATTCTCTCCATTCCCATCTTACATTTCAAGTGCCCCAGGCATCTACCTCTTCAGCCCATCCAGTTTGGCTCTGTAAAACATAGCCCTGCAGTCATCAGTCTTTCCACAAAAGAGAATTTTTCTTCTCCTCACTGAAAAGGGCTTATGGGCTATATTACATAAAATTGTCAAAAATTATCAATAGACTAGTAGTGCATTTCCATGCATTTTTACTTTGCTTGGATCAATGATTAAGAAATAATTTCTATTGCCAGAGACACTCAACGCCATTCCTCCCATGGTTAAAATTTGTGGATTAGGTAATAGCAAGACATGCTTCTTTTCTTTTCAGGTTCAGCTGAAAAGGGTTGAGAACTTCCCAGGATTGAACATTCTGCTGGGTTGTTTTTATCCATAATCTCAGTTAACCCTCACTACAATTCTATGCAGTGACTGTCACTAACCCATTTTATAGATTCATAAATATTGAATGACATCTGGAGTGGTGTGTGTGTGTGTGTGTATGTGTGTGTATTTGAGATTGGAATGTAGGAATTCAAGGCTCTCTTCTTCCGCACGCCTGCTGTCGCAGACAATGTGACTGATGTGGTTCCTTCTACCTGAAATGTTTCCCACTTTTCAAAAGGCCAGATTCTCACCATCCTTCAAATCCTGTGTAAGCTCCACCTCCCTATGAGTCCATCAATCACCTTTGCCTTGTGAACGCCTATTGTCCTTTGTGTTTTAACCACACAATGTAAGACTTAGTTATCTCTGGTCTTCTGTGGGAAGCCGTCCATTGTCTTCACTAGCAGAGAAGTGCAAACAAGGATCCCTGAACGCTGGTGAACCTTGAACCCATGGCAAAGGCCAGAGTTAAGCACCGATTGTCTAGTCCAGACAATGGGGGCTCAAGTTATTTCCTGATCAAATAGTCTCAGAGTAAATCCTTCTAATATTTACTGACCTTTAAGAGAGTCTGTCTGCTACCACAATTGCCTGCCTGACTAAGGGCTTTATGTGTATCCAAAGTTGAATAAAAGGTTGGCGAATCCTGGGCACCAGTGGAAGTCCTTCCCCTTGAGTTGGGCTTGCCCAACTGGCCCCCCAATATTTCCAAATTATCTCTTGTCTTGTCTCTTTCATTTGTGTACACCCCTCCTCCAGATCCTGAACCCTAAACCATGCAGGACGTGGGGGAACACACACAGTCTTCTGCCACCTTTTGGTTGTTTCCTAAGTCAAGGTCTTGCCTTCCAAGAGGAGTGTGGGCTGCTTCAGAATGAGAGTGTTCTCCGTGCTTCTCTTGTGTTCCCAAAGGTGCTGAGCTGGTGATGGGGGCAAAGAAAACTCGATATGTGCTTAATGAACACATGATTGATGAATTCACCTGTGTCCTCTGTCAATTGTGAGCATCCACAGCCCAGCTTTTGTTGTGTGGCTTGTAAGGGCCTCTTGAATTTTTGCCCCAATATTTTGCTGGGGCTACCTAGGATTGGGTGAGTAGTGGGAGGGGCAATGAAGCCAAAGGGGCCATTTTGGCATTCTGAGCTTTTCAGGTGTAGTGCCTTTACACAGAATACCATGGCAAGGAACAGACCAGAAAGATGAGCAAATTTGATGTTGAGAGATCAGAGATCTAGTCTTGTCTCATCAATAATTTTTTCATAATTTTGTATTCAACACTTAATTTCTTCTAACTCCACTTTTTATTCATAAAATTGAAATAATAAAACCATATCACTTATCTTGTGTTGTTAAGGGTTTAAGTAAAACAATGCCAGTAAATGTAAAAACATGTCACAAAGGTGTAACATGGATTGAATAGTGTTGTTATTCTTGAAGTCAGTGAGAGCAGTGGCACAATTGGACCTGCCCAACATCTAGCTTTCCCATGCCAGCTCATTCATACCCTCTTAGGTGCCATCTCCCAAACCAGCAATCATTTCTGGGGAAGATTTTAGGGGTCAATAGGGTCAATTCATGCCCTGGTTTCTATGTTGACAGTTCTTCAACTTAAGTCTACCTTTATTTGACATTTCTAGTGGTTTTCCCCCTGTTTAACTCTATTTTCACATTTTATAGACTGAACTTATCTCTTCCAATTTTTTTTCTTTTCTAAAAGAGAAGAGAAAGGGGAAAGAGAAAAGGGAGTACACGTCAATTATGATAGCAATGACTCACTTTCTCTTTCCTGCAGGCAAAGTAAAAATGTCCTTGAAGTAGCAATCATTTGGAGTCTTAGAGCCAAACCCATCATCTTCTCCCTCTCCACCGAGCAGGTCTACAACCTTCCTCTCTCAGCAAGCCAATCAGCCTGTGCTGAGCCTTGTGGTGAAAATGAGGGAAGTCCAGGAAGATGGTGGCCTAGGTAAATCTTCTGCATTATTAAAAACCCCAGGTCCTTAAAGTCCACCCCTGTCTATTGGTTCTTCCCCTTAATCTAAAGCTCTCACAGTCTAGAGTATCTAGCACTTGGCAAGTATGCAATACAACATTGAATAAAATTTAAACCAAATTTCAGAAAAATTAAAAGACAAAGAGATATGTGTGTTCTAACAGAAAGAACATTTCCCAATTTAAAAATGGCTCACTAAAGAAGAAGAATTTCAGACAGCAAGTGTTGGTTAGAGAAGAGATTTTATTTTGGGGTGAGTATGTGTGTGTGTGCTGTGTTCATGTTTATTTGGGTAGTGTAATTTAGAATGCTTTTATCTGTAACAGACAACCTAAACTCAAAGTAGCTTATATAATGAAGAAATTAGGAAATTTTTCTTGAATAATAAGAAATTGAGAGCTTGGTATAATACGTCAAGGCTTTTGCAGAATTCTTATTGTTCTCTCTGACTTGTTGTTCTTCATGTATTGGCTTCACCCTCTTGGTGTTAACCAAATAGTCACAGCAGTTCTGAGCATCAAATCCAGATGCAACAATGTTCAGAAGAAGAAGGGGACTATCTCTTCATATCACATTCTAAGGAAAAGGGAAACCTTTCCCAGAGCATCCTGTGCAATAACTTCCTACTTTTGATTGCCCAGGGATTGGGTCAAGGGTCCATTCTGAAATCCTGTGTAGTGCTGGCTATCAACAATGTGATTGTTTAAAGTGTAGGACAAGTTGCTATATCCTCAATTCTCTATTTCTAACACATAATCTCAATGTTTTGCGACCAATATGAATTTTGAAGACATATCTCATGTTTGGATATTCTTGAATATTTCTACCAAGTCATTTGAAAGCTTGAGAGCTTTGAGTGAAACTTAATTCTAAAAAGTTTCTCCAACTGACCCAAGAGACACCTAACTGTTAACTGTTCATCAGAAGTGTTTCCCCTTTCTGGGGTTGTTGCTGGGAAGTGTCTGCCCAGCTAGTGATCTATTTCCTAATCCCCATGTCATGGAGCCACATGAAAGTTCTCAGTAATGGCATGTGAGCAGAATGAAATGTCACCTCAAGCCAAGTGATTAAGAAGGACACCTTTGGCTGACAGTAAGAGGACTCTAAGTGTCTAAGCAATAGCAGGCTCCTAAGATGGAGGGAGTCTGGGTCTCTGAGTCTTCAAGTGGAGCAAAACCATCTGTTTGTCAGGTACACCTGCTATGTGGGTGAGAAGTGAACTTACATTGTGCTAAATCACTGATATTTTGGGGTTACTGTAGCTGGCAACATTATCTTAACTAATATGCCCTATGTCAAGGCAAAAAGCAGGAGTTAAGCTCCTTTTAAAGTTCCTCTCATGAAGATCTTAAATTCCAAGGTCTATTTCTATCCCCGGAATGTCTTAGTGTCAGTGTCTCCTTAGTCTAGTCTCTATATGTGAAATACCCACCTGTCAGGAAACTCCAGCCTTTCATCCCGGCATCATGCTCACAACCAGTGCATCTGTCCAACTTTGGTAGATGCCATCAAGACAGTTCTTAGTTGGTCTTTGGCCATCAAGATCCTTCAGAATAGTTTGGGACCAAGTCCAGTCTCTTTCAAGATCTCTTCACCGTGGGAGTTGCAAACAACCCTTTTTAGTTAACCACTTGTTCAGTGAATAACTGCCAAGATACACACACACACACACACACACACACACACTCACACACACACTCACACACACACACACACACACACACACACCCCTCCCCTAAACAAACTTAACTGTTAGGCTTACATAGTATATATCCATTATGAAGAAGAAAAACATATTACCAGCTGTGCAATTTGCAAGACTTCCTTTCTCACAATGGAGTAAGAGACATACTCGTTCTCACAACAGTTGCAATGTCCCATTTTGAAGAGCAGAGTTAACTTCTTTTCTTCATGTCATTCTTATTTCAAACAGTGCCATTTGGGGGTCTTCTGGGAACAGCAAATTGGTCTATTGCTGATTTATACATACCTTAATGGTGGCTGCCTTAACTGGTAAAAACCAACCAACCAAACAAACATGGAAGCGTTGACAAGTAGGAGAATGATTAAATCCTCGGGGGTGGGGGGACCACTGCTGTTCCATTAGTTGGTTGGCATAGTAATTGAGGTGGGTTTGTTTTGCTCTTCCAGCTGCATGCCTCAAATGGGGAAGGTCAATTCTCCTGAGACCTGGAACCTTTCTTTTTATCTGTTTAGGTTGGACTCATGTGATTCCATTGTGGTCTAAGGTCCCTTTGACAGTGGTCACAGGCTCTCCACTTCCTTTCTTATTCCTCTCTCCCTCACCCTCCTTAGCGTATGATGGACTGATACCAGAACATGGGACCATGATGAAGAATAAATCTTTGGAAAGCTTCCAAGCTCTAGAGAGAAACTGCCTTCTTGGTTCAGATGCCCACTTGCTGCCCAGTGCTTATTCTATGTGTGAGATAAATAGTCAGTTTTCAGGAATGCCACAGCCTGCTTAGGTCTGCAACTCACAACTGTTGGAGTGTTTGGATTTTTTTACCTGGAGGAAAGGAGAATGATTGAACTCTGCAGAATGTTGGCAAGCACAACCCTGAGCCAAGAAGCTTAGTAGTGATTTACACCTCCATTTATTCAGCATCTAGTAGTGCCAGACAGTCAGTGGGGATAAAAGAATGAATGACTGAATTCCTGACTTTTAGGAACTTAGAGAAGAGACTGCAAAATTCCATGTAAGGTAAAAAGTGTTAGAATAGGAATATACCTCTGGGGCTTTGGGAACAGAGAGGAGGGCCAGTGTCCACCCCGAGAAATTCAGAAAGGGTTTCCAGGAGATGAAAGCTAAGATAGTCTTAAAATTGGGGTAGGAGTTAAGCAGGTAAGGGATTGAAAAGAGAAGGAGTGGAGAGTAGAACTTAATTGGGAAAGATAAGAAGAAAGTTGAAATAATAGACACTTTGGGCAGTTGAAGAGAGGGAAGAACTCCAATAAAGGTAGAGTAGTGAAGGAGGGGTGGGGAATAGAGGTATAAGAATGAGGTCCAAGAGTGGATTTCACCATGTTTTCCTAGGTCTTCCTGGTCACACCAGGGAATATTTCTCCACCCTACTTAACAGGGCAATGTAGAGTCAATGGAAATATTTTCTACAGAATGGTATTATGGTATTATCTGGACTTCAATAATACAACTTGCCCCCAATTCTTGGTAGGAGATGGAAACTGAGAGTGAGTTCTGAAAAAGGCAAGTCACAACATGGAGCTATCACACCTGAAGCCTTTGGGAACCAGCCCCTCCATGATCTATTTCTTTTCATGGAGACACAGTGAGAAGTTTTCCCCAGGGGCTCAGCTCAGTAGAATCCTAATTCTGCTTTTGGAAGTGTGGTAGCAACTGCTGGTCTTCATTAACATTCAGTTCTCTTCTCCTTTACATCATCTGAATAGATTATGAATCTTTATTTCCTTGTGACTGGCTGGAGGAGTCATATCACTAGTTCTATCTAGACCATAGGTTGTAGGCTAAGTGACATGTGCATTTAGGAGCATTTAATTCCCAGTGCAAAGCCATCTGAAAGCCTCTTTCCTTCGCTATCGAAATCAGTAACATTCCATATGGCATAACTCCCAACATCCTGAGTCTGTGGAGCAGAGCCTCCCACAATGCAGACCTAGCATGAGCAAGATATCAACCCTTGTTTTTCAAATTGTTTGTTGGCACAGCATAACCAAGCCTATCCTGACAGATACAGAAGGGATCCCTCTTCCCTTGGACTTGAGGAGTTGCCACCCTGTAAGGTTGTTCAACAATAATATGCACAACTGGCCCAGGCCCTTTGAGGGACTCCCAGTGGTGAAGAGAGTAAGTTTTGCAATTCCCACAAATTGGTTTCTTGTCAGAAGTCAAGTGAGAGCAGAGGGAACTATATTCTTAGCTGAAGAAATTGGTATTGGTAAGGACTTTTATACTACTTTTGTGTACAGAACACAAACTGGAAGACTTTTCTGCAGCAAAAGCCCATTAGCACTAATCCACTTACAGCCATGTGACCTTCACCTGAACCTTTCCCGTCATGCTTACTTGGCTTACAAGTAATTCTTTGGGGCTGGATTGCCAGCATGCACACATTTTTCTGAAATTTGAAATCCCCCTTAAATTTTCTGCTTTGGCCAACACACTGAAGATCATCAATAAAAACTCTATTCTTTTAACATTAGTTTTGTGGCCTAAAGCCTATTTTAGGCATGTTCTTCCAAACTTGTGTGGCTGCTCAAAACATGAGATCAATAACCATTTTATGTTTCTAGATGACTTAACAACTGTTTTGTATTGGCTGTACAACTGGCCCAATGACTGTAGAAATTGTTGATTAAGATGACGGAGAAACATGTTCCTGGCTGAATAACACTGGGTTTCATTTCAACAAATTGATGTGGCCAAACTCTAGTCAGCACTTCCTATTCAAGCCTCCTGCATTGTTCCTAATCCTCCTTCATAGTACTCTGCAAGATAATTTCCTAAAACACGGTTACAGTCATGTAACTCACTTGTCCCAAAGTCTTACATCATTTCTCAATGTCAACCGATTAAGTGCAAAACATCGACTGACATCAACCTCTTCCTGCAAATTTTGGTCCTATAATCTCTGTCCCCTGGGCTCAGTCACACCAAAATACCACCTGTTGCCTCATTGAACATACACACACTTTCAAAACTTTGTGATTGCTCTGTCTCTCCCTCTTCTCTGTCTCATATCTGCTTCTCATTCCTGAGGAGCTCAAACATCACCTTCTGCATGAAGCTTTCTTTATTCTCACAGCCATGGGTCAGTCAGTCCTTTCTCTGGGCACTTTGGTTTGGTGCTTTAAAGGTTGAATGTTATTTACATGTCTGTTCTCCTCAGTAGTGTAGGGATTCATCTTTGGGCAGAGGCTGTCCAAGGAATATTGAAGGAGAGAAGAAAAGAAGGAAGGAAGGAAGGAAGGAAGGAAGGAAGGAAGGAAGGAAGGAAGGAAGGAAGGAAGGAAGGAGCAGAAAGGCAGGAAGGCAGGTAGAGAGGGAAGGAAGGAGGGAGAAAAGGAGGAAATGGGAATCCCTCTGAGATTCATCAGTCTGTTCCATGTTTCAATGCCTGGGGTTTCTGCTCCTGTGTTGAGCGTCTGCCCCCTGGGGGTCAGTACACATCATGGCTGCTGGCCGTTGGCCAGTTGCTTAGGCTTTTATATACTAGTATATAAACAAAACATTGCTTAAGATATACAACATGAGACCTGTATATAACATGAAACAATTATTAGAATTTTTAAATTAATATAATTATTTGGATGATTCTTTTAAAAATTATACAACCAAAATGCATCAAGTTTCTTAAAAGGTCCATATCCTTTGACAGAGAAACTATCCTAGAGAAATAGGAGGCAAATATATATGTAAAAAGGTGTTTATCAAAATTGCAAAATACAGAAAATAACTTAGTTATCCAACAGGAGAATGATTACACAAAAGATGATATTAGAGTCAACAGTTTTGAGTTTGAAAACAAGCTCTGTTTTGGCCAGTGTGGCTCAATTGGTTGGGCATTGTCCAATGCACCAGGAGGTCACTGGTTTAATTCCCGGTCAAGAGCACATGTCTGTGTTGCAGGCTCCATCTTGCATAGGGGGTGTGCAGGAGGCAGCCTGTAGATGTGGAGCTTTCTCATAAATGTTTCTCTCTCCCTCTCCCTTCCTCTCTCTTGAAAAATCAATAAACCATTCTTTAAAAAAGTTTTAAAAAATGAAACCAGCTCTTTGACTTATTAATTTCGTGACCTGAAGCAAATTAGTTTTCTCATCTAATCCATTAATTAACTACTGCTAAATAAAATAAACCAAAAGCAAATCCAAAAAAAAAAAAAAAACAGCTTCAAAAGTCAGTGGCTTAAAACAGCAATCATTAATTATCTACTGCCACGCGTGCTGAGGCTGGCATTGGCCTGATGGCGGCTGCGCATGGCTGGCACTGCTGCTTCTCACTGCAGGCCGTGTGTCTGCTGGGTGGTCCTGCTTCACGTCTCGCATCCTCCTCTTGGGTCTGGTGGGACAATGAGCATTTTCTTTGCCTTGTGATAGAAGAACCACAAGAGGGAAGCGTGAAAATGCATAAGAGAATGTCACATAGTAATTTCTACCTTATTCCGTTGGCTAAAGCAAGTCACCTTGACCATGCCTCAAATCAAGGACTGAAGTCAAGGAGTGGCAAAAATCACACAATAAAGGTTATGACTTTAACACAGGGATTCACAGCCTTGGCACTAGTACTGTTTGGGCAGATTATTCTTCCTTGTTGGGAGCTGTCCTGTGACTTATTGGGTGTTAGGAGCATCCCTGGCCTCTGTGTACTAGATGTCTGTAGCACCTCAACAATTGTGACAATGAAAATGTCTCCAGATATTGTGAAATGTCCCCCGTGGGAAAAATGATTCCTGGCTGAGAACCATTATTCTGTAGGGAGGGGGGAAGAATTAGGTACAATAATGAAGTCTTCCACTGTGAGGGTTATAATATTATTGATCTCATAATGTTTTCAAAGGATTCAATTCAATTGCTGCTATTTTAATATGTTTAATAAATCCTAGCTTCTGTCATAGCCTATAACATTAAAATTATATTTTTGAAGAATTTATAATCTTATGGGAAAATATATAAATGTACTTTTAAGTGAAAAAAGAACATAACATGATACATAACATGATACATCAATAAAACAAGTTTGTAAATAATATAAATGTAAATATAAATACTTAGGAAGAAAAAATGTAGATATACAGTAAAGTGATAAAAGGTAATTTTCTATTTTAATATAATTAGGTGTGATACTAATTTTATTTATATTTTTCTGTTTTTTTATTCTAAACTTTTCCCAATGATATACTTATTTTATAAATTAAAAAATGAGTTTTACACACAAACACATACACTTTAAAATTTGTTTAAGGTGCTTTAACCTGATTCTTCTTGCCTTTCCAAACATTTCCATAAAATAAATAAAGCCCTTTAAAAAATCATTCTATTTAGGTCTTTTAGAGAAAGTATTGTTATAGGAAGTCAGTAAATATTTGTCATTGATGATTTTATTTTTTACAGTAAAAATACTTCTAAAGGCAAGAATATATTTATTTATGACACTATTACAGATGTCCTCCATTGTCCTCCCTTTGCCCATTTCCACCCAGCCCCTGCCCCCATCCCCTGGCCATCACCACACTATTGTCTGTGTCCATGGGCTATGCATATATGTTCTTTGGCTAATCCTTTCAACATTTTTTATCCAGTTCCCCCACCCCCTTCCACACTGACATTTATCTCTCTGTTCCATGCCTCTGGTTCAGTATTTTTAAAATATGAAAAAATTAAGTATTGGAGATTATGTGGGGAGGCAGATTTATTTATTTATTTATTTATTTATTTATTTATTTATTTATTTATAAATATATTTTATTGATTTTTTACAGAGAGGAAGGGAGAGAGATAGAGAGTCAGAAACATCGATGAGAGAGAAACATCGATCAGCTGCCTCCTGCACATCTCCTACTGGGGATGTGCCCGCAACCCAGGTACATGCCCTTGACCGGAATTGAACCTGGGACCTTCCAGTCCGCAGGCTGACGCTCTATCCACTGAGCCAAACCGGTTTTGGCTGGGAGGCAGATTTATATATTGCAGCTGGAATTACAAATGGATGCAATCTTTCTAGAAGGCAATTAGTCAATCATTTAAAGTGTTCATGCATAACATTTCCATTTCTAAGTACATCTCTCAATTAAATCATTGCTAAATAAAGATGATCTGGAAACAGCCCAAGTGCCCATCAATAGATGAATAAATAAAAAGCTGTGTTATATCTACATCATGGAATACTATGCTGCTGTAAAAAAGAAGGATCTCTTATCTTTTGAGACAGTATGGAGGGACCTGCAGAGTATTATGCTAAGTGAAATAAGCCAGTCAGAGAAAGACAAGTATCACATGATCTCACTCATCTGTGGAATCTAATGAAAAAAATAAACTGATGAACAAGATAGATCCAGAGACATAGAAGCATGGAACAGACTGTAAAATCTCAGAGGGAAGGCGGGGGTAGGGGAGTGGGTGGGGAGAGATTAACTAAAAAATTTATATGCAGAACCATAGACACAGATAATAAATAGTGTGGTGAAGTCCTGGGGGTGAGCAGGTGCAGGGTGGAGGGGGGTCAATGGGAAAAAGGGACATCTGTAATACTTTCAACAATAAAGATTTTTAAAAAATACAGAATTATATACTATAGCCTAAATAGAAAACAATGTCCAGTGATAGAGAGATATGACAAAGTATTCTATTGCCATAAGTTTTGCTTGGGAATTCATTTGAGGATATTGGAAAATACTCATCATTCATGGGTGTAGAAGAGCTCGAATGTCCCCCTAGTACCATGTATTTAGGCATCTTGCATATAGTAATACACCCCCAGCCCAACTTAAGGACCATAGTCTCCCGTCAGCTTCATAATTCTGTGAACAGAAATGATGTGAGCAACTTGAGAGTCACATCCTTAAAAAGAAAAGAACTGCTTGACCTCTACCTCTCTCCACTCACAGATGTGAAATGCAGTTGTGGTGCTTGCGTGCAAGCCTAGGCCGTGTATCTAGAGCAGGATTCCAGCAGGTGAAGGAGCAGCTAGACAGAGGAGACCTGGATCACTAGGTGACCTCAGAAACAGAAACATTCATGTCCCTAACTCCTTACTTTGTGGTAAAAATCTCCATCTATTTTGCAATTACGTATTTTGGGATCTTTTGTAACAGTAGCCTAGTCTGATCATTAGAAAAAAACATAAATTTCGACTAGAAACAATATCCTGCAGAGGTAACAAGAACATAAACTGTGTCACTTTAACAACCATGCGATCTTTTAGCAATTGTGTTAACATGGATTGTGTTTAAAATTGATCTTTTAATAATTGTGTGATAGGCAGCAAGGAAACAGATATTTCAGATTGAAAAGCTGGTGACTTTTGTCAAACCACAGCAAAACATTTGGTAAAACTGGTCCCCATAATAACTTTGAAGGCAGATTACATGCTCACCAGGCCTGGAGCTCTGTGGGAAACAGACCAAATCAGAATGTTGGTTTCTGTTGGCTGCTCCTTGCTGCTTTCAGTAGGGAGCAATGAAGAGAGAGATAAAGTTTGGTGAGAATTTGCTAGCAGAGATGGAAGAAAATATGGCTTGGAGAGGGACCCCCTGTGCTTAGGACTACAATCTAGTAGTGACTAGCACTCTAGTAATTTAGTCCTCATGGAGCTGAAAAATTGAACTGCTTCAGTACCAAAAACAAAAAGAGATGATTCTATGTCTATGAGCCTTCCTCCGGGGCCGGCTGTTAATGGAACCATAGGAGCCAATCCAATGGCAAATATAGAATTAAGTGAATTGTTGTCTCACTCAAGCCTGTTATTTCAAATGGCCTCAAAGTTGCTGTTGAATTAGAGAGAAACTACAGAGACGAGAAAACAAATGAGTGTTCATAAACTGAAGATTTATGCAGACAAGATCTTTGGCTATCTTTACATGTTCATGAAAATGATTGGTAGCAAAGGGTCTAGAAAACTGCTAAGAATTTTGAAATAATGATGTGATCAAAGAACCCACAAAACTGGTCTGCAAAAGTTGTAATTTTCTGATCCCTAAAGCAACCCCCAGGAGAATCGTGTACCCCTTATTAAGGCATGCTCTCCCCCCCGCTCACTTTTGTTGTGGGCACAGAAGTTAATGGACTGGCAGAGTTTCTGAGAGGTCAGTGGCGAAGGACTTTCTCCCAGAGGGAACTACTGTCTGTAGACCAAGGAATTTCCTTCATTGGCTGTGGCAGAGACCTGTTCCAGTTCCTTCCCAGTAAGATTTCATCATTCTTAAGGACCATATGATTCTTTCCTACTCATCCTTTTTCCAAATGGGAGTTTTTACTGCAGCTCTCCTGTTTGACTCCACTGTTAAACAGTAAGTATAGAGAAGATGCCAGAAAAAAAATGCGTATTAATTTTTTTAAACATATATATATATATATATATATATATATATATATATATATATATTATTGATTTCAGAGAGGAGAGGGAGAGAGAGACAGAAAAATCAATGATGAGAGAATCATTGACCAGCTGCTTCCTGCGTGTCCCCTACTAGGGATTGAGCCCACGATTGAGCCCACAACCTGGGCATGTGCCCTTGACAAGAATCAAACCTGGGACCTTTCAGTCTGCAGGCTGATACTCTATCCACTGAGCCAAACCAGCTAGGGCAGTGCCTATTAGTTTAAAAGTCTCCAGATCCAGGCACCTCCAGCCCTGATGGAGAAGACTTGATGTCACCCAGAAATCTTGAATTTTGAGGTGATGTGGTAGTAACTGGATGGTTCTTTAGGCTGTCCCCTTGGTGAAGGAGTATGTTCTGTGTAGATAGGGGTAAACAGATGAATAATTGGGGGACATGAGGCAAACAATGGCAACTGTTCCCAGTATCCATTTTCTCCTTTCATAGTAATAAACTCTCCCATGCTAGGGTTTTGCAAGATATATGGCTGGCAATGGGTGACCAACTTTTCCTTGTCTCTCTTATCACTGAGTATGCCATCTGGTTGAATGTTAGCAAATGACAAGTGGGCAGAAAAGCAGTAACCCACCAACAGGGCACATACTTAAAAGTGGAAGCTGCTTGCCTTCCATCTCCTCTGTATCTTTCCCTTTGGCTGGAATGTGATGTGATGTTGCTGGCCTGCCTCAACCACATGGACTAGAGCAATGGCCCAGGCATGTGGAACCTGGGTCCTTGGTCAACCACAGGAGCAGAGCTGCCTAAGACCCTAGTCCACCTCTGCACCTGTCCACGAGAGAGAAGAAAGCTTATATCTTGATGAAACTACTATATTTTTGGGTCTCTTTGTGGCAGTAGTTTCTATCTACCATAAAAACTCAGTTGTTCAGATTTTAAAAAAAGTAACACAAAATCTAAGATGTGCATTATGGCCTCAAATTAAAATATATTAAAAAGCTAAATATCAACTGTTTATCTCTGGATAGTAATAGTATGTATGAATACTTGTATTTTCTTTGTTTTGTTTTTCTATATTTTCCACTTTTTTCCTTACTTTGCATATATATTATGTTTATAATTAAACAGATATCAATTTAGGTATTTTTAAAAGATAAATAATCACAATTTCCTCACATGTAAATACTAATATTTTCTCAGATGGCCACAGTTTTTCAAAGCTAGGAGCATTAGACAAAATACCAGTACATGCCCTGAGGAAACTCTAAGTGCTTTTTCTTATCTTTAAATGCCATAAGACCTGTTCAATACTTGGTTGATGTCTAGCAGAACACTTCAAATTTTATGAAAAAGCTAAAAGAATAATTACCAGATGATGACCACAGCTTAAACACAGGCCCACATATAGCTGCTAAGGTATCCTAAGACTAAAGGAGTGGGCAGTTACAGAGAAGACAGGTGGCCTATTGAATGTGTCTACTTTTCCTTTCTCCCCAGAAGCCTCTGTGTCAAACATGCTTCTCATACCTTATACATGGTTGTTATGATTGTTTTTGACTAGCATTTTTATAATCTGCTCAATATCCTCTCTCTCTTCCTACATCCAACCATCCAATAAATAAGTCTATGCCTGGTTAAATAACCTCTTTACTCCATCACCTTACTGTGTCCTTCCCATGCCACTGGGCTCTCCCACTGATGACAGCAAGAGCAGCCAGCCTCCCTTTCTCTCATCTTTCCTCTTTCCTCTTTGTAATAAGCCTCCACAGAGCTGTTCTTTGAAAGGGCATCCATTGATGATAGCCATTCTGACAGGTGTGAGGTAATACCTCATTGTCTTTTTAATTTGCATCACTCATGTGATTAGTGACTTTGAGCACTTTCTCATATGTCTCTTGGCCTTCTGTATGTCCACTTTGGAGAAGTATTTATGTAGGTCCTTGGCCTATTTTTTAATTGGATTGCTTGTCTTCCTTTTGTTAAGTTGTATCTTATAAGATTATAAGATGTTCTTATAAGATTATAAGATGTTCTTATTCTTCCATGCAGTGGGTTCTCTTTTCACTTTGTTGATGGTTTCTTTTGCTGTGAAGAAGCTTTTTATTTTGATGTAGTCCCATTTGTCTATTTTCTCCTTAGTTTCCTTTGCCATAGGAGATGTGTTAGTAAACATATTGTTACGAGAGATGTCTGAGATTTTGCTGCCTATGGTTTTTTCTAGGATTTTTATGGTTTCACAACTTACATTTAGGTCTTATCCATTTGAGTTTAATCTTGTGTATGGTGTGAGTTGGTGGTCTAGTTTCATTTTTTTTGCATGTATCTAATTTTCCCAACACCATTTATTGAAGAGACTGTCTTTACTCCATTGTATGCTCTTGCCTCCTTTGTCAAATATTAATTGACTATAAAGACATGGGTTCATTTCTGGGCTCTCTATTCTGTTTCATTGATCTATATGTCTCTTTATGTTAGTACCATGCTGTTTTGATTACTGTGACCTTTCTATTCATGAGCACAGTATATGCTTCCACTTATTTGTATCTCCCTCAATTTGTTTCTTCCGTATCTTATAATTTTGACTACAGGTCTTTTACCTCCTTGATTAAATTTATTCTTAGGTTTCTTCTTATTATTATTTAGATGCAATTGTAAATGGGATTATTTTCTGTTTCTCTTCCTGATAGTTCATTACTGGTGTATAAAACTGCCTCCAATTTCTGATTATTAATTTTGTGTCCTGCTCCTTCACTATATTTATTTATTGATTTTAGTAAATTTTTTGTGGAATTTTAGTGTGTTTTTTTTTTTTTACATATAGTGTCATATCACCTGCAAATAATGACAGTTTTACTTCTTGCTTCCCAATTTGGATGCAGTTTATATCTCTTTCATGTCTGGTAGTTTTGGCTAAGACTACCAGTACTATTTTGAATAAGAGTGATGAAAGTGGACATGCCTGTCTTGTTCCTGATCTTAAGGGAAACACTTTCAGTTTTTGTCCATTGAATGCGATGTTGGCTGTGGGTTTGTAAAATATAGTCTTTATTATATTGAACTATGTTCCCTCTATACCCATTTTGCTAAGAGATTTTATCACAAATGAGTGCTAGATTTTATGTAATGCTTTTCTGCATCTATTGATATGATCATTTGTTTTTTATCCTTCATTTTGTTTATGTGGTATATCACACTTATTGATATGTGGGTATTGTACAAACTTTGAATTCCCAGATAAATACCACTTGGTCTGGATGTATAATATTTTTAATGTATTTCTGGATCTGGCTTACTAATATTTTGTTGAGGATTTTTGCATCTATGTTCATTAGGGATATTGGTCTATAATTTTATTTCTTTGTAATGTATTTATCTGGTTTTGAATTAGGATAATAATGGCCTCATAAATTGAGCTTGGGAGTCTTCTCTCCTCTTGAATTTTTTGGAATAGAGAAGGATAGGTGTTAGTTCTTCTTGGAATGTTTGGAAAAATTCACCTGTGAAGCCTTCTGATTTAGAACATATTTTTGCTGGGAATTTTTTTTTAATTTTTTATTACCACTTCAGTTTTATTAGTCAAAATCAGTCAATTCAGATTTTCTGAATCTTTCTAATTCAGTTTTGGAAGATTGTATGTTTCTAGTAATTTATCCATTTTGTCCAGATTACCCAATTTGTTGGCATATAATTGTTTGTAATATTTCCTTATAATCCTTTATATTTTTGTGATGTCAGTTGTTACTTCTTTCATTTCTGAATTTATTTATTTGGGTCCTCTCTCTTTTTTTCTTTATGACTCTGGTTAAAGGTTTGTCAATCTTGTTTATCTTTTTAAAGAACTGGCTCTTGGTTTCATTGATCTTATGCATTGTCATTTAGTCTCTATGTCATTTATTTCAGCTTTAATCTTTATTCTTTCCTTTCTTCTACTTACTTTGATCTTAGTTTGTTCCTCTTTTACTAGTTCTTTTAGGAATAAGATTATATGGTTTATTTGAACTTTTTCTTGCTTCTTGAGGTGAGCCTGTATTGCTATGAATTTCCTTTTAGAACTATTTTGCTGTATCCCATAGATTTTCAGTTGTGTATCATTTTAATTTATCTGAAAGTATCTTTTGATTTCTTCCATGATCTCAGTCATTGTTTAGTAATCCTATTTACCTTCCAGGCCTTCTAGTGTCATTCAGTTTATTTTTCTTATGATTGATTTTTTGATATATTTTTTCCTTTCTTCTTCTTAAATAACATCATTTAGCATTTCTTGTAATACTGGTTTGGTAGAAAGGAACTCCCTTTAGCTTTGTTTTTCATTTTTTTGGGAGGGGGGTGTCTGGGGAGCTCTTATTTCACTTTCTATTTTAAATGATAGTCTTGCTGTGTAAAGTAGTCTTGGTTGTAGGTCCTTGCTTTTCATCACTGAATATTTCATGCCAATCTTTTCTGGCCTGAAATGTTTTTGTTGAGAAATCATCTGACAGTCTTATGGGAGGTTTTATTTTTTTTTTTTATTTTTTTTTGGTAACTGTCTTTCTCTTGCTGCTCTTAAGATTCACTCTTTATCTTTAATCTTTGCCATTTTAATTATGATGCATCTTTGTGTAAGACTGTTTGGGTTCCTCTTGTTTGGTACTCTCTAGTGCTTCCTAGACTTGTGTGTCTTTTTCCTTCACCAGGTTGGGGATGTTTTCAGCCATTATTTCTTCTAATAGGTTCTCAATCCCTTGCTCTCTCTCTTCTTTTGGTACCACTATGGTGTAGATATTGTTACTTTTGATGTTGTCTCAGAGGTCTCTTTGACTTTCCTCATTTTTTAAAATTCCTTTTTTCTTTTTCCTGCTCTGGTTGGGTATTTTTTATAATCTTATACTCACTGACTTGTTCACCTGCCTCATCTAACTCGCTGTTGATTCCCTCTAGTGTTTCTTCATTTTAGATACTGTGTTCTTAATTTCTGACTGGTTCTTTTTCATGATTTCTCTGTCCTATTTCATGCTTACTATCTTTTTGTTTAAGTTCTCACTAAGATCACCCATTCTTCCTCTAAGGTCCTTGATCATTTTCATAATATATTAAATTTTTAGATCAGTTTTAGGTTCACAGAAAAAAATTAGCAGAGAGCCCCCAATCACTACCCACAACACACAGTTTTCCCTATCATTAACATTTTGCATTAGTATGGTACATTTTTACAATTGATGAGCCAACATTGATACATTACCATTAATGAAAGTCCACAGTTTACATTAGGGTTCACTCTTTTGTTGTACATTTTATGGGCTTTGCCAAATGTATAAGGACCTGTAGTCACCATTAAATTATTATACAGAATAATTTCACTGACCTAAACACCCCTGTGCTCCTCCTATTCATCCCTCCCTCGCATTGAGCCCTTGAAACACTGATCTTTTGCTGTCTCCATAGTTTTGTCTTTTCCAGCAGGTCATAGAGTTAGATCATATGTAGCCTTTTCAGATTGGATTCTATCATTTGGTATTATGCATTTAAAGTTCTTTCATGTCTTTTCATGGCTTGATAGTTCATTTCTCTTCATTGGGAAATAATATAACAGTGTGTTAATGTACCACAGTGTGTTTATTCTTTCCCTATTGAATGACATCTTGGTTCCTTTTAGTTTTTGATGATTATGAATAAAGCTGCTATAAACATTCACATGTAGGTTTTTTCTGTAGACATATTTTTAACTATGAATGCCTTTTAATTCCTAAATATCCTTTAATTAGGTCTAATTTACCTCTGATCCTCCCACCATGCTGTCCCAATATCCTAGAACATGTTTCGTCTTTTGCAACCTGGGTAACTCTGATTCTCTCATTCGGTTACAACCTAGTAATCACTTCCCTCAAGAAGTGTGTTCTAATGCTTCCATCCTCCTACCTCCCAGTTTGTTAGATATGTCTCCTATGTGCTTCTGCCACATTCTATCCTACCCCTTGCATAGCATGTATTGTCCTAGACAGGAAAGTCTGTTTATTTCTCTGTATCCTGCACTAGACTTAAAGCTCATTTTTATTATAATGAAAAATAAATACTGTAACAACACTATCTGTGAATATTGTGCTGTATCTGTTTTGTAGCTATGTGTTGAGCAAGGCACAGTTTACTTCAAGTAAGAGGTACAAAATATAGCAGAACAACACAAAAGAAGTTTCAATGTTTCCTGAAATATGTGTAAACTTGTTCTCTTGGTCAGGGCAACAACAGTTCTGTTTAGACCAGTGGTTCCCAACCTTTTCTTGGCCATGCCCCACCTAAGCATCTCAAAATCCTGATGCCCCCCTGTGATATATGATTCTTATTATTCAAAAAGTGAATTCCTATTCACGTGGAGGAAACCTAAAAGGTCATTAACTTGGTCTAAACAAGCTTCCAAAGAACATGGCATCCATGAAAGAGAAAAATAAAAGAACTGCCAGAAGCCAATTCCAGCATGTCAGCAGGGCTGAATCATCTGAAGTGGCAAGGGCATTTCCCCAAACCTGAAAAGGGATGATTGCTTGCTACAAGACAGGTAAGGGCATTTCAATCTACATGCTATTGCCTCCTACTGGCCAAACACCTTAACAGCCGTAGGCAAATTCTTCCATTCTGACAATGGACTGTGTATACGAAACCCTGACCCTTTGAAGTGTATATCTTGGCCTTGCCTCAGGACAAATTGTGTTAATAAAAAGCAAGTGGTCCTGAGACGAGAAGGTCTTAGTTTCTTTAGCTAGGCTCCTCTGACTCCCTCTGATGCCTTTCAAAATTATGCTTCATCTCTGGACTCCTTATTAAATTACACACAGTCCTTCTCCAGATTGCCGAACCCTTCTAGATGCTGGAACAAGAACCCTGGCAAAGAACAAAAGGACAGTTGAAGTACTAAAGAATAAATCACCAAGAAACTGTTAAAAAAATAATAATAATATGAAATTATATGAAAAATAGCAAATAAAGTTTCAAAACATATAATAGAGAACTGAAATGCATACATATGTCACAATATATGTATAATTATATACTATATATGAGGCCCCTAGAACCATAAGAAATGCAAAAAATTCACTGTTAATAACTCATTCTCTAAAATGTTTCTCTCTCAAATTAAAAATCAAATTGCCCCCTTGTGGGGCGTATGCCCCATGGTGAGAACCACTGGTTTAGACATTGACCCAAGGCCAAAGGGCTGTCAGGTGTATGGTAACTATGGTTGCTCTTAATAGATTCTGTGACACAGTGAGATAATCTAGTATTGATTATACCTGAATGATTGTTGACTTATTAGTACAGGTTTTAATCTTAACTTCCCTTAAGTCACCTCCAACATTTTTGTTACTAAAGACAATACGTAACAAACACAAAAGACATTGTAACTTACTGTTTCAGCTTGACTAATAGGTAATTCTTTATGCTGGTTTGGAGCACATATTTGGAGTCAAAAGCTCAGATTTGCCTCTCTTTCAACCAGTTTCTACAATGAACATTGCTTTGTCTTCACCCCATCCTTTTGTGTTGTGAGGATTAAATGATAAAATGCATATAAAGCATTTTTCAGCACATCTGACACATAGTAAATGGTAGATATCAAACACTATTGATTACCGAGCAATGTTGTGAGTGGATTAAGTGGGATGAAGTCATGCCAACACTCAAATGCTTTGAGAAGTTTCCTTTAGGCCTTGAAAACTCTGTTGTTTAGTTTGTTGCTATCTCTTCCCAATTTATATGAGTTTAAGCAAATCACTGAAAACTAGGAGTTTTCTTTTTTCACATTTAGAGACAAGGGCCATGCTCTTTTTCTGGCTCTCTAGGAATCTTTCTAGTGGACTAGATAGGTAGTTAGGATTGAGTTCCTATTGCATATTGATTCCATGTGGTTCTTGTTTTTATTTTTTTATAACAAGGACTAAAAGACAAGATTCAAGAGAGGTAATATTAGTGACATAAGCATCATGGTGACTAAAGCATTCCTCCTTTTAAAAACAAAATAGACATCTAGCCATGAACAAAAGTACCTTTATGAATGTTGTGGGACCAAGTACCTTACGCTCAGGAACCTGGAAGGAGTCTTACCCACTTGTGCACCTGGTAATACACAAACAGAGCTTGGTAAGGGCTGTGAAACCAAGGAAGCCGGCAAACCTGCCCAGACCCCTTTGGCTGCCGTCAGGAAAGAACCTGGAGAACACTGACATGGGCAGATACACAAGCAGGAGAGAGAACTGCGTAAGTCCAGCCATCTGGACTAGAGATTCCAGCAAGACATGGGAGCAAAAAATATACATGTTTTGTCACAGCAGAGGTGGTGGTAAAAGCGGTTCTCAGGCCCCACCCCATCCTCAAAGACACATGTACAGGGTTGATTACCTGGTGCTGGCAACAGTAATCTCTGGGGAAAGACTAGCAGTGAATATCTAGTTACCTGGGTTGGGCTGGTCATGACTGGAGAAATCCAGTTCTCTCCACAAGCACCCAGATCCCTGAGGCAAGAACTCCATGACCTGGGGAGGGAGGAGACTGGGGAAAAAGCAGATAAGGGGCAGGGTTCCTGTTGACTGCTCAGCAGGAAGTCCACCCATGAGCCCCTGGGAGTACCACACCTGGAGATCTCCCTATTGGTTTTGTGGGTACCCCAACACCCTGAGTGCTAACTCTCCCCCATCTGTGGCTAACTCCTTGTACATGCTAACATGTGTGGTAGTCAGAGAGCACTGGTAGACAGGTAGCATGCTCAGAAAACAGGCCACAGCCTATAGCGCCATCTTCTGGAATACAAAGAGAAGATTCCAGTAGGTAACCTGGTGACTTGTTCCCAGAGAAGGCTTAAATGTTTAAGGAACCTGCCACAAGAGGGAGCAAGAAGAGTGGAGCAGGTGTACCCTCAAAGGCAGATAGAACCCCAGATAACAACATCACCAAACAGAAAACCCCATTTGAAGGCAACTAGCAAGTATGTAAGGAGGTGTCTGCTGCTTCAAATGCAAAACTACAAAAAGCATGAAAAATCACGGAAACATGCCATCAGAAAAAGAAAATACTTCTCCAATGACTGGGCTCAATGGCACAGGATTTTATGATCTAAAAAGAATTCAGAACACCTGTTTTGAAGAAGCTCAGTGAGCTCAAAGAAAACTCAGACAATTCAATAAAATCATATATATATATATATATATATATATATATATATATAGAGAGAGAGAGAGAGAGAGAGAGAGAGAGACAGACAGTGAAATCTCAATTCTCACTTAGCAATTTGTTAAAAACACTGAATCATTTTTCTTATGAGAAATAACGTAAATTGAATTAATTCATTTCAGACCCACAAGATTCCCTGTTTTAACATTTCTAATGTACATGTCTAATGTACTGTTTAATCTACAAATAAACACTTCTTTTCTTAAATTTATTGAACTACCCCCTACTAGCCTTAAACAATTTTTTTAATATATCACTGCCTCCAAAATGCTATCACTGGCTAACTGCTTTTCATTTATCCAAATCAACAACAGTTTTCCTACCTATTCAACTGCCTGTAATTGTTGTTTTGTGAGCACTTTCATACCCTTAGCAACATTAACACTCTTAATGGCCTCTTTATGTTTGAAGTTGTGCTCATCATTGATTTCTCCAGCAACAAAAGCATTCTCTTCTTTGTTGCCTGAGAGATGCTTTTTGTCATGCTGAGGTATCAGCATGAAAGGGTTGCCAGGTTAAAACCTGAAGATTTGGTTAACTGGGACATTTTTTCTGTGAACAAATTGGTCTACTAGTAGAACTAAATTTTTCATGATGGGAGATGTTTGAGAACTGAGGTTTGACTGTATTTTTCCAAAGAGATAGAAATAATAAAAAAGAACAAAACAGTGCCCAGCTGGTATGGCTCAGTGGATTGAGCATTTTCCCATGGACCAAGAGGTCCTGGGTTCGATTCCCGGTCAGGGCACATGCCCGGGTTGTGGGCTGGATCCCTAGTAGAGGGTGTCCAGGAGGCAACCGATCAATGTTTCTCTCTCATCAATGCTTCTCTCTCTCTTTCCCTTTCCCTTTTTCTCTGAAATCAATACAAAAGATATTTAAAAAAACAACAACAACATACACACACACACACACACACACACACACACACACACACCAGATTCTGGACCTGAAGAACTTAATGAATGAAATGAAAAAAAATGGGATAGAAAGCATCTGCAGCAGCAAAGAGCAAATGGGAGATGGGATCAGTACTACTAGTAAGTTAGAAATTTTGAAATAATCAGTAAGAGAACAAAGGAAAAAAGAATAAAAAACAGCAAAAAAAAGTCTACATGATCTATGGGATTCTATCAAAAGAACAACTATTTTAATAATCAATATTTAAGAAGGAGAAGATGGGAGGAAGGAGCAGACATTTATTTAAAGAAATAATAGCTGAGAACTTCCTAAACCTGTGGAGAGACTTGGACATAAAGTTCACAAAGCTAATAGATTACCCTATTATCTCAATGAAAAAGACCTTCTCCAAAACACATTATAATAAAACTGCCAAATATCTAAGATAAAGATAGAATTCTAAAAGCAGTAAGGGGAAAAAGAGATTATAACATACAAAGAAATCTCTCATTAGACTACCAGCAGATTTCTCAGCAGAAACCCTATAGGCCAGGAGAAAACAGAGTGACATATTAAAAGTGTTGAAAGAAATAACTCACCAGCCAAGAATACTTTATCCAGCAAAGTTTTTGTTTCAGATATGAAGGCGAGATAGACTTTTCTGGACAACCAGAAGCTGGGACCTATTTTGCAAGAAATACTGAAAGAAATTCAAGCTGAAATAAAAAGATGTTAATCAGGACATTTAAATATACAAAAATATATAACACACTGGTAAAGTTAAACGTACAGGCAGACTTAGAAAACTCTAGGTCTGTAATAAATTACTGTGTTAACCACTTAAATATAGCATAAAGGTCAAAGTAAAAGAGTATTAAATAAGTTATAGCAACTATAACGATTTAATGAATACACAATATAAAAAAGTAAATAATAACATCAAAAATATAAAAGAAGGGGGAGTGAACGGGTCAAGCTTTTGTAAATGATTGAAGTGAAATTGCTGTCTGTTTAAAATGGCCTGTTTTTATCTATGTGGTGTCTTATGTAAGTCTCATGGTAACCACAAAGCAAAAAACCTAGAACAGGTACACAGGAGATAAAGAAAGGGGAGACAGAGCTTACCACCATGGAAAATCACCAAATTACAAAGGTAGGCAGAAACAGATGAAGAAATAAACAGTGGAAATACAAAACAACCAGAAAACAAATAATAAGATCACATTAGTGCTTCCTCTATTAATTACTCTAAAAGTAAATGGATTGAATTAACCAATCAAAAGGCACAGAGCGGCTGAATGAATACATTAAAAGTAAAAAAAGAACCAAATATATGCTGGGTACAAGAGACTCGCTTTAGCTTTATACAAACACACAGGCTCAAAGTAAAGGGGCGAAAAATATTTTATATAATAAAACCCTAATATGCAAATTGACCGAATGGAGGAACAACCAGTTGCTATGACGTGCACTGACCACCAGGGGACAGATGCTCAGTGCAGGAGCTGCCCCCTGGTGGTCAGTGTGCTCCCCCTGTGGGAGCACAGCCAGCCAGACTGAGCATATAATAATAAAGTGGTCAATTATTATATAACTAGAGGCCTGGTGCATGAATTCGTGCACAGGTGGGGTTCCTCAGCCTGGCTGGCAATCGGGGCCTATTGGGGCCATCTCGCCCAGTCCTGATTGGGGCCGATGGGGGCCAGCGGCCGGGGGGAGGGACCGCAGGAGGTTAGCTGACTGTGGGAAGTTGGCTGTGGGAGCACACTCCTGTGTTGAGTGGCTGCCCCCTGGTGGTCAGGGCACATGATAGCTATCAGCTGGTCATCCAGTTGTAACAGTTGCTTAGGCTTTTATATATAGAGATAATAAAGTGGTCAATCCACTACTCAGCCAGAAGCCAGGCTCATGGCTTCTGCAGGCGGCAATAAGAAGAGAGGGGTCTCAGACTGCGAGAGGGATGTTTGACTGCCAGCTTAGGCCCAATCCCTAGGCTTGCAGGCGAACATTTCCTGATAGGTCCCAGTCTGCAAGAGGGTGCAGGCCAGGCTGAGGGACCCCCACCCCAGTGCACGAATGTCATGCACCAGGCCTCTAGTATATAATAAAGGGGAAACCAAAAGAAAGCATTATATAAAATAGATTTTAAAATAAAAATGGCAACAAGAGACAAAGAAAATCATTATATAATAATAAAGTGGTCAATTCATCAAAAAGATCTAACACTTGTAAATATATGCACACCCAACATCAGAGCACCTAAATATATTAAGCAAGAATTTACAGATCTGAAGGAAGAAACAGACAACAATACACTAATAGTAGGGTATTATGAAAAGTGAGATAAGTCAGAGAATGACAAATACCATATGATATCACTTATATGTGGACTCTAAATCACTGAAGTTATTAAAACAGAGTAGAATTGTGGTTATTGGGGATGAGGCTGGGGGAATTTGGGATATGTTGTTTAGGGTGTAAATTGGGAACTAGTAGATAAATAAACCCTGGAGAGCTAATGTACAACATAGTGATTAGAGCCAACAATACTGTACTATAAACTGCAAAGATGCTAAGATACTAGATCTTACTCATTCTCACCTCTAAAAATTATTATTATGTAATGTGAAGGTGTTAGCTAATGCTATGTTGATAATCATATAGTAATATATTGTAAACCTTAAACTTATATAGTGTTTTATATCAATTATAATTTAATAAAAGAACAGAAGAAACTTCATAGAAAAAAGCTAAATGAAATTGAGACAATTTACCAGATACAGAGTTCAAAGCAATGGTTATAAGGATGCTCAAGGGATTTAGTGAGGACTGCAAGAAACTTGGTGAGAACTTCAATAGCATGAAAAAATGACATAGAACCTATAAAATAGAACCAGTCAGAAATGAAGAATATAATAGCTGAAATAAAGAATACACTAGGCAGAATAAATAGTAGGTTGGATGAAGCAGAGGATTAATCAGCAATTTGGAAGATGAGGTAGTAAAAACATCCAGAGCACAAAAATAATAATTTTAAAAAATGAGGATAGTTTAAGGGGCATCTGGGACAACATGAAGTATAACAACATCCACAATATAGTGGTACCAGAAGGAGAAGAGAGAGAGAGCAAGGGACTGAGAACTTATTTGAAAAATTAGTGACTGAAAAAATTCCCTAACCTGGTGAAGAAAAAAGACAGACCTGTCCATGAAGCCCAGAGAGTTTCAAACAAATCCCAAAGAAGCCCACACCAAGACACATCATAATTAAAATGGCAAAGGTTAAAGACAAAGAATCTTAAAAGCAGCAAGAGAAATACAGTTGCTTATAAGAAGCTCCCATAAGAAATCAATTGATTTCTCAACCGAAATATTTTAGTCCATAACGGATTGGCATGAAATATTTAAAATGATGAAAAGCATGAACCTACAACCAAGATGACTCTACCTACAAAACTATCATTAACCCTTTGTACACCATAAGCATCTATAGATGCAGGGATGGTTTCCGTTTTGGACACGTGGCAGTTAACTGGAGGAGAAATAAAGAGCTTTCCAGACAAGAAAAGGCTAAAGGAGTTCACTACCCCCAAACAAGAAATGTTAAAGGGTCTTCTTGAAAAAGAAGGAGGAGGAGGAGGAGGAGGAGGAGGAAGAGGTGGAGAAGGATGAGGAGGTGGAGGAGGAGGAAGAGGTGGAGGAGGAGGAGGAGGAGGAGGAGAAGAAGAAGAAGAAGAAGAAGAAGAAGAAGAAGAAGAACATACTAATCAGAGTAACATACTACTAAAGAATAAAATAGCAATAAATACATAGCTATAAATAATCACTTTAAATGTAAGTTGATTAAATGGATGCAAAAACACACAATGAGGTAAACATAGTCTATTCAATAAGTGGTATTGGGAAAATTGGACACATACATGAAAAAAAAAAGAATCTAGACTACCTTCTCACACCGTACACAAGAATAAATTCAAAATGGATGAAAGACTGAAATGTAAGATTCAACACCATAAAAATTCTAGAAGAAAACACAGGCATTAAAACTTTGAAAATTTTTCATAGCAATATTTTTTTGGATATATCTCCTTGAGAATGAGAAACAAAAATTGGACTACATCAAACTAAAAAATTTTTGCACAGCAAAAGAAACTATCAACAAAATGAAAAGACAACCCACTGAATGGGAAAACTTATTCATCAATGATGCAGCTGATAAGGTGTTAATAATAAAAATTTATAAAGAACTTACAAAACTCAACACCAAAAAACAAACAATGCAATTAAAAAATGGGCAAAGGACCAGAAGAGACACTCCTCCAAAGAGGACATACAGATAGCCAATAGACATATAAAAAGATACCCAATGTCACCAATCATCAGAGAAATGCAAATTAAACCCACAATGAGATATCACTTCATATCTGTCAGAATGACTATCATCAATAAATCAACAAACAACTGTTGGTAAGGATGTGGAGAAAAGGGAACCATGGTGCACTGTTGGTGGGAATGCAGATTGGTGCAGCCACAGTGGAAAACAGTGGAGTTTCCTCAAAAAAATAAAAATGAATCAGCCTAATGACACAGTGATTCCACTTCTGGCAATATATCTAAAGAAACCTGAAACACTAATTTGAAAGAATATATGCACCCCTATGTTCATTGCAACCTTATTTATAATAGCCAAGATTTTGAAACAGCCTACGTTCCTACCAGTAGATGAGTGGATAAAAATGCAGTGGTACATTTACACAATGGAATACTATTCAGCAGTAATAAAGAAGGAAATCTTTCCTTTTGGGACAGTATGGATGGACCGGGAGAACATTATGCTAAATGAAATAAGCCAGTCATAGAAAGATAAATACCAAATGATTTCACTTATATGTGGGATATAAAGAATAAAATAGACTCATAGATACAGAGAACACACTGACAGCTGTCAGAAGGAGGGATGGGGGCTAGGTGAAAAAGGTGAAGGGATTAAGCAAAAATAAATAAAACTCAGACACAGATAACAGTATGGTGATTACCAGAGGGAATGGGGAGGCAGAAGATTAAGGGGGATAAATGGTGATGGAAAGATACTTGACTTTGGGTGGTGGATAATCCTATATAATAAAGAGGTAATATGAAAATTGACCATCATACCCTCACACAAGATGGCCGCCCCCATGTGGTCACAAGATGGCCACCACAAAATGGCCAGCAGGGGAGGGAAGTTAGGGGTGATCAGGCCAGCAGGGGAGGGAAGTTGGAGGTGACCAGGCCTGCAGGGGAGGGCAGTTGGGGAGGACCAAACCTGGAGAAGAGGGCAGTTGGGGGCAACCGGGCCGGCAGGGGAGGACAGTTGGGGGCAACTGGGCCAGCAGGGGAGGGCAGTTTGCGGGGACCAGGCCTGCAGGGGAGGGCAGTTGGGGAGGACCAGACCTGGAGGAGAAGGCAGTTGGGGGCGACTAGGCCGGCAGGGGAGGGCAGTTGGGGGCAACCAGGCAGGGAGAAGAGTCCAGTTGAGGGTGACCAGGCCAGCAGGGGAGTGCAATTGGGGAGAATCGGGCTGGCAGGGGAGCAGTTAGGTGTCAATCAGGCTGACAGGGGAGTGGTTAGGGGGTGATCAGGCTGGCAGGCAGGCGAGTGTTTGGGAGCCAGCAGTCTGGGATTGTGAGAGGGATGTCCGACTGCCATTTTAGGCCCACAGGAATTGGGCCTAAACTGGCAGTCGGACATCCCTCTATGGGTCCCAGATTGGAGAGGGTATAGGCTGGGCTGAGGAACACCCTCCCCCCATTGCAAGAATTTCGTGCACCGGGCCTGTAGTATACAGATGGTCTATTATAGAATGTACACTTAACACCTATGTAATTTTATTAACCAATGTCACCCCAATAAATTCAATAAAATAATTTAAAAAATTGAAAGTGGGTTACTGAGTCTGGAAATATGATTGAGGAGGAGGTAGTGTCTAGAGTGTTTGGTGTGGATATTGGAAATATTTAAAGGGAAATTTGGCCATTTTAGTTCATTTCCTGGATAGTTGGGTTGCCATCATTACTTCATATTTTTTTCCAATTGCCTGTTTGCAACAGATAAATTGGCCCCAATGACCTTCACCATCATGGTGCTCTACCCTTGAATATGCTTTGCTACATGGCAAAGGCACTTTGCAGATATAATTAAGTTACTAATCAGCTGACCTTAAGATGTAAAATTACCTTGGATTACCTATTTAGGCCCAATGTAGTCACATTAGTCCTCAAAAGCAAAACTTTCTTACAGCTCAACACAAGAAAAGTCAGAGAGATTTGAAGCAGAAAGATTTGATATGCTGTTGCTGGCTTAAAGATATAGGTGTCCATGTGGAAAGGGTGAGAAAGAATTGAATTCTGCTAACAACCAATGAATTTGGTAAAGGACCCTGAGCCCCACACATGAACAAGTAAACACCTTGATTTCAGCCTCAGGAGATCCTTAACCAAGAAGCCAGTCACATTGGGCAGACTTAGACATTGAGGTAATAAATTTGTGTAGTTTTAAACTACTAAGTTTGTGGTAATTTGTTATGGCAACAAGAGAAAACTAATACACATCATAAAGGTTTTTGTTTGTTTGTTTGTTTGTTGTTTTTTGTTTTTTTTTATAAGAGATTGCAACCTAATTTCAAAGGGGAGTGTTTCCTCTCAGTTTGATGAGGACATTGACGAACATGGGAGTAGGTGGAGGTGAAAACAAATAGATACTTTTTCTCCTTTTCTATCTCTCCACTATGATTCAATAGGCATTTATTGATCACTTGCAGTGCACCCGACATGAAATTCTTCCCATACTTTGTCATTTAATGTTCATAATCATTGCTAAATAAGAAATGGAGAATATGAAAGTACAGATGATATGTTCCAGTTTTCACCACTAGAATTTGTGAGATTTGAGCCCAGATCTTCTAACTCTAGGTCCAGGGCTGTTTCCTTTATTACACTGGACCAAATCCTGAACCCACAAGGATGACCTAAATATTAGTTGACAGTCATGGAGATTATTAGAAAGTTACAAAAAAGTAATAATGGGATTTTATTTTAATGGAGTATGGTAAATGCACCAGATAAAAGATTCTGAGATTCTTTAGCTTGTTTGAAAATCTGGCTCTCTGTCAACAGTTAGAAGCTAAACAAAAACCAGAATTCTTACTTCTCAGTTGCTGGCTTTTAAGTGTTATTCCCATGGAAACATATCATATCTTCAAAAACAAGTTAAGTGCCTTAATACCATTTCCACTCAATGGCTGGAACCCATGTTTCAATCTAGCTAATATCTATTTCCAGGAGAAAAGAGAGGAGAACTGGCACCACAGACTTGAAGGAAAATGAACTTATTTCATCCCGGTGGTCTATTGCTGGTCAAGAATGGGAATCATTGCTTTCTAACTGTCACTTAATTTCAGGCAAAGACATAAAGATAAGTGCTTGAGGCTAAGAACAGTAGTTAGCAAAATAAATGCGAGAAGTTCATCAGAAGGCTAATAGACATTTTCAGCAGGGCTGAAAATCTGCATATTATTACCTGCTGCTGAACAGCTGTAGGCATTTCCCCTAACCTGATAATGTTTTCCTGTTTACCAAACTTTACCTTTGATATGCCTGTTTGCATTCTTAAAGGGTCAATTTGTTTTCCTGTAAATAAAAGGCCATGGGTCTGGGGATTCAGGGAGCCACCCCACTAGAGGGTGAAGCCTCTGCCTGGTTCCCCCAAATGCCTTCCAAATTTATATTTCTTGTCTAGTCTCTATTCATTTATGTGTCAGCTCCTTCTCCAGATTCCTGAACCCTTGCTGAGAAAAGACTGTGGCAGAAAAGATATCTGCATACTCTGCTTCACAAGATAATTAACATGGATCTCCTATTAAATAGGATCTCCTATTTATTATCATCACTCATTGTTATTGTTCTTTATTATTTAGTCATTGCTATACATACCAAAGATCAATTTATTTGCTTCACACTATAGATACTTTAAGAGGTTTTTTTAAAATTGTTTAAAGTATTATATATGTCTCCTTTTTCCCTGATTGACTCCCTCAGTCCCTCCCACCCCCCAGGACAAGCCCCCACCACCTACTGTCTGTGTCCATTGGTTATGCTAATATGCATACATCAAAGTCTTTTGGTTGATCTCTTATCCCCCTGCTACTGCCTTCTCTCTGAGGTTGGACGGTCTGTTCAGAGTTACCTTGTCTCTGGATCTATTTTTGTTCATCAGTTTATGTTGTTCATTATATCCCACATGAGTGAGATCATGCGATATTTATCTTTCTCCAACTGGCTTATTTCATTTAGCATAATGCTCTTCAGTTCCATCCAAGCTGTTGCAAATGGTAAAAGTTCCTTCTTTTTCACAGCAGCGTAGTATTCCATTGTGTAAATGTACCACAGTTTTCTAATCCACTCATCTGCTGATGGGCACTTAGGCTGTTTCCAAATCTTAGCCATTGTAAATTGTGCTGCTATGAACATAGGGGTGCATATATCCTTCCTGATTGGTGTTGCTGATTTCCTGGGATATAGTCCTAGAAGTGGGATTACTGGATCAAATAGGAGTTCCATTTTTAGTTTTTTGAGGAAACTCCATACTGTTTTCCACAGTGGCTGCATCAGTCTGCATTCCTACTAATAGTGCACCAGGGTTCCTTTTTCTCCACATCCTTGCCAGCACTTGTCTTTTGTTGATTTCTTGATGATAGCCATTCTGACAGGTGTGAGATGGCATCTCATTGTTATTTTGATTTGCATATCTCAAATGATTAGTGACTTTGAGTATGTTTTTATATGTCTCTCGGCCTTCTGTATGTCCTCTTTCGAAAAGTATCCACTTAGGTCCTTTGCCCATTTTTCGATTGGATTGTTTATCTTCCTTTTGTTAAGTTGTATGAGTTCCCTGTAAATTTTGGAGATTAAACCCTTATCTGAGATAGCACTGATAAATATGTCCTCCCATGCAGTGGGCTTTCTTGATGGTTTCTTCTGCTGTGCTTTTTATTTTGATACTAGAGGCCTGGTACACGAAATTCATCCATGGGAGGGGGGGGGGGTCCCTCAGCCCGGCCTGCACCCTCTCCAATCCAAGACCCCTTAGGGGATCTCTGACTGCCGGTTTAGGCATGATCCCTGTCATGCCTGTAAACCGGCAGTCAGACATCCCTCTTGCAATCCAGGACCGCTGGCTCCTAACCACTCACCTGCCTGCCTGCCTGATTGCCCCTAACCACTGTGCCTGCCTGCCTGCCTGAACATCCCTAACCGCCTGTGCCTGCCTGCCTGATGCCCCTAACTGCCTCTGCCTCAGCCCTGCCAATGTGGCTTTGTCAGGAAGGATGTCCAGAAGATGTCTGGTTTATCCTGTCTAATTAGCATATTACCTTTTTATTAGTATAGTTTGTCCCGTTTGTTTATTTTCTCCTTAGTTTCTATTGCCCTAGGAACTATATCAGTAAAGATATTGCTATGACATATGACTGATATTTTGCTGCCTATGGAGTCTTCTAAGATTTTTATGTTTTCTCATCTTACATTTAAGTTCTTTAACCATTTTGAGTTTGTTTTTATGTATGGTGTAAGTTGGTGATCTAGTTTCATTTTTTTGCATGTATCTGACCAATTTTCCCAGTACCATTTATTGAAGAGACTGTCTTGACTCCATTGTATGTTCTTGACTCCTTTGTCAAATATTAATTGAGCATAATGGATTGGGTCAATTTCTGGGTTCTCTGTTCTGTTCCATTGGTCTATATGTCTATTCTTGTGACAGTACCAGGCAGTTTTGAGAACCATGACTTCATAATATAGCTTGATATCTGGTATTGGGATTCCTCCAACTTTGTTCTTATTTCTCCAGATTGCTGCAGCTATTTGGGGTCTTTTTTTATTTCATATGAATTTTTGAAGAGTTTGTTCTAGGTCTGTGAAATATGCCATTGGTATTTTAATGGGGATTGCATTGAATCTATAAATTGGTTTAGGTAGTATGGACATTTTAATGATGTTGATTCTACCAATCCATGAACACGGTACGTTCTCCCATTTGTTTATGTCTTCCTCTATCTCTTTTTTCAACGTCCTGTAGTTTTCTGAGTAGAGGTCTTTTACCTCCTTAGTTAAATTTATTCCTAGGTATCTTAATTTTTTTGTCGCAATGGTAAAAGGGATTTTTTTTTTTTAGTTTCTCTTTCTGTGAGTTCATTATTGGTGTATAAAAAGGCCACAGATTTCCGGGTGTTAATTTTGTATCCTGCTACATTGCTGCATTCATTTATTAAGTCTAGTAGTTTTTTGATGGAGTCTTTGGGATTTTCTATGTACAATATCATGTCATTTGTGAATAATGACAGTTTTACTTCTTCTTTTCCAATTAGGATGCTTTTTATTTCTTCTTCTTGTTTGACCACTATGGCTAGCACTTCCAGTACTATGTTGAACAGGAGTGGTGAAACTGAGCATCCCTGTCTTGTTCCTGTTCCTAGGGGAAATGGTTTTAGTTTTTGCCCATTGAGTATGATGTTAGCTGTAAGTTTGTCATATATGTCTTTTGTCATGTTGAGGTATGATCCTTCTATTCCCACCTTGCTGAGAATTTTTATTAAGAAAGGGTGTTGGATTTTGTCAAATGCATTTTCTGCATCAATGGATATGATTATATGTGTTTTTTTAATCTCTCAGTTTGTTTATGTGGTGTATCAAATTTATTAAATTGCGGATATTGTATCATCCTTGCATCCCCAGAATAAATCCCACTTGGTCCAGATATAGGATCTTTTCTAATGTAATGCTGAATTCATTTTGCTAGAATATTGTTGAGAATTTTGGTGTCTATGTTCATGAGAGATATTGGCCTGTAATTCTCTTTCTTTGTAGTGTCTTTATCTGGTTTTGGGATTAGAGTAATGCTGGCTTTGTAGAAAGAGCTTGGAAGTGTTCCTTCCTCTTGAATTTTTTGGAATAGTCTGAGGAAGATAGGTTTTATTTCTTCTTTGAATGTTTAATAAAACTGTTGTGAAGCCGTCTGGTCCAGGGCTTTTGTTTGTTGGAAGTTTTTTTATTACTGCTTCAATTTCTTCCATAGATATCAGCCTATTCAGATTTTTTGATTCCTCCTGGTTGAGTTTTGGAAGCTTGTATTTTTCTAAGAATATGTCCATTTCTAGGTTTCTAGTTTGTTGGAATAGAGTTGTTCATAGTATTTTTTCATAATCCTTTGTATTTCTGTGGGGTTGGTAGTTACTTCACCTCTTTCAATTCTGATTTTGTTTATTTGGGTCCTCTCTCTTTGCTTCTTGGTGAGCCTGGCTAGAGGTTCATCAATCTTGTTTATCCTTCCAAAAAACCAGCTCTTGGTTTTATTGATCTTTTGTATTTTTTTTTGTCTCTACGTCATTTATTTCTGCTGTGATCTTTATTATTTCCTTCCTTCTGCTTACTTAGGGCTTGTCTTGTCGCTGTCTTTCTAATTCTTTTAGTTGTAGAGTTAGATAATTTATTACAATTTTTTTGTTTTGTTTTTTGAGGTAGGCCTATAGAGCTATGAACTTCCCTCTCAGGACTGATTTCACTGTGTCCCATAGAATTTGGATTTTTGTGTTTTCATTGTCTTTTGTTACCAGGATGCTTTTTATTTCTTCTTTGATCTTCTTGGTGACCCAATCATTGTTTAATAGCATGCTATTTAGCCTCCAAGTGTTTGATTTTTTTCATTGTTTTTACTGTAGTTGATTTCTAAATTTATGCCACTGTGATCTGAGAAATGCTTGATATTTCTATCTTCTTGAATTTGAAGAGAATGTAGAACACTAATCCAAAAAATTAAAAGTTTTAAAAATAATAATATTAAAAATAATAAAAAACTAAAATAAAGGAAAAAGAAAAAATAATTTTCTTTAATAAAAGATAAAAAATAAAAAAGTGAAGTAGTGAAATGTCATTCACTTCAGTTGAGTTTTAGTGTCCCACGGGGCTGGTTTAAGACCCCTCTCTACTGTTCAGTCTGCCACATCTCAGTTTCCTGTTTGGTAGTCAGCACTGTGTTGAAGTTCCCAACGATCCACCACTCCTCTGTGTCAGATTCCACAGCCTTGGTTCCAGGCAGGTGTCAATCTGCCCGCTTTGTTTTCCTGCCTGCTTTCAGATGTATTTACACAAGCATCTAATTCTGACATGGGCTCTAGGTTGCAGTGTTGCTGTATTTATTTCCAGGAACAAATGGCCCCTCAACCCAGTCCCCGCGGGCTCCCTGGGGTATTCATAATCCTTGTTTCCCTGTGGATCTCAAGGCTGGGTATGGCTGCACTGCCAGGAGGAGCCCAGTCCTCAGGAGAAAAATGTTTTCAGGGTTGGAGGAACTGAACTGTCCCAGAGCTGGCTTCCTGGTCTCCTCTCCCTATTTTTTGCTCCCCAGCTTCCACAAAACCACCTTCCCCTGCACCGTAGCCTCGGTGAATGTTTGTAATTGAAAGATCCTATGCACTGGGTTCAGCAAGCAAAAGCAAGGAAAATATAAAGACAGGGCAACCAGGCCACTGCACATCTCTCTCCCCCCCGACACTGCATGGCTGGTGCAGAACTTCAGGCTGCCTCTCTGGGTGCATCCTCTCGTGGCTGTGGATCCACATCTACAGTCCCTGGCTGCCAGCAGCCCTGGGGACCTCCTTCCGCAGTCAAGTGTTATGCATGTCCCCAAGGGATGCGGGCTTGGTGCAGCGCAGTTTCCTTCCGACCCTTGTTGCGCACGTCTCTCTCTCCAGCCCAGATCCCTGATCCTACCGTTCTCCAGGGGTCCCCCCGTCCTTTCCAGCCATGGATTGTTTCACCAGCTGTGTTTAATTCACCAATTCCGGTTTGATGTTATTCAATTCAGCTGTTTCTTCTGTCTGCTCTGTGAGAAGACACAGGACACATCCGCCTATTCAACTGCCATTTTGTCTCTCCCTGGACAAACTCCTTAGGAGCCCGTGGCCGGGGAGGCTGGAGTCTTAGTGTTTGTGGGTTTGCAGCAGAGGCAGAAGATCCCTGGCCGGTGTGGCTGTAGGGTCCTGGGTGGCGTCCGAGGTCTCCCCGGGTGGAGGTGAGGCTGGGCTCCCAGTCACAGCCGCTCTCCCCTTCAAGATGGCACAGTCGCTGCGGTAGAGCCGGCCGCTCTGGGAGAGATTTCAGTGGTAATCGAGGCTGCCCGGCTAGGGGAGCCTAGTCCGCCACCCCCAATAGTCCTGTGGAATGTAACTGTCACACACACACACACACACACACACACCCCCCACATCCACACACTCCCCTTTCATTCCCTCACACACTCATATTCTCTACCTCACTGCTGTCCTGTCGGCTGTCATCTTGCAGATCCTACTATAAGAGTTTTTAAAAAATGGAATGATAACCATTGTCCAAAGAGATCAAAGAAGACTTCAAAGAGTAAGGGAACAAGAGATTTATCTTATGAATATTACCAAGGATACACATACCAGAAAGCAGGCTCTGTACCCTCTGTGGTTGCTCCTTTCCTATAGAGTGTTAGATCACTCCTGAGCCACAGTAAGAGGGCTAATTAGACAACATGTCTAGAAGGCTTTAGATCAGGGATGGGGAACCTTTTTTCTGCCAAGGGCAACTTGGATATTTATAACAACATTCACGGGCCATATAAAATTATCAACTTAAAAATTAGCCTGTTATATTTGGTCAACCCTAATGCCTTTGCAGGGCCCAGACCAAATGATTTCTCAGGCCTTATCTGGCCTGAGGCAGGACGTTCCCCACCCCTGCTTAGATGCTACAATTTGACTTTCTCTTAGA
>NW_005871055.1:3552771-3596479 GCF_000147115.1 Myotis lucifugus
TCAGCAGTGTGATTACACCACTCCTCGGGGGGGTTGGTTCATGAAGATGTTGAAGTTTTCATTATATACATCAGTCAGCAACAACTCTCGAGCACCCACTGTGTGCAGAGCAATGATCACTATGGGGAGCATCAGAGCAAAGAGAAGGCACTACTGCTCTTGACAACTATTAAATTTATTGGGACATTCAAGAGCACACAAGAAAAGGTGTAAGAAAATAAATGAGGGTAACAACCATTCCACCACACCAAAACAAGCAAACAGACAAACAAACAACAGCAACACACAAAAAAAAGTTCAAACCATCATTTTCCTGATATAGTTAACTGTGTTAGGTTGGTCTGACTGATTGAGTGATCAGAGTTAGATGGAGTTAGAAATGTGGAGATTTTGAAAAAAGGGGAGAGGAGGATGAGGAGGAGCAGAAAAGGGAGAAGAGAATGAGGAATAGGAAAGAAGCAACAACATTCACAAAAGGAGCAGAGGGCAGTGGGGAGAGGCTCAAGGGTAAGAGCAAGAGGTAAGAATGAATGAGGCCAAAAAGCATTACTTAAATTAGAGCCATTAGCCCAGTTTGGTATCAAGGGGAATAAGTTATGGAGCCCAGCATCCTGTAATTCAAAATTGAGAGTTTTCATTGAGAAAATTTGGCATTGCTAAAGATTTTTGAGAAAGGACCAGATTTCATACAACAGAGCCAAGAAGAGAAGCAGAACATAGAAGAGACACCATCTTCTGGATCAGTTGTTGGAGAGAATTTGAGTTCTAGCTCTTTTATAAATACTGTACCTTATTCTTTCTCTGAACATTGGTAGTACTTAGAGGTTATATCACACAATCTGATCATTCACTTGTTTAACCTGTTTATATTATGTGAAATCAATGTTAGGATCATGGCTGACATAAATGTCATTCAACTCAATGATTGCTACCACCGAGGAAGTGTTTTCTAAAGGGAATAAGGGACTATGCAATCTTTTTTATTTTTTAAGGTTAATGAAGAAACTAGTAGATGAGCACCATGACCAACTTGTTGCTTTGAATTAAAATGTAAACTTCACAGGCCTGAGGCTATCCATTAATTTGTATACTGGGGAAAATGACAATATTGACATTTTGTTATTTATTTTGCTTAACACTGACATTTTAGAAATTAGATATAACTTTAACTGTCTTCTTCTTTTGTTTTCTATTGCCGTTCTACCTGAGAAGTACCAGGGTCCAAAATCAAGATTTCTTTGTCCTTTCAGCTTGTGTTTCACCTATGATGTTGATTTAAGAAGATCCTGATTAAAATGAATTATCATAGGGAAGGGAGTTATACTCTATTAGCCTGTTCAGACCCCAAGGAGAAACAGCAGGACAAAGGACAGAAGAGGGATGTAGCCCAAGGAGAAAGGAGACAGAAACACTCCAAAAAGTCTGTGAAAGAGCCTGAGGACCCTCTCATCTCTCTCCCTTCTGCAGGTAGATTTGGGCCCCAAATGGTTCTGGTTGAAATACTAATAACCAATACAAATATAGAAAAATGTTTAATCTCACCACATACCCAAATGAAAATTAAAAGGACATTGAGTTATTTTTGAAAGGGATATAATGAGAATGCTTTCTAAATGATGGTCCCTTTGTTTGATTTAAAATTTTAACTCAGTGTTGAACTCTCTAGGTATAGCTTATAATTCAGATTTCAGATTGTTAGTGTTACAAACAATACCAATATATATTTCTGAATTGAAAAACAGCTCAGTAGGCAGGAACCAAAGTCTTACTGCGATGATTGCTTCAGTAGACTTAGCTGAAGTCAGGCACATCTAAAATGATAACTCAAAAAATTTCCCAAGTGTTCATAGTGAGAACAGCCAACACTTATCTTCTGCCAAGTACTATACTAAGTCTTGATGGTATCTCATTTGATTTTCATAGTAATTCCACAACATAGGTTCTTCTACTTTGCCTCTTTTCCCAGAGGAGGAAACTAAAACTTAGAGATATTAAGGATGAACTATATAAAATTTCTAATATTTGACGGGTTTTGATCTACAGAAAAGGCAATCTCATATGGTTTAACTTTATGATAGTTCCCAAGGTCACATAGTAGGCAAATTAACCACGCAATTCCACTCCAAAGCCACAGGGCCTTAACTATGAGGCTACACTGCCTGCATTTAGCTAAAAGAAGAAGGTGGATGAGCCTGAGGTCAAGATTATAAAGAAGTTTATACATGGAAGGCAAATCATTTCAGAACAGTTCAGAAAAAAATATTTACATGCAGTCTAGGGAAGCAACATGATTCACCCTGGACTAACACCAAGATTGGGTTAATCAGAATTCTGACCATTCAGTTTTGTATTCGCCACCAAATTGCTGAGAGTGACTTCCTTTCTGAATCTTATGTGCTTCTGTTAAATGGACATGACACTAATGGTTATCCTGAAGGATGCTGGGAGGACACATAAATTGAATGGACCCAGAGATAGGAGCCACTCATTTCCAGCAAGGAAAGTCTGAGTCTGGGGTTACTTCTCAGGAGGCCGACCTCATTGTGCAGGAGGGTGGCCTGGCTCTGTCAGCATTCTACAAGATGGCTGAGGAGCCATTTTGGTTTTTAGATTATTTGCTCCTTCAGAGCTAAAGACTTATAATGACTGGAAAGCTCTGACTAATTTTGATGAGCCAACTTGTTTTTAACATAAATCAGATGAAGTTAAAAGCCCACCTCAGCATCATAAGACCAAACACTGGCTGTGGTCACTGGAAACACACCGAGGCACTTGCTTTCATCACTGCTGATACTAAGGACAGGTTCAAAGAAACATTTAGGCAGAAGGATCTTTGTTCTCCCCACAGTGTATGCATCCAGGCTGCAGATGAAGGTGGGAACAATTTATTTTGAAATTTTCTCTTTAATTCTGATGGATTTCCTAAGCAAGTGATTCTGAATCCAACAGCTGCTGGGTAAGCAGTATGTACCTGGATAAATCAATCCTGCTGCCTCCAGAGTGGTGAATAATATGTCTTAGTCAGTGCAGTAAAGATTTCTTCATTCCAGATTCAGAGCACTGGGCACCACTTGTGCATGATGGCAAATATTCAAATAAAATGTAGGGATCCTGCAGAGACTGAGTAATAAATCATGCAGCCTGTAAGTGCCTTCCCATTTGCATGGATTTCTGTGAAGTTAAAGACAAAAGAAAGAAAATAAGGGCCAACATAACACAAAACCATATCAGGATGTCTATTACTGTTTGTGGCTGGCCTGGTCTTACAACAATTTAAATACAGGTTAGTGTGGTCACAGCCTAGAGATCAGCTTGATGAAAAGCAAATCATAAAAATGTGCACCTCAGTCCCATCCCTGCTTTCCTCAGGGTTAATCCTACTGGCTCTGGGGGAGGAGAACATGTATTGAACACTTCCAGAATGGAAAAGGATGTGGAGAAGTTTTATCTTCCTCTTTCAAAAGAGTATCTTGGAGTGGAGGGAATGATGGATAGAGAGAAGAAAGGTGCTCATTATATGGAGGAGAAAATAAAATGGTCAATAGAAAAAAAAATCAGGGAACCAGGAAAAGGAGGCAGAGTTTTAATAGTGAGATATCAAGTTTTCACAATGGAAATGCTTATAAAACCAAAGGAAAAGTCTGCATGACATAATGAAGCATTAATTTTTTTTACTATTAAAATTCCTCCAGATTTAATTTTTAAAATTCTCATCTGAAGAGTGCTTTAGTGATGGTGTGGGGGGGGGGAGAGAGAGAGAGAGAGAGAGAGAGAGAGAGAGAGAGAGAGAGGCATCGATGTGAAAGAGGAGCATCAATCTAAGAAAAAAAAACATCGATCTGTTGCCTCCCACATGTACCCCAACCAGGGATCAAACTTTCAACCTAGGCATATGCTCTGATTGGGAATCAAACCCACCACCTTTTGGGGTATTGAACAATGCTCCAACCAACGGAACCATCCAGCCAGAGCTAATATTTAGGATTTTAAAAAATGTATCTATTCCTAGGAGGCATGCTGCCTATGAATAGAAAAGTTTTCTTTTTTGGAAAATCAGATTTCTTTACCTTCTTTGCCAGCTCTCCTTCTGTTTAGCAAAAACCAGAAGGATGACCAGGAAATCTGTGTTCCAAATCTAAATATTTGATGCAAAAAGAAAAAGTGTAGGAATATGGAAAGTAAATGATGAAAAGAATCAATGTATGCATTTTGAGTTTTGGATATCTCTGCAAGATTTATTCCAGTGGTTGTAAATTTGCAAAACACAGTGTGTGCCTACAAGCAGAAGTTAAAACATGATTTATCTTTTTTGAAAACCTATTATTCTAAGATCTGGATGTTTAAATTTTTCAATGTGGCTTCGGTGGGTTTGTCTTTCTGGTTCCTTCTTTGCACAGACTGGGCAGTTGTGAAGTGCATCCTAGTGTGGGCTGTAATGCAGTTTTCTTGTGGCAACAATGAAACACTCCTACATATGACAGGAAGTCATAATTCCCCATCTTACATTTTATGCCACTTCAATCAGGTTGCTTCAGGCATCCAGGTCCAAAAATTAGACCTGACAGCTGGTGCTTTATCCCCATTCATCATAAACATAGAATCAAAACAAATCTATCACATCTATTAACTAAACAAGGTAAAACACATCCCGAGGCAATGGTAAGTTAGTGCCACCTTTCTACATTCTGCTCTGTTAGGCTGCTGGGGACCTGTCTTTTGCTAAAGGCTATCCAAGCTACCTGTGCACATGAAGAGGTGGTGGGAAATTGTAGACACCAAGTACTGATCTAGATTTGGTCTACATTTGCAGGCTGTCAGCTCGCCCAATGATTCTAGCTGCAATTCTGCTGAATGTTTTAGTGTCTAAGCCTTACTACTTGTGGCCTTGAGGAAATCACTCAATGGGTCTTAGTTCTCACATGTTAAAAAAAAGAGCTTGGATTTCAAAAATTTAGACATTTCGCTAGGGAGTTTATAGCAAACCTTTATAGAAATTTAAAATTTCTGTGGACAACTGTGATTCCTGTTAGAAAATAGTAACCTCACAATGACTTGGTCTTCTGCCTGGCCCATGTCTAATCCATAGGAAACGCTCACAAGTCCTTGGCCTCTCAAACCTCTGGTTCAGGCTCATGGCATTGCAGCCACCGCTATCCACCCCTCTCTCAGGCAACTTGAACTTTGCAAGATGTGGGTCAGGCACTGGTCCTACTGGTTAACTTTCTAAGTACTTTCTAGAAAGACCTCTTCATTGGGCTTGAGGTAAGGGAATTGGCAACTCTCGAGTCCACCTGGGGGACTTAGAAGAGGAGGAATGTTGGAGAATTACCATAGTAATTATTATCCCAAATGAACTTGCTTCAAAAGGTTTTGTTTGTTATTTTCTTCTGTATTCTTTCTAGTCAAAGTAGAAGGGGATTCCAAGTGTGTGAAAATTCTGCATGTGGAGAGGGTATGACTCATACTTTGGTATCTGACCCAGGAAGAGACCTATTTTTATATTCTGGCAAATTGCCTGGTTTGTGTGGCTCAGAGATTGAGCACTGATCCATGAACCAGGAGGTCAGGGAACTTGTCTGGGTTGCTGGCTTGATTCCGAGTAGGAGGTGTGCAGGAGGTGGCTGGCCGATGATTCTTTCTCATCATTCTATCTTTCTCTTGCTCTCCTTTCCTCTCTCTGAAATCAATAAAAATATATTAAAAATGTTCTGACAAATTGGTAAATTATTTCAGTCTGCGTTGTAACCACTCTTCCAACCACCAGAAAGGATACACATCTACACTCAAAATGTTTCCTTAGCAAAATGCCTTCTAACATAAAGTCTCAAGATTTATATTATAATCATTTTTCCCCCAAAGGCTTTTGAAAGACATAACTCATTCAACTAAAAATCAAACTTTTATTCCAATTTAAAACAACAACCAGCAATTCAGAAGCCATTCAGGGCATCTACAGACAAACATTTCAGAAAGCTCTCTATGTACTCATTCTACATTTGTTCAAGAATGTACACTTTGTGCACTTGCTTAGTATTTATTAACAGGTCTCACTGTTATTTCTTATGTTCTCTGAGAGAGTGACATTCAGCCATCTAGAGGAATGCGGAAGGCACAAAATATGTGTGAATAATGATGATGATTATTACAGAGATGTGAACTAAAGACAAACCTCTTTATTCTATATTTAAATTAAATAATCTTCACAAGAGAAGGAAAGTGGAATTCCTTCCAGCAGAGGGATGCAATGAAATAAGCTAATGTGACAGATGGCCACACTGTAATCTACCCTAATTAGCATTTATTAGCATACCAGCTAGTATCTTGCTCAGGCATTGAACAGGATGTGTGCACAGTAACAGTGTCTCCATTAACCTTATCTAGAAAAGATGCATCTCTTCACCTTGGTGGGGGGATTTGGCAGGAAATCAATGCCATGGTAATCTGTGCTGAGCCTTGTTCCATAAACAGGAAGTGTTTGAGACATGGGCTGAGCCAACATAGAGAGAGGTGACTATTCCTAAAGAGAAACTTAGACTGAGTGGGACACTGAGGAATGTGAGATATTTTTTTCTTTTTATAATTTTTTTTTATTTTTCAATTACAGTTTAAATTCAATATTACTCTGTATTAGTTTCATATGAACAGCATAGTGGTAAAAAAATCATGTAGTTTACAGCTCCCCAAACCCTCTCCACTCTGACAACTATCAGTCTTCTCATTTGTCTATGAGTCTGTTTCTATTTGTTTATTTTGTTCTTTAGATTTACATATAAGTAAAATCATATGGTATTTGTTTCTCTCTATCTGTCTTATTTCACTTGGCATAATACCTTCTAGGTCCACCCATGCTGACACAAAAGGTAGAATTTTATTCTTTTTTATGGTCAAGTAATATTCCATTGTATATATGTATCACTGCTTTTATAACCAACTAGAGGTCCGTTGCACGAATTCGTGCATGGGTGGGGGTCCCTCGAGGTGGCCTGTGGGGATCTGGCTGAAACTTGCAGTCCAATGCCACCTGCCACTCCCACTGCTGCTCCTGCTCATCCAGGACCCGCTGCACCTGCCGTGAGCTCGAGCCCAGTCAGTCCCAATCAGGAAAGGCTTGTGCCACCACAGCGGCGCTTGCCAGCCATGAGCATTGTGTCCGGCGCCCATCCTGAGGAGGGTGGGAGGCGGGATGTAATTGGCCCTCCAGGTAGGTGGTGGTACGCCCTTGCCGGCCCAGGATCCAGAACCATCCCGCTGAAGTTCACGCTGGTTGTCAGGAGCCACCTGGCCGCTTTTATATAGTTTTTTCCTTCTGGAGCATCTAGGGAGGGGAAGCGGCCATGGTGCCCGAGGCTGAATTCCAGGAGGCCAATGGCACTGTTGGGATCATGCAGGTGGTGCCAGGACCATTAGACCTGCAGGACTACTGAGGGAGTGGCTGCTGCTGGGCTGGTGGGCCACCAGGCTGGGTTGGTCAGCTGAGCGGCACTCCCACTGTGGGAGCGCACTGACCACCAGGGGGCATCTCCTACATTGAGCGTCTGCCCCCTGGTGGTCAGTGTACATAATAGCAACCGGTTGACTGGTCGTTTGATTATTCGGTCATTTGGTCGCTTAGGCTTTTATATATATAGATCATGTGCTGATGGGCACTTGGGTTGCTTCTATAGCTTGGCTATTCTAAACAATGCTGCAATGAACATAGGGGTGCATATGTTCTTTCAAATTAGTGTTTTTGGTTTCTTGGGATGTATTTCCAGAAGTGGAATCACTGGGTCATAAGACAATTCTATTTTTTATTTTTTTGGAATCATCCACATTAATTTCCATAGTGGTTGCACCAATCATCATTCCCACCAAACAGTGCACTAGAGTTCCCTTTTCTCCAAATCCTTGCCAACACTTGTTGTTTGTTGATTTATTGATGATAGCCATTCAAACAAGAGTGAGATGGCATCTCATAGTGGTTTTGATTTACATCTCTCTGATGAGTAGCAATGCTGAGCAACTTTTTATATGTCTATTGGCCAGCTGTATGTCTTATCCAGTAAAGTGCTTACTCAGATCTTCTGCCCACTTTTTAATTGGGTTATCTATTTTTCTGTTGTTAAGCTTTCTGAGTTCTTTATAAATTTTGGATATTAACCCCTTATTGGATATATCATTGGCAAATAATTTCTCCCATTCAGTAGGATATCTTTTCATTTTGTTGATGGTTTCTTTTGCTGTGCAAAACATTTTTTAGTTTGATGTAGTACCACTTGTTTATCTTTTCTTTTGTTTCCCTTACCTGAGGAGATACATCAGAAAAACATTGCTAAGAGAAATGTCTTAGATTTTACTGCTTATGTATTTTTTTAGGAGTTTTATGGTTTTGATTCTTAAAATTAAGTCTTTAATTTCTTTTTAGTTTATTCTTATATATGGTATAAGAATGTGGTCTAGTTTCAATTTTTTTGCATCTTATTTGTCCAATTTTGCCAGCACCATTGGTTGAATAGACTGTCATTACCCATTGTATATTCTTACCTCCTTTGTCAAATATTTATTTTCCATATTGTTGTGGGTTTAATTTCTGTTCCATTGATCTATATGTCTGGTTTTATTACAGACCATGCTGTTTTGATCACTATGGCCTTGTAGCAAAGTTTGTATCAGGTAGTGTGATACTTCCAGTTTTGTTCTTCTTTCTCAAGATTACTGTGGTTATTTAGGGTCTTTTGTGGTTCCATATGATTTATGGAATATTTGTTCAAATTCTGTAAAATACCTCATTGGTATTTTGATAGGAATTGCATTGAATCTGTATATTGCATTGAGTAGTATGGACATTTTAATGATGTTAATTATTTCTACCCATGAACATAGTACATACTTTCACTTAATTGTATATTCCTCAATTTCTTTTTTCAATCCTATATAATATAAGCCTAGGTGGCATCACGTGCGATGTCATCACAAGATGGCTGCCAAAAGATGGCCACCATAAGATGGCCGTCCTCACGTCATCACAAGATGGCCACCACAAGATGGCCGGCAGGGGAGGGCAGTTGGGGGCGAACAGGCCAGCAGGGGAGGGCAGTTGGGGGTGAAAAGGTTGGCAGGGGAGGGCAGTTTGGGGCAATCAGGCTGGCAGGGGAGGGCAGTTGGGGGCAAATGGGCCTGCAGGGTAGGGCATTTGGGGGAGAGATCAGGCCAGCAGGGGAGGGCAGTTGTGGGCAATCAGGCTGGCAGGGGAGGGCAGTTGGGGGCAAACGGGCCAACAGGGGAGCGCAGTTGGGGACATTCAGGCCAACAGGGAGCAGTTAGGCATCAATCAGGCTGGCAGGGGAGCGGTTAGGGGGCGATCAGGCCTGCTGGCAGAAGCAGTTATGGGCAATCAGGAAGGCAGGCAGGCAAGCAGTTAGGAGCCAGCAGTCCCGGATTGTGCCAGCAGTCGGACATTCCCCAAGGGGTCCCAGATTGGAGAAGGTGCAGGCTGGTCTGAGGGACACCCCCCTAGGCACGAATTTCATGCACCGGGCCTCTATTATCTTATAATTTTCTTTTACCTCTTTGGTTAAATTTATTTCTAGGTATTTTATTTCTTTATGCAATTTGTAATGGGATTATTTTCCTAGTTTCTCTTCATGATAGTTCATTATTGGTAATAAAAATACAACTGATTTCTGAATATTTTATTTGTATTCTGCTACATTACTGAACTCATTGATATGTTCTAATAGTATTTTGTGGAATACAATATTATGATATCTGCAAATAATTACAATTTTACTTCTTCCTTTCCAATTTGGATGCCTTTGTTTCTTCTTCTTGTCTGGTTGCTGTGGCTAAGACTTTCAGTACTATGTTGCATAACAGTGGAGAGAGCAGACATCCCTGTTTTATTTCTAATCTTAAGGGAAATGCTTTAATTTTCCTCTGTTGAGTATGATATTGGCTGTAGGTTTGTCATAAATGGCCTTTATCATGTTGAGTTATGATCTCTCTGTTCCTACTTTTGTGATAGTTTTTATCATAAATGTGTGCTGGATATTGTTAAATGTTTTTTCTGTATCTATTGATATGATCATATAATTTTGTCCTTCATTTTGTTTATGTGGTGTATCACCTTAATTGATTTGCAGATATTGTACCAACATTGAATCCCAGGAATATGTCTTATTTGATCATAGTGAATTATCTTTTAAATGTATTGCTGAGTTTTGTTTGCTAATATTTAGTTGAGGATTTTTTCATCTATGTTCATCAAGGAAATTGGTTTACAATTTTCTTTCTTCATAGTGCCTTTACCTGGTTTTGAAATATGGAATAATGCTGGCATTATAATATGAGCTTGAGAGTCTTTCCTTCTCTTGAAAATTTTTTGGAATAGTTTGAGAAGCAGAGGTTTTACCTCTTCCTTGAATGTTTGGTATATTTCACCTGTAAAACCATTTGGTCCAGAATTTTTGCTTCCTGGAATGTTTTTGATTACTTCTTAAATTGTATTAGTTATAATTAGTCTGTTCAGATTTCTGTTTCTTATTGATTTAGTTTTGGAAGATTATATGTTTCTAGGAATTTATCCATTTTGTCCAGATTGTCCAATCTGTTGGCATATAGTGGTTTGCAATATTTTCTTATAATCTTTTGTATTTCTGTGGTATCAGTTGTTACCTACCACCTTTAATTTCTGATTTTAATTATTTGGGTCCTCTCTCTTTTTTTCTTAATGAGTCTAATTAGAAATTTGTCAATATCATTCATCTTTTTAAAGAACCAGCTCACAATTTCATTGATTTATTTTTATTTTTTAGACTGTTTCATTTATTTATGCTCTGCTATTTATAATTTTCTTTCTTTCATTCTTTTGGTGCTTTAAAAAAGTTTTTTATGTATAAGTTTAGACAGTTTATTTGAAAATTATTTTGTTTCTTGAGTTAAGCCTGTATGTTATGAAATTCCGTCTTAGGACTGTTTTTGCTGTGTGCCATAGATTTTGTGTTGTGTTTTCATTTTCATTTGTCTCAAGGTAACTTTTGATTGATTCCTTAATCACATTGTTAATACAGTCATTGTTAGTATCATTGTCTGATTACTGTGGCTCCGTGTGTTTAGCCTCCTTGTGTTTGGTTTTGTGGTGATGAACTCCTTTAGTTTTTCTTCTCTGTGAAGCTCTTTATCTGACCTTCAATTCTGAATGATAGCTTTGCTGGGTAGAGTAATCTTGGTTGTAGGTCCTTGCTATTCATCACTTTGACTATTTTTTGCCACTCCCTTCTGGCCTGTATAGTTTCTGTTGGGAAATCAGCTGATAGTCATATGGACTACCCTTGTAGGTAACTAACTGCTTTTCTCTTGCTGCTTTTAAAATTCTCTCTTTGTCTTTTGATCTTAGCATTTTAATTTTGATGTGTCTTGGTGTGGTCCTCTTTGGGTTCCTCTTGTTTGGGACTCTCTGTGCTTCCTGGACGTATAAGCCTATTTCTTTCACCAGGTAGGGGAAGTTTTCTGTCATTATCTCTTCAAATAGGTTTCCAATATCTTGCTATCTCTCTTCTTCTGGCACCCCCATAATTCGGAGGTTGGTACACTTGAAGTTGTCCCAGAGGTTCCTTACACTATCTTCATATTTTTGGATTCTTTTTTCTTTTTGCTCTTCGGATTGGGTGTTTTTTGCTTCCTCATATTTCAAATTGTTGATTTGATTCTCAGAGTCCTCTACTCTGCTGTTGAATCCCTGTATATTATTCTTTATTTAAGTCAGTATATGCTTAATTTCTGATTGGTCCTTTTTCATTTTTTTTGGATGTTTCTAGAAGATTCTTGAGTAACATTATAACCATAGTTTTGAACTCTATAACCAGTAGTTTGCTTTCTTTCATTTGTGACATTTCTTTGTCTCCACATTTTGGCTGCTTCCCTGTGTTTGTTTCTATGTATTGGGTAGAGCTGCTATATTTCCTTGAGTTGGTAGAGTGGCCTTGTGTACTAGGTGCTCTAGAGAGCTCAGTGGCTCAGCCTCCCCAGTCACCTGACCTGGGAGCTCTAGGTGCACCCTTTTGTGGGCTGTGAGCACAATCTTGTTGTAATTGAGACTTGATTGTTATTGGTGTCACTGGGAGGAATTGATCTCTAGGCCAACTGGCTGTGAGGACAGGCTGCAACTACAGTGGGAGAGCTGCTGTGCGGGAGACACCCCTATGAAACAGGACTTGCTTCAGTGGGGCTTTGGTGCTCACTGAGTCTACACCTGAGTATGTGGCTTATGGATGTGTAGAGTTGTAATCTGGTATGGTCTGACACTGACCATTGAGTACACTGGCTCTTGGGTCTCCAGGGTCATGCAGAGTCAGCCACTGCCTGGAGCCACCCAGCAGGAGCTACTGAGATATCTGTATATTCCTCCTCTTTGTATCAGGTTTGCAAGTGCTCAGATAAGGCCCAGCTATGAAGCAAGGCAGGCTAGTGCTGGTGCTGGGTCTTGGGCCTTTTATTGATAGGTTTGGGGCTCCCTGACCCAGCTGCAGCTGATTTGAGAGATTTTAGCCTGAGTAAGGACAGGCCATGTAAAAACTGCTTCCCACAGCTTGGGTGGAATTGTAAATTGGATGAGGCAGGGTCTTAGGGAATCACCAATGAAGAGCAAACAGAAATGGCTGCCAGTCAGCCTTGCCACCAGGGAGGTCCCAGCATAGGAACAATGATCCCTGCAAGCACCTCCGTCTGGGAGAATGTCACTCCTGAATTCCTGCTCCAATGCTAAGCAATCCAGTTCCTCCTTGTATGTGTCTGTGCTCTCCAGAGCCTCGTTATGGTCCTGAAACTCAGAGGAAGTGGGACCTTGTAAGTTCAGTTCATGGTGCCAGACTTTTAAGAGAAACAGATGGGTCTCCAGCAGCCTCTGTGTCACTGAGCCCCAATCTGCACTGGTTTTTACAGCCCGTAGTTCTTACTGTCTGTAGGGCCTTCTTTTCCCAGCTCTGGGACCCTGGGCTGGGGTTCTGGTGTGGGGCTTGGACCCCTTGCTTCTCTGGGAAGCCTCCAAAGAGACAATCTCCCTCCCAATTAAAAAGCGGCACATGTGGGTAGCCTGTTCTGTGCCTCCATACCTCCTACCAGTCTCAGTGTGTTTTTTTTCTTTACTTCTCTAGTTATAGGACTTCCATTCAGCCAGCTTTCCAGCATTTCTGGATGATGGTTGTTCTGTATTTTAGTTGTAATTTTGATGTGGTTGTAGGAGGAGGCAAATACAGGTGTTTACCTATGCTGCCATCTTCAAATCTCCCTACTACATTCCTTTTTTTGTTTTATTTTGTTTTTTTTTTCTTCTTAAATAAGATCCTTTAACATTTTTTTGTAATAGTGGTTTGGTGGTAGTGAACTCTTATCTTTTTTTTTTCTTTTGGGTCTAGAAAGCTTTTTATTTTACCTTCAATTTTAAATGATAACCTTGTTGCATAAAGTAGTCTTGGCTTTTGGTTCTTGTTTTTCATCACTTTGAATATTTCATGGCAATCCCTTCTAGCCTAAAGTGTTTCTGTTGAGAAATCAACTGACAGTCTTATGGGAGCTTCCTTTTAGTTAACTAACTGCCTTTCTCTTCCTGTTCTTAAGATTCTCTCTTTGTCTCAAATTTTGCCATTTTAATTATGATGTCTCTTGGCATGGGCCTCTTTTTGTTTATCTTGATTGAAAATCTCTATGCTTCCGGGACAGGTGTGTCTTTTTTCTTCACCAGGTTAGGGAAGTTTTCAGCCATTATTTCTTCAAATATGTTCTCAATTCCTTCTCTCTCTTTTCTATTTCTGTTACTCCTGTGATGCAAATGTTGTTATGCTTAATATTCTCCCAGAGGTCTCTCAGACTTTTCTCATTTTTAAAAATGATTATTTTTCTTTTGCTGCTCCGCTTGTGTATTTTCTATTATGTTGTCTTCTAAATTGCTGATTTGATTTGATTCTCTGCTTTACCTAACCTGCTGTTGATTCCTTCTAGTGTATTTTTCATTTCAGATACTGTATTCTTTATTTCTGACTGGTTCTCTTTTATGTTCTTTTTATCCTTACTTTCTCTTTGTTCAAGTTCTCACTGAGATCTTCCATTCCCCCCTAAGTTTCTTGAGAATCCTTATAATCATTGTTTTTAGCTGCATCTGGTTGCTTGGGTCTCTGTGTATTAGGTACATCTGCCATGTCTCCAAATGTTGATATGGTGGTCTTTTGTGGTAGGTCTCTTCTGGGGCTCAGTGGTGCAGTCTTGCTGACCACATGAGATAGGTGCTCCAGAAGTGTTTCTTGTGTGTTTTTTCCCTTTCTTTATTGATTAAGGTATTAAATATGTGTCTTTATCCCCCCATTCTCACCCCCCCCGCTTCTTGTGTGGGTTTTGTGAACTCTCCTGTTATAGTTGAGTCTTGATTGTTGTTGGTCCATCTGTGAGTAGGGTTGATTCTCAGCCTGGTTGTCTATGAGGATCTACCCCAACCACAGTGTATGGTCACTCTGTGGCAGTTGTCCCTCCACCACAAAGCAGAGTTTTCCCCTGCAGGGCCTGGTTTCTCCAAAGATATCCCTTTGGGTGTCCCTCTTGTGTGGCTAGTTGGATTATTCTCTGGTGTAATCTGAATCCCATCATCAGTTGTATTGGTTCTGGGTCCTTTGGGAGGAACTCTGGTGCAGGTCAATGTCAGATACTCTCTGTAACTGGCTTTGGGCTGCATGTTTGGAGATACCAAGTGATCTTCAGTTTGTGTCTTCCTCTGCTTGGCCTGAGTGCACATGTGAGGGGCCAAGCTGTGTACCAAGGTCAGGCTTCCACCAGCTCCCATCCCAGTGACAGGTCAGCAAAAGGCACTCAAAAATCCACCTTCACCTTTCTGTTGAGTGTGAAATTTAGAATAAGTTCACATGAAGGCCCCCAGAGATGGGAGAAGATGTAGAAGGGGTGTAGTGGAAAATATTATTTTCACATTTGTCCTTGAAGAAAAGCCATCTACTGATATTGAGGGGAGAAATCTTTTTTGTGTATCTTTTCAATGTGTCTACACTGTTCTTGCTGTTAGTGTGAAAAGTCTTTTACTATGCTGAAAAGAAACCCGTGGAGAGAGAGAAAAAAAGAAAGGAAATAAGTTAATATCACCACAGAGAAGATATAAAGCATCAAAAGAAAATACATGTAAGGTGCTTGGGGCACATTAAACATACAGCATTTTTTGTTTGTTTGGTTTTTAGCACTGCTTTTCAGAGAACTGTTGAAAAAACAATTTCCTCTCCTAGTTCTGTGTTATTATCAATTTAAGAGAAATTGCTTCTGTGTGCTGATGATGCTCAAATCCATATATCTAATTTCATATCCATCTTTGGAGATTGGCATCCATATATCCAAGGGTTTATAGGACAATCAATCATATAGAAATCCAACAACATTTCTTAGGTTTTTCCATATGGCAAAAACTGTAGTGAGGAACCCAGACTGTCCACTGTTTACTTTGGGAGATAATCAAGCAAAAAGAAACTTGAATATAGCTGGGAGAGAGAGAGAGAGAGAGAGAGAGAGAGAGAGAGAGAGAGAGAGAGAGAGAATAGCTGAGGAGCTTTAGCAAGAGCCTCACCCTACCTGGTTATGAGGTCAGGGAAGAAATGACACTGAAGCTGAGACCTGAAGTATGAGGAGAGATTATCCAGGGAAAGCTCAGGGAGCAGTGACTATGGAGATGTGGGAAGACAGGTAGGGGCCATAGTCTTTGCAAATGCCTAGAGGAAATAGAGATTAGGGCATATTTGAAGAAGCAGTGGTGTTTGTCATGGAGGGAAATTAAATCATGCTCAGGCACTTTCATATTCAAACCTGCCCTTTATTTTGTATCTCTATTGTTGTGAATGACACAACCATCTTCCCAGTCACCTAGACCAGCCACCTTCACATCTTCCTCTTTTTTGATCTTTCCAGTCCTCCTTCAAAACCAATAACTAAGGGTTTCCTCCTCTCCAATAAGGGTCATCTCTTCCCATATTGCTGTGACTTTCTCTTACTTATCTTCCTGCCTTTGCCTTGCCCCCCTCCAGCCTATGACTTACATCATTGTTTTGTTGCTCTCTCCAGAACATGGAATATTTGACATCTTTTCCCACCAACAACTCCTCAGTGTCTACCTGCGGCCCTCAGAGTTAGCATCTGCTTTGTCATAGGCCTAATGAGGACTAGTCTGATTTACCCTCTCCTCAACCTTCCAGCCACCTGTTTCTGGCTGCTCACTTATGCATATCCTAAGATACCACTATAGGAACCTGTCTTTATGTGATGGTTAATTTATGTGCCAACTTGACTGGATCATAGGGTGCCCAAATATTTGACTAGACATTATTCCTTGGTGTATCTATGAGGGTGTTTCTGGATGAAATTAGCATTTAAATCAGTGGATTCAGTAAAGTGATTTGCTCTCTCCAATGTGGGTGAGCCTCATCCACTCCAAAGAGGGACTAAATAGGAAAAACAAAGCAGAGGAAGGAAGAATTCAGCCTTTTCTGCCTGATTGATTGAGCTGGAACCTGGATCTTCTCCTGCCCTTGGCATTCCTGGTGATCAGATATCCAGACTAAGGCTGAATTATACCACTGGTTTTCCTGAGTCTCCTTCTTGAAGATGACAGGTCATAGAACTCCTCAGCTTCCATAACTGCATAAGCAAATTCCTTATAATAAATCTTTTCTCATATATATATATATATATATATATATATATATATATATATATATATATTGGTATTGGGTAGAGCTGTTATATGTGTAATAAATCTTTATCCTATATATGTGTAATTATATACGTGTAATAAATCTTTATCCTATATAATAAACAGCTAATATGCAAATGGTCGTCATGCCCTCACACCTCTTGCTCCCTCGTTCCCTTGCGCCAGGGCTGGGGGAACTGGGGCTGTGCCCCGTGCCCCTTGCCCCAGCACCGGGGCCTAGGGTCCTAAGGCAGTGGCCCCCACCCAGAGGGGCTTGACAGGGAACCTGAGGCTGTGCCACCCACCCTGCAGGGCTTGAAAGGGGTGGGGCCGGCCGGGCCTGGGTCTTGTGTGATTTCAAGGCGCATGCGGGTGGGCGGGTACTTGACTCTGGGTCCCATGGCGTGCCCCAGACTCTGACAGGAGGGAGATTTTCATATACATTTTAGTAATTTTCTTTCATCTCTGACACTTCTATTATAGAGAAAGGGCAAATGGCAATATTAAAATATTTCCTCTAATTAATTCCCTTTTAATGTGCATGAATTTCGTGCACCGGGCCACTAGTATATGTATAAAAATCTTTTCTCATATATATGCACACATACCCTAAGACCCTTCAGTTACTAGGTCTTACCCAACTCTCAAGTTTTGTGTTTTATACTTAATTTTTCCTAAGGTGTCCACACATATTCTAACTAATTTTATTTATTGTATAATTATCAGTAGGAACATCATCATCTCTGAAAATCCTTTTTGAAACCTTTATCCCCAATCTGGGTGGATGGTCCTATGTCCTTCCAGAATATCTGTGCTTACCTGTGTCATAGCACAAGTCACAGCATACTTCCTAAGTCTGTCTGACTTCCTCATTAGACTCAAAGGACTTCGGGGCAGGTATCAGTTATTTCATCTTGTATTCATTTGAGTGTAGAATCATGTCCCCAAGCATTCTCTAACTCTATCCTGTTTTCCTAATAGTCACAAGACAATATAGTATGTTTCTATGTATTATCTCCTCCACTATGAGGCAGGTTTCAAGATGCTGGGGAATTTGTTTGTTTCATTCAATTCTCAGCTTTGACAATGGTACCTGGAATAGAATAGCATAGAATAGGTGCTCAAATAATAGTATATTGAATGAATGAATGAATGAATGAATGAATGAATTTGGCCTTATTCTAGCTTTGGCCCATTATTTCTATCATGGCAGCCATTACTTTTCCAGTTTCTTTGATATGAGATTTTTCTAGTAACCTGTCACTGACTTTGGACAAGTTACTAATTCTCTTTTTCAGTTTTCCATCTTTAGAATGATGATTATCATAGAACCTACTTCATTAAATTTTCATGAGGATTAGGTGAATTTATATATGCACAACATTTAAACAGTGTCTGGCACATGATAAATGCTAAATAAATGTTAGCTATCATCATCAAAATTACCTCCATTTTCATTTTATATTCCCAAGTCCTTTAAAGTCACACCTTTACAACATTTTTCCTACTACAGAATCTTCAAGTAACATCTGTCTTGATAATTGTAGGGGTCACAGGAATGTTCCATGTATAGTTTCTAGCACAATGCTAAGTATTTAGTAAATGCTTGACTAGAATGACTATTGAAATTCCTCTTTAAAAATACTCATATCTTTATGGAAAGGTCATCTTTTCTGACTGCCCACTACAGAACCAATCTGTGCTATCCAACAGAAAAATGAGCTTTGGTGAAACAGGCTTTTCTTGTCTGTTCCTCCTACCTGAGTTATGAATAACAGTTATGAGCAGAATAACAATAGCATTTCTATTTTTATACATGACATTCACCCACCTATTTTTTAAAACCTGACACCTGAGCCAGATACATTTCATCCTAGATTTAGAAAGGAACTTAAATTGGAAAAAATGTCCTCAGGTGCTCCAAGAAGCAAATAAACACATGGTTGCAGTGGCATCTCCATGGAGATGTAAAAAGCCAACCTGAGAGTGCTATTCTAGGTAAGTGGACAGGTGCAAGTCTCACTATTTTTAGGCATGGTGCCTTGCAAGCTTTTATGCTCTGGTAATTTACTAATGATACAAATAAGACTGTTCTGGCATCTGTGATGGATGTTTGTGGATACTAAGTGCATGGCCTGACATAAGTATGCATGACTATATATGCACAAAGTTTAAATATCGCCCAAAAGATGGCACTGTTTATTTGTGTTTTTGTCATGCTTAATTGCGAACTTTATATTATGCAGGCACATTAATGAACTAAATTATGATGAAACAGAGATATCCTCTACACAAATCAAACTGTCACTTTATTATAGGTCTTTTCAAACTCACTATCTTGTTCCTCAGCAAATGAATATGCTCAAACTGGTAAATGTAATAACTGCAATGTCAGCAAACCTCTCACTTATTTAATACTGACTTTTTTATTAAAGGGGTTTCTGGAATCCATTTTTTAAACAGTCATTACAGATGCACTCTAGAAGTTGGGTAATTGAGACATATTTAACTTTCAATCCTAAAATATGGAAGTATTTCATGATGATCTTTTAAGTGTGACTACACAGGGGACACACAACTAACTGGTCATTGCAGGTCACTGGCTAGTGAAAAAGCATTGTTCTTTGAAATTACTTGTGAAGCAAAAGGTGAAAGCTCAAAAAATAGTGTTATTGAAGAAAATAGGAAATTAGGACTAATTAGGTTCAATCCCAAGATGTACTAGGGGATACCTCTTTGTAGGAGTGGTACAGATGGCTTTTGGGGAGTGTTTCTGACATTCTGTTGCACATATACTAGTATATGTTTGCTGGTCCACCATGCTCTTAAGAAATCACCCTCTGCATTCTTCAGTCACTTCTATTCCCAATTTATTAGCTAAAGCAAGTCAAATGGCCACCCTAAATTCAACAGGCAGGTAAGTAAGGGCTGCCATGTCCCTGAAGGGAGAAACCAAAGATTTAAATGATAAGTACTATGATCTAAATTTGAGTTGTGGTCTGTATAAGGCTTAAGAGCAAAAGCCAGTGAATGGTGTCACCAGGTTCAGGAGGGGGAATTGTTAGATATGGAGATGAATAAAATTCCTGATTTAAAAAAAAACCCCTTCCCTAATGAACAAAGCATCGGTATGAGGAAATGACACTAAGTGTGTATTAATGCACATATCAAGGTTGGTAGGAATGGTTTTTTACTCCAGCTGCTACAAAGTAACTTATTAGCTAACATCAAATCAGAGCTTTATAGAGCAGAAAACATTTTCCATTTATGCAAAACACTCCACAATATTCAGGGAACTAATTCCTTTCTGATACTAGCAAAAAGCAAATGGTGTTAAGATAATTTTTATTATAGTATATAGTATTTGAAATGTCCATTCTTTCTAGCAGGGAGAGGGTAGGTTGCTAGGAGTTTTGTAGAAATTAAACATTTCTAAAGAACCAATAAATATTTCTTTTATGCATATGTAATAACAGCTGTTATTTTATGGGAGCAAGTGCCAGAAAATTTAATTGTGTCTACCTGTTTTCTTTTGCATCCTTCTTATTTCCTATTGCATCCTTCCATATCTGTAGTATTTTGTAACACGTTCTCCATAGCTTCAGAATAATAACTTGTATTGAAGTTATCAGATCACATTTTATGTTTCCTGAAGAACTGAATGTAAGGAGATAAGGGTAGGACTCATTGACATAGGGAAACTGCTTGGATACAGAATAAGACTGGGAAAAAACAAGAGACTAACTAGAATAGATATGTCCTCTAGTAGTTTCTAGGCATATATACCTTAATGTTGTAGAGCATTTGGTTTCCCTTGATGCTGCATATCAAATGAGAACTCTTCGATGACCTTTATAATGTACTTTAGGTGATCATTAAAAAGCGAATTTTGTCATATGGTTTGCCTGCCTCCAGCTACATAATGAATAGGAATGCATAATAAATCTTAATAGATTTGTATATAGTAAAGAAGTTAAATCATGGGCTCTGGAGTCAGACATAACTCAATTTGAATCCTATCTGCTATTTACTTGCTGTGGGAACTTACCTGAGTTACTTCACTTCTCTGAGCTTTAATTTCCTCCTATATAAAAAATAAACCTCACAGGATTGCTTTGAGAATTAAATAATACAATATGTGAAAAGAACCTGTCATAATGTTTGAACATAATAATAATGCAATATTAGTATTAAAATACAATGTTTAAAATTATTTCTACATACATTATCTCCTTAAACCTCATAAAAAGGTATTATTATGCCCCACCTGAGGAAACAGAGACTCAGAGTTTAAAGGATATACTTCCAAGCTACTCAGGAAGGTAGTTCAAATCCCAGGTATACTGATGTTCAGCTCAATGAAAGTTCCCTGCCGTCATGGGGTAGATGACTAAGGAGGACTCCTCCTTATAAGCCATCTGCATGGCTAGTGTGATTGTTAGTTTTTATGCATATGTAGCTAGGCTATAGTACCAAGTTATCTAACCAAACACTAAACTAGGTGTTGCTGTGAAGATATTTTGTAAATGAGGTTACAAAATGTGGTTAGTGTCTACTATCAGTTGACTTTAAGTTAAGGAAATCACACTCAGTGATTTTGGTTGATCTCATTTAATCAGTTGAAGGTGTTAAGAGTAAAAATTGAGGTTTTCTGAAGGGTAAATTTTGCCTCAAGATTGCGACATCAACACTGCTCTAGTTTCCAGTCTGCTGACCTGTTCTACAAATTTTGAACTTGTCAGTCCCCACAATCACATGAGCTAATTCTTTAAAATAAACCTCTATCTCTAGGTCATTTCTAGCCAGTGGAGTCAGAGTTCTTCAGGGAAGCAAACCAACAGAATATAAATATATATACATACATTCCTTATATGTGTGTATAAAATACACTGAGTGGCCAGATTGTTATGACCACCTGATGTTTGTAGGCAAATTAGCTATAATTTCGCGCTGAAGTTGCTTGAGGGCCAGACCATTATAAATAGGGAAGCAGGTTGTTTACCATGACAGTAGAAGTGATTTTTTTCTGAAGATATGGGTAAACAATGCGATTTAACAGCCTTTGAACATGGGATATATTTGAATGTGAGTGGCCAGATTATTATAACCATCTGAAGTTTATAGGCAAATGAGCCGTACACTGCATCGTATGGGATATGGAAGCTGAAGGCCTGTTCGAGCACCTTTGCTGTCTGCAGTTACCAAGATAAAACGTCTCCAATTCGCACAGGAACACAAGGATTGGATAGCCGAGCATTGAAAAAAAGTCAGGTGGTCTGATGAATCACGTTTCCAGTTGCATCATGCAGATGACAGAGTGAGAATTTGGCGGAAACAGCATGAAAGCATGCACCCCACATGCATGAGTACAACCCTTCAAGCTGGTGGAGGCAGTGTTATGGTTTGGGGCATGTTTTCCTGGCATGATTTGGGCTCTTTAATTCATGTGGAACAACGTCTGGATAGCACAACATACCTAAGTATCCTTGATGATCAAGTTCATCCTATCATGTTGATGGCGTATCCCAATGGAGATGGCTTCTTCCAACAAGACAATGCGCCATGCCATGGTGCTCGTATTGTGCAGGAGTGATTTCAAGAACATGAGGGAGACTTTACCTTGCTTAGGTGGCCCCCACAAGTACCAGATCTCAATCCAATTGAGCATTTGTGGGATGAAGTTAAAAGAGCCATCAGGCAGCTGGTTCCACAACCATCAAACCTCACAGAACTGGACAGTGCTATTCATCAGGCATGGTGTCAGATTCCTCGCATCACCTTTCAACATCTCATGGAGTCAATGCCAAGAAGAATCGCCGCAGTATTGAAGGGAAAAGGTGGCCCAACGAAGTACTGATGGGGTGGTCATAATAATCTGGCCACTCATAATAATATATATCCCACATTCAAAGGCTGTTAAATCGCATTGTTTACCCATATCTTCAGAAAAAGAATCACTTCTACTGTCATGGTAAACAACCTGCTTCCCTATTTATAATGGTCTGGCCCTCTAGCAACTTCAGCGCAAAATTATAGCTAATTTGCCTACAAACATCAGGTGGTCATAATAATCTGGCCACTCAGTTTATATATATATTTATGAATGTAAAATCTCATATTGATTCTGTTTTTCTGAAGAATCCTGACTGATTCAATACACAGAGTAAAATCCCTAGAATGTTCTTCCTTGGGGCAGGGCTAACTCTGGTTATTCCAAGTTCCAACTATATGTAGTTGCTACAGAAGATGGAGCCAATCTGCAGAATAGCTGCCTCCTCCAATTAGCTGCATGGCCTCAAACTGATTTTGAGTTAGGATTTTGTATTGCCTCTTCAGAAATGTGGCACATGACATCAAATGACAGTACAGACCCACAAATATGTATATCTACCCATGTCACAATATGTGGAAGCAGATTCTTGACTTTGGATACAGATGTTCCATGTTGAGATGATCCTCCCCACCTCTGACTCTTCTGAATCCCAGTTATATGATAAAGGCTTGGCATATGGAAACTATGCTTAATATCACCTAAGGGAAACATTAGGAAAGCCAAACAGAAAATCATCTTACAATTTTCTGCAAGCCAAGTGGCAGCAAGCTTGCCTCTTCCTTCCTCCTGGTTTACCTAGGTCAGTATCTCATGGCATCAAATCTGAGAGGAAGAGATGTCTTTCCTGATGTCCTAGGACAGCCCTTTCACTTGCATTTCGAGTTTCACTTTTTCCTTCCCCATCAGGAGACTCATTCTAATATTTATCCCCTCCTTCCTTGACAAACTTCATTAATGATGATGATGATGATGATGATGATGATGATGATGACAATAACTTCCATGCACAAACAATTGCACTGAATCAAGTTGCAAGTCCATGAAACCATTGTCAGATGAGGAAACTGAAGCTTAGAGAAGCTGCATGAATGCCCATAGCTACACTAGCTAGAAAAGACCTGGAATTCAAATCAAGTCTGTTTGAATTTGAAGCCTTCTCTATTAGCGTTTCCACATCTTGTTCCACTTGCTCAAACTCCAACAGTAATCAGAGCATAAGCCATGGAGTCTTGGTCTCTTCAGCCTCACAAGAGCCTGTTGCCAAAATATTCAAACGAAGTCACACGTATCCTCATGAGTCCCCGAGCCCTGACACATCAGGTCTCCAGTCCAGGGCTCTACCTCTGCTTGGGCTGCCCAGACCCAGCAGTAAGATTATGGGAGAAAGTGTCCTCTCCAGCGACAACTTTCTCCTTTTTAAAAAAACTACATTTTATTGATTTTTACAGAGAGGAAGGGAGAGGGATAGTTAGGAACATCAATGAGAGAGAAACGTTGATCAGCTGCCTCCTGCACACCCCCTATTGGGGATTGAGCCCACATTGAAGGTACATGCCCTTGACTGGAATCAAACCCGAAACCCTTCTTCAGTCCGCAGGCTGATGTTCTATCCACTGAGCCAAACCGGTTAGGGCTACTTTCTCCTCTTTAAAGTCAATGGTTGCTGCTCTGTTATTTCCCATAGAGCATAAAACTGATACTTGGGTTGGGGGGAGGCTGCTTGGAACCTGGCCTTTCTGTGCTTGTAATTATGTTATTGTGGGAAGCCTGGCACAGGGATGCCAATCCCCACTTTTCTCCACAGTTGCTCCCCTAAGGGACTCTTCCTGTCCCTGCCATGATTGTTGTCCTGTCTTATGCTTGAGAAATTCATGAAAAATGAACTTAAAAAGCCCCAAATTTAGAGTGAAGACCATGGGCATTAGAGTCAAACGCCTTGCGATAGAATCCATGTCAACCATTTCCTGAGTGTGTGACATGGGACAATTGCTTAATCTGCCTACACTTTGTATTTCCATTGGAAATGCAACTCCTCCCAGCCTCAGTGGGTGGTGTAAGGGCTAGAGCAGGGTAGGCATGTAAAGAAGTGTGTGTTACTCAGTGCATGGCACATAGTAAACTCTCATCACACACATCGATTTTCATTCCTGTTGGATTCAGATGTTTGCATTAATACTGTGTAAATTACCACTTTACTGTGTATAATCTGTAGTTTGCTCTTATTTCTCCATGGGCCAAACTACCTGCTCCTTAAAATCAAAAGAATGGTGCTCACACTTCAGTGTTAGAACATATAATAATTGCTCAATAAATACTTCCAAGTTGGTATATTGAGCCCTACTGTATGTGGTGCATAAAATTAAGTATTTGATGTACCTATCTTTGAAAAATTTATGATTTAATAAAGAAAGAGCTTGTAATTTCATTTTTTTCTTCTTAAACATTTCCAAGTTTACCCATCGCTAGAGATGAATTGTGGCTGAACATTTAAGCCCGTGGTATGCTTTCACACTTCCTCTGATAAATGAACAGGCCTAGTAAATTATTGAACCATGATTTGAAAAGAAGTTGGGAGAACCTGTTCTTAACGCCTTGAGTGATGGCACGATGCCTCCGTCTCCCTGGCTGCCAGTCCGACTCTCTTGACATCAATGAACAGACCAAGATATCATCTGTTAGGGCCTGGGGTGTTTAGGCTCTTTAAACTTCACAGGTGTATGGTCTATAAAATGAGATAACAGTGCTGCCCAAGTGAGGGTTAAATTAGGATGTGCTAAAAATATCCAGCACTGACCTCTTTTAGGTATTCTGTGAGCAGCAGTAACTGACGTTCCTCAGCTTCCTTTCTCCGCTCAGTCTTGGTGTCCTTTAGCCTGGCGGCCCTCCCCCACATGTTGACTTGTTCACTATTGTGTCCCCAGCACCCACACTGTGTGGCACATGAATGGGGCTGAATAAATGTTTGACAAGTGAGGATTGTATTACAGATGCAGGATTCCTGTGTGAGCAGCACGGCTTCTTCCTACAGTAGCTTTCTCCATGAGTACATGAATGTTGCTAAACCTGCCACAAAAGGGCTTCTCTAAAACACCTCTGAGGTTTTCTACACTTTAAAATTCTTATTTATATGGTAGTTACTAAAAAACTTAAACATAGAATTATCATATGATCCCACAATTGTACTTCTGGGAATATTCGCAAAAGAATTGAAAGCAGGGAATTGAACATAAATATTTGCATACTCATGTTCATTGCAGCATTACTTACAATAGACAAAGCACCACAACCCAATGTCGAGTTTGAATAAATAAAATGAGGTATATTTATACAGTGAAATATCCCTTTAAAAAGGATAAAATTCTGATATATGCTACAATATGGACGAACCTTGAAAACATAATGCTAATTGAAATGTCAGACACAAAAAGACAGGTATTGTATAATCCCATCTATGTGAAGCATCTAGAATAAGCATATTCTTAGAGACAGAAAGAATAGTGATTACCAGCGGCTGAAGGAGAGCAGAATGGAGAGTTAACCTAGAATGGATACAGAGTTTATTTGGGGTGATGAAAAACTTGTAGAGATGGATAGAAGTAACGGTTATACAACGATGTGAATATTCTTAATGCTGCTAAATTTCACACTTAAAAATGGGTAAAATGGTAACTTTTATGTTATGTATATTTTACCACAATAAAACCTTCTTATTTAGGACAGTTCAAAACCAGCAGGAGAATCTGCTCTGCTCAATTGGAGCGATGGCAGGGAGAGAGCTCCCGCAAGGAACGCCACCCCAGTGCTGCCTGACATTTTTAATTACCACTAGCGCCTGACAGTCTCAACTGGGGGCTTTGTCAGTCAGCCCCAGTCAGATCCGGATTGCTTTGCAGAAGCTGCCTTCCTGGGCTGTAATTGTCTTTTCAGATTACCACGGTGCAGGGCGGGGAATCATTTGCTTGAACCTGATTGTGTCCTCAGCATGACACTAGCTGCTGGGAATAATAGAGTGTGAATGGAATTCAGCTGACTTGAAATTTGGTTCCCCCAGTTGGCTTTCTCCCCACCCCACTATCCAACCCTCCCTTCCCAACTTCTTTGGCTTCACTGTGGCTTTCACACCGCAGTCAATATGTGCCAACAATCATGGTAGACATGGCATCTTGCACTCATCCAAGTGTCCCATTGGATGAACCCTATTTCAGAGGAAGCCTATCTATGCTACAGATAAAAATTTTTTCCCCTCATTAGCTGCCAGAACCATTCTCACTGCTGAGAATCAAATCCATTCCGTGAGCTCATATATCATCATTACCTACAATACAAATTCTGAAATCAAAGCAGACCTGGCAATTTTATTGATGCTCAGAGCGGAACAGAGCCCAGGTCACCCTGAATCAGTTGTGCTGGCGTTGCCTTGCTGACAAAAACAAACATGTCACTGACAAAATTACTGGAGAAAAGATGACTCGGGAAGTTCAGTGCAGAAGGTAACTTGTCAGTGACAGGGGCAGGATATTTTTATCCTTATAATTCAATGCTAATGAAATTGGTGGAGATAAGGTTTCCCCTGGGAAGTGGAGAGAAGCAGAAAGCACTGGAGTCGGTTTGTTTTCAAAGTAATTTTTCTCAATATAGCCATGATTAAATCAGGTGATCTTAGCAAGAGCCAAGGAGTTGGAACCCAAAGCAATAACCAATAAGGCCAGTTCTGTCACCCATAAGCATGACCCCCACATCAGCTCAGTAAGGCACAGATAAGCTGCCACACCCAAGTCTCAGTTTTCTCATCTGAGCAGTGGAAAGAATCATACTAGCCTTTTGCTGTTTTGAGGATTCGATGTTGTTTATTAAGTGATGGAGAGCTAAGAACAGAAAGAATTAGAAATACAGCACACCTCACTTTATCATTTCAGTAAGGGTTGAGATAGGGGAAAACGCCCAACCATGAGAGGTTACTGTCTGTCTCTTCCAGGTAGTGCAGTTGGGTGAGGGGAATGGGGAAGGAAGGGAAATTAGAAAGGGGAATGATGCCAGTTGATGTTGATTAAAGGAAGATGGAGGGAAGGAGAAAAGTAAAGACATTGTGTCAAGGGTCCCCAAGACTATTCTTTGGTTTAATGATTTACTGCAAAGCCTCACAGGACCCAGAAAAGCTGCTATGCTCAGGCTTATGATTTATTACAGTAAAAAGATACAGATGAAAGTCAGCAAAGGCAAAGGCACATAGGGTGGATTCTGGAGGACACCAGGCACAGAGCTGCCAACTGTCTTCACCCAGTGGAGTCACGTAGACAGCACTATTTTCTTAGAGACTGATTTGTGACAACATGTGTGAAGTATTACCAACCAGGAAAGCTCACCCCAGCCTTAGTATCCAGAGATTTTATTGGGGTTAATCACATAGGCATTGATCACCCACAAGACTGACCTTGGCCACTCAGTCTGCTGCCTTCCTCAGGACTCCAGGAATATAAAATAGACCTTCACCACAAATCCCATGGTTAGCATAAACTACCTGCTAAGGCCTAAGTCCATAAGTATACAAAGACTGCTGTTAGACAGGACATTTTAGGTGCTCAGAGATGATCTCCCAGGAGCCAGTCAAGTCTTTTCTTTGGAATGTGCAAAGTTTGCCCTCCCTGCCCCCTGGCTGCTGAGTTAAGCCTTTACTGCACACACATGGAAAGAAATGAAGTCCAAGTATCTTCTGCCTGACCATTTTGAAGGCAGGTCACTGCTATGTGCTGAGCCCTGTATGCTACATACTACTAATAAGTTAAAGTTATTGCAAACACATATTTTAGGCATTGCCACTCCTTTTTTAAAGGGTATTTTAATAGTCTTTATTTTCAGATTTAATTCACTGATTTCTTTCAGAACTCAAGGGTACCTTCTCATGTGCTTCCTCTAAAAGCCAGTGAGTGTTATTATAATGCAGCCTCTTTCCCCTTTCCTTGGCTGAAAGGATGCTCAGCATTAAGTTTGGTGCTCATTATAGCAACCTTCTCAACCTGAATTCTGACATAGTTTTTGTCTTTTCTTTTCCCTATTCAGTGTGACAGAGTAGAAAGAGCATGGCTTTGGAACTCAAAGGTATGACTCAAATCTTGCTGGCCTCAGACAAATCGCTTAACCCCTTTAAACACGTGCCCTCATTGGTAAGATGACTTTTCAAGGTTGTTGTAATGATTGGCAGTTAGGGCATAGAGTCTTTAGTGCTTGGCAAGTGCTGAATAAAGGGTAATTGCCTGAGGTTTGTTGTTGTTGTTATCCGTTGCTGTTAATGTTGCTGTAAACCTCCTGAAACTCTTTGTGAGAGCCAGGGTTAGTCACTATATATGATGGATGTGTGGACTGGGCCACCTGCTGTGTTCTGAAGTCCTTTGCTGCATCTGCGCTGAGGCCACCTTGCCATGGGCTGCCCCTCTCTCCCCCCTGAGTGCCACAGGAATAGTAAGGCAGGCCCATTCCTCTGAAGTGTAGCATCTCTCTGATGAACACTTTTAGCCCAGTGGTCTTCTTGAACTTTACTTATAACTGCACTGCTGTCCAAGATGCTTCCACCAGACCCCCCTTCCATCCACCCTCTCACTCGAATCAGACATGAACTGTGGTCTGATGACTCTCCCAGCCTATCCTGGGTCCCACCTCGTTTTCCTTCACAGATGTTTTCCATAATAAATTTCTTTCACATTCTATCTCATCTGGGCATCTGCTTCTTGGAGGTTCCAGACTTGTCCATAGACTGTTGGCCTAACATGTGGTGATTGACGGAGTGGCACTAGGGCCTTCCTTATACTATGATCCTAGTACTTGTTCTGCAGCAAATATTCACGTGCAGTGACCCCAGACCATTTTCTCACTCTTCCTTGGACTACGTGGTTGCATTCTGGAAGGAAGGAGTGGTCCACGCGGCCTCCATCTGGATCATGAGTTTGTTGTAGACAAAACATACCACAAAAAACCATCATAAAGAGGTTGTCTGGTCCTCAGGCGGTGGATTGGGCTGTTTAAAACGTCTGATCTGATTGTTTATAGGCAGCATGTCCCTTAAAGTAAACACCTCTCACTAAGAGGCATTCTTCCTTAGCTGACTAAATTACATTTTAATAGATTCTCAGCTGCTTACCTTGCCTACCTTAGCCAATAAGGCACCAAGAGCAAATGGTTTGACATCTATTAGCTGGATCAGTGTGAAAACATTGTTGAGCTTATTATGGTGCCTCTGTTCAGGGAACTGAAACGAATTGAAACTATTAAGAGCCCATGAATTTGGGGCAGTTTTGATGCTATCCTGCCTCAGCCAGGGCTCTAGTTCCTTTGAATATGTCTGTATTACGAGAACATTACTTGCAATGTATTACACTCAGCTGGCACCATTTACCTGTTTCTAAATATAAGCCCCAGTCACATCCGTGGCTGAGGCAAGGAAAGGCTTCCAGCAGTGCCGAAGCCCAGAGGACTCAGCTGGGGGAGAGGGGACTGGACAGACTGAGTGTGTGAATGCTCTGGGCAGCCAGAGGCAGGCAGTCAACAACAGGTGTGCAACAGGCCAAGCTCTGAGCCTGCAGATGGAACTTCGAGAGGAGGGTCTGGTGGATGGAAATAGGCAGAAAGCCAAGCACAGCGGTGGTCAAGGTCGGGAAGTCCCTGTCTGGAGGTGATCTGGCTTCATTCCCTGAGAAGGCAGGGTCTGGGAAGGGAAGCACAGCACAGACACAGGTTGGGGCAGAAAACAACAGAAAGCCAGTTATTAGCAGAAGCCCTGTAGGAAAAATAAGGCAGGATCCCAGGTGCTGGAAATTCATCCTGAGGCCAGAGTGGGAGGAGTAGCCAGCAGTGCTCCAAGGAAAAGCTCTTTATGATCCTCATGACCAGAGAGAAGATGGGTGTCTAATTAGAGTCTGGGGGGCAAGAGGGGGGAGGAGAGGTTGAATTCCCTACAGGCCTCTTGGTGGGGCTGTGGAAAGAGGAACGAATAAGAGAAAAGGGCTGTTAAAGTTAAGAAAGCGAAAAAAATTGGGATACAAGGAAAACAATATGGCAAAAAGCATAAAACGATCAAAATCTTGAAAAAGGAACCCCATTGTCTGTGGAAATGGGTTTCCTTCCTCTCAGCTGTCCAGCCATCTGGGCCTGTGCAGCATGGCTGCCTGCATGAGGGACATGGAGGCTGCCTGGTCTCCTGTCGGGTCAGCATCCTCTGCAGCTAACGCAGCTCTGGGAGCCACAGTAATTCTGCCTTTCTCCTAGTAGGGCTTTGCTAGACGCTCTGTGTCCCGGGTCCTCGCAGGCCCATTGCTGACTCCCCAATTGACAATGCAGACTGGAGCCTTCTTCATTCAAATGAGCACTGACCTTGGGATTTGTGAATGGCGACATCACTGTTGTGCCATCACTAAATTGGCCTCTTTTCCTTTCAGAGTGTGTCCAAGATTATCTGTGCATCTTCTTTCTCCTTAATAAGGAAATCAGACGCAGTTCCCCTTTACCATCAGCAGCTCAGAAACCAGGAGCCACTAGGGAGCCATGGACTCTTGCTTCCCACCCTCCAGCCCATCACGCATTCACTCTGTCTCAGCCATAGAGGGAGCTCCAGGTGTTCAGCCTCTGCTCCAACAAAGACACCCTATTGTCATTTCATTGCTAACTTTTTCTCCTTTCTGGGAACTTCCATTTTAGCTGCTCATTTGCTTAATTACCTCTATTGCTGATACTCACAAAAAGACTGAACATGTAACAGATGGTACCTTGAGATGGATGGATGTTATAGGTGCAGAACTGTCAACACACCTATCTCGATCCCATTTTAACTTTCACATTAAATCCCCCTGTGGACTGTTGGCGCTGAGCTAAGCTGATGTGTTCTGCAGGAGCCCAGATTCACATCAACCTTAGTAATTCTTTCTCCCTCCTGAGCTTCCTCCCTCTCTCCTCCTTCACTATATTTGGCTTCCCAGTGCTTTTTTAATGATCTCTGTAGCATCTTTAAAAACTATTCCACCTCATTTAAAATGTGGCATAAACAATGGGGTTTTGACAAATTAAGTAATAATAAGAAAACATTTTCAATATTCTGTATTTTTCCATTAAGCTCCCAAATTAGGAGTACCATTCTCTCTCCACAGTTAATGATGTGTTAGCCCTAGTTTCATTAAAAACCTCATTATTCAAAGATTTATAACTCAGCCCAAGAAATATCCCCTGAACTTGGGAATAGATCCAATCTCAGTTTGGAAACTAACTTTTAAAGTATTTAAATGAGGATTGTGTATCCAGCAAAGATAGTGGTTGATAAATAAATGTCGCATGATGATGGGACAAAATCAACAGTATGAAACTTAACACAAGTTACTGTGGAGTGCTATGAAAGGCTGAAAAGTTATAAAATAGAAAGAACGGATGGTTGGGACTTTGGTCCTGGTGCTGTTTCCAAATCGCAGTTGAGCAGTTCACTGGAAATTTTTGGGTTACAGTTACCTCATCCATCTGAAGAACTAGCTGGCATATGATCTCTACCACACATTCAGGCTCATGAAAAATCATGAAGCTGATTAAAAAGTATAGATTTAATTCCCCACTAAAAGAGACCAAGGCTCTTTGGAGAAGTGGCTGACTCCAGGCCTGGCATAGTGTGGGTGAGCCTAGAACATCTTTCTCTGCCAGAAGGTAAGGAGGTGCAAAAAAAAAGTGATGAAGATATGATAAAAGAATGCAAGAGCCACCCTAAAGTACTCTCACTGGCCAAAGCAAAGGGGGTAAAATGTTAACAACAGTGAATCTAGGTAAATCATATGTGAGAATTTTTTTATATTATTATTATTATTATTATTATTATTATATATCTGACATTATTTCCAAAGAAAAAGCTTTTTTTCTTTTCTTTTTCTTTTTCTTTATAATGCTCAGATTTAGAGCTACCTGGCTTTAGAGTGAAAGTAGGAAAAAGCAAAAAGCCAGGTGATAAAATGTGCATGATAAGCCAAATGTGCAATATGAGTTAAAGAATCCTATTCAAATATTGGAACACATGTGGAGTGTTGGCATTAGTGCCTGCTGAATTATTTTTCATTAAATGGGATTCTGAAAAACTTAGGTATATTTGCAGAAGGGTGACCAGAATGGTAAAGAGTTTGGGAATAAGCTGCAAAAGAAAATTGAAGGAACTAGAAAGAGAAAACTGAAGTGGGGAGATATCATATATTTCATACCTGATAGTTGATATTCAGTGTCAAATATTTGAAGGACCAAAAAACTCCAGACAATAAGATTTATTCACTTTAGCTCCAGGGAATAGGGCCATAGCTATATTCCCTTCTACACATGAAGAAGAAAGTATTTTCATTAGATCATTCCATGAATGAAATAACTACTCAACCAAGAAGTGGATTCCATAGACTATAAGTTTAGTCTCTATAGTCATTGATCATGAATACTGCCTAAAATAGTGTCACTGTCATGGGGTGGGTGGTCTAAATTGGTGCTTCCCAATCCATTGGGTAGATAAACTTTGGAAATTCTTGGAATTATTTCAAGGGATGCTCAAATTCATGTGTATCCAAATATCTTTAGATCCAAAAATAATGTTCCTTTTATTTGAATTTATTACCATTTTTCAAATGTATAAGATGCTATTGATTAATAAGTAATTTTATTTGAAACCTTTCAGAATTTATCCTGTCCTTATAAGGTTACATTTTGTTTCAGTGCCCATCTTAAAAATACAACTATAATCATTTGTGAAATCTGTGCTTTTCTTTCTTCTTTTGTTCTTCTATAAAAGAAGGCTTAAAAAAAACAGAGAGGCAAACCATATTTTTCCATATAAAGACCCAACAGTATAAACATGTTAGTTGATCCCCCTAATAGTTTATAAATGCAATGCAATTCTATTTTTTGTGGTGGACTGATGCAGGGAGATTTGACAAACTGTTTCTAAAATTTATTTGTAAGAATTAACATCCAAAATTTATAAAGTATTCATACAACTCAACACTAAAAAACCAAACAATCCAATTTAAAAATGGGCAAAGGACATGAATAGATACTTCTCCAAAGAAGACATACAGATGACCAATAGACATATGCAAAAATGCTCAATGTCACTAATCACCATAGAAATGCAAATTAAGATCACAATGAGATATCACCTCACACCTGTCAGAATGGCTATCATCAATAAATCAACAAACAAGTGTTGTGAGGATGTGGAGAAAAGGGAATCCTTATGCACTGTTGGTGGGAATGCAGACTGGTACAGCCACTGTGTAAATACAGTATGGAGTTTCCTCAAAAAATAAAAAATGAAACTGCCTTATGACCTAGCACTTCCACATGGGAAAAGATCCAAAGAAACCCAAAATACTAATTTGAAAGAATATACATACCCTTGTGTTCATTGCAGTGCTATTTACAGTAGCCAAGATTTAGAAGCAGACCAGTGTCCATCAGTAGATGAATGTTTAAAAAAATATTGGTACATTTACACAATGGAAGACTATTGGCCATGAAAGAAAAGGAAATGCTACCTTTTGTGACAGCCTGGACAGACCTGGAAAATATTATGCGAAGTGAAATAAGTTATTCAAAGAAAGACAAATACCATATGATTTCACTTAAATATGGAATCTATAGAACAATATAAATGAATAAACAAAACAGAAATAGACTCATAGATAAATAGAATAGACTGATGGTTGCCAGAGTGGAGGGGAGTTGGGGGACTTGTTGAAATGGTGAAGGAATTGCAAAGTAAAGATTGGTAATTACAAAACAATCATAGGGATGTAAAATACAGCATAGGGGATATAGTCAATAACATTGTAATAACTATGTATGGTGCCAGTGGGTACTGAAAATATCAGGGGGGATTGCTTTGTAAAATATATGATTGTCTAACCATTATGCTGTACACCTGAAACTAATACAAAATAATATTGAATGTAAACTGTAATTGAAAAAAGTAGACATGGTCATATTTAGCCAACTTATTCTTTCAGGTGATAATAATAATAAAATTAAATATTCCATGTAGAAAAAATTCATATGCAAAAATTAATGTTTAAGATTGCCCTGACCCTCTTGCCAAAGTATAACAAGAGGGTACATGTCCTAACAAATGGAAAACTCAAATATAACTACTGTAATAGAGCTGAAGAAGACTTTGGATGAATGAAAGAGGAGAAAGGATTTCAAAGCCAACTCATATATGTGAGAATTCAGTGTGTGATCAAGATATAACAGATACGTTTTGTAAAGAAAATAAAAGGGCTATAAAACAAAATAATTTAATTCAGATATGTACTTATAGAGTACTCAAAAGGGCTAAGGGAACAATTTTAGGACAGGGCCTTTGTATTGACCCAGAATACTAAAGCTTGCTTATTAGGAGCCCTGCTATTTCAGCTCCTATAGAATGGGGACAGGGGGCAGGTAATAAGGCCATCTACACTAATAAAAGACAAAAATGCAATTGACCGTACCTTCACTACGCCCAAGCCATGTCCACCAGCCAATCAGAGCAACTATATGCAAATTAACCCAACCAAGATGATGGCCGGCAGCCACAGAGCTGGAGCAAGCCGGAGGCTTGGTTCCCCCGGTGATGGAGGAAGCCAAGCTTCCTGACTGCCCTGGCAGGCTGTGGCCTCCGCAAAAGGCAACAAAGTTTCAATTATAGAAACTAAATAAATCCCAGATACCTGCTTCCAGCCAGCCTCCACTGGGAGCTTGGGTGGTTGGGGGCTGTGGCCAGCCTGCAAACAGCCATCAGCCCCTCACCCAGGCTGGCCAGGAACCCCAGCAGGACCCCCCTTCCTGAAGGGGGTGTGGCCAGTCTGAAAACGGCCTTCAGCCCCTCACCCAGGCTGGCCAGGCACACCAGCGGGACCCCCACCCTTATCTGGGACACCCTTCAGGGCAAACCAGCCGGCCCCCACCCATGCACCAGGCCTCTATCCTATATAGTAAAAGGGGAATATGCAAACTGACCCTAACAGCAGAGCGATTGGGAATGACTGGTCACTATGACACACACCGACCACCAGGAGGCAGATGCTCAATGCAGGAGCTCCCCGCTGGTGGTCAGTGCGCTCCCACAGGGGGAGCTCTGCTCAGCCACAAGCCAGGCTGACGGCTTCCAGTACAGCGGTGGTGGTGGGAGCCTCTCCCGCCTCCTCAGCAGTGCTAAGGATGTCCGACTGCAGCTAGGCCTGCTCCCCGCTGGCAAGTGGACATCCCCCGAGGGCTCCCGGGTTGCCAGAGGGATGTCTGACTGCCAGCTTAGGCCCAATCCCCAGGGAAGCGGGCCTAAGCCAGCAGGTGGTCATCTCCCGAGGGGTCCCAGACTGCAAGAGGGCACAGGCCGGGCTAAGGGACTCTCCCGAGTGCACAAATTTTTGTGCACCAGGCCTCTAGTCCTATATAATAAAAGCATAATATGCAAATCGACTGAATGGAGGAACGACCAGTGGAACTACTTGTCACTATGATGCACACTGACCACCCCGGGGGCAGATGCTCAATGCAGGAGCTGACCCAAGCCTGCAGGCCCCAGGCCAGCCAAGGTGGGTGCCACCAGGGCCCTCCTAATCGCCCCATCGGTTGCCCCATAGAGCAAGGTGACTGGTGGCGGCAGTTGGGGTGGGGCTGATAAGTGGGTGGCACCAGGCAGACCAAGGTGGGTGCCCATGGGGGGGTCTCTGATCACCCTCCCAGTTGCCCCACAGATTGACCCTGATTGCTATGATGTGCACTGATCACCATGGGTCATATGCTCAACACAGGAGCTGCTCCCTTGTGGTCAGTGCAGTCCCACAGCCAACCTCCTGCTGCTGGCCAACCACCCATGGTCCCTCCCCCTGGCTAGCTGCCCACCATTGACCCTTGGTGCTAAACCTTTAATAGACGACCTGCTTCTGGGTCAGGGTTTCACATGTAGCAGAGCAGTTCCCTCGCTGCAATCTATCAAAAGTCAGCCCTTGACACAAGGGTTTGTCTCGCTCCTGTCTTCTCCCTTCCCTGGGGGGCCACCTGCCCGCCACAGTAGTGGCATGGTGGTGAGGGAAGGAGGAGGGGGGAGGCAGGGAACCGTGTGGTGGCAGGGTGACGTCAGCATTGGGTGTCCATTCCTTCCGCATCCAGCCCGGTGACCATTGTCTCCTCTCCCAACCCTGCTGGGGCCTTTGGGCCCCAGGCTGGGATGCAGAACCAGGGATGGGCGGTGGTGGATATGGCCCCTTTCCCAGGGAAGCTGAGGGCTGGCTCTGAGGGTCCTCAGAGCCGGCGGCCAACCTCCCACTGTCCCTCCCTCCAGCCAGCCAACCTCCTGTGGTCCCTCCCTTCCCCCCTGCACACATTCGTGCACTGGGCCTCTAGTATTACTATAGTCTTGAAGAATATGCTGTTAAAGTCATGACCCATGGAGCAGGAAGCTGCTGTCATCACTGCCTCAATTTCTAGCCAAAAAATGAATGTTTGATTATGCTACAAAAAGTCCCCATGTTTAAAATCCCACATCAGTGCATCTACCTGGCAGCACCTAAATTGTACTGAAAATTCTAGTTGTAAAATCAGTGCTGGATTAGGAAAGAATATTGGTTTAGGAAAGAAGGCTGATTGTGGATAACAGATTGCCTGCAACCAGTATTACCAAGACAAATTTATCATCAAGTAAAACAATAGTCATTTAGTATTTCTATTTTGAAAAATGATCCAGAGCCACTCATAATTAAAAAAAAAAGAATAATAAAATAATAATAGAAAGCCACTAGATCAGAGGTTAGTAAACTTTTTTCTATGAAAGACCAGAGAGTACATTTTTTTTCAACTCTGTGAGCCATATGGTCTCTGTCCCAACTACTCAATTCTTCCACTGTAGCAGGTAAGAAAACACAGACAATCCTCCTATATAATAAAAAACTAATATGCAAATCGACCAAATGGCGGGACAACTGGTCGCTATGACGTGCACTGACCACCAGGGAGCACACACCCAACACAGGAGCTTCCCCCCTGCTGGTCAGTGTGCTCCCACAGGGGGAGCACCACTCAGCCAGAAGCTGGGCTCACAGCTGGTGAGTGCAGCAGTGGTGGTGGGAGCCTCTCCCACCTCCGTGGCAGCACTAAGGATGTCTGACTGACGGCTTAAGCCCAATCCCCATGGGGAGTGGGCCTAAGCCAGCAGGCGGACATCCTCCGAGGGCTCCTGACTGTGAGAGAGCATAGGCCGGGCTGAGGGATCTCCCCCCCCCCCCCGGGCTAGAATTTGGTACTTCAGACCTCCAGGTAATATAATAATAATGGGTGAGGTCCAATAAAACTTTATTTATAAAACAGGTGTGGGCCAGATTTGGCCAATCCTAATATATAAAAACCCTGGGTCTGTCACATCTACAATGACCGGAGGCTCGACCTAAGGCCCAGGCTGTGAGCACAGCAGGCTCTGGTGGGTGGGGACTTGTGGTAGCGGAGATGGGGACAGGGGAGGTGGGGCCGGCACTCACACTCACTCACAACTGCACACATGCATAGATACACACAGCGCCCACCAGCTCACAGCCTTTTCTCCCTTTCTTTCCCTCCCTCCCAGCTTGCTCTCGGACCCTGTTTCAGAATGAGGAAACAAAACAGACTGGGCCTGAAAAGGCCTGGATGGAAGGGAGAGCGGGCAGAGGGTGGAGTGGGCCCCACTAGCCCCACCCCTCCCAGCCAGGAAAGAGGAAGAGGGAGACAGAGAAGCAGGGAGGCCTGGGGGACTGCTGAGAAAAACAAAGAGAGGCAGAGACTGGGAGAGACTGGGATGGAGAGATGAAAACAAAACAGACTGGGCCTGAAGTGGCCTGGATGAAAGGGAGGGTGGGCAGAGGGTGGAGCGGCCCCCACTAGCCCCACCCCTCCCAGCCAGGAAAGAGGAAGAGGGAGACAGGGAGGCAGGGAGGCCTGGAGGACTGCTGAGAAAAACAGAGAGAGACAGAGACTGGGCGAATCAGGTGGCAGGGGAGGGCAGTTAGGGGTGATCAGACAGACAGAGGCAGTTGGGGGTGAGATCAGACCAACAAGAGAGAGCAATTGGAGGTGAGATTAGGCCAACAGGGGAGAGCAGTTAGGGGTGATCAGGCAGGCAGGCAGAGGAAGTTAGGGCTAATCAGACAGGCGGGCAGGTGAGTGGTTAGAAGGCAGTGGTCCCAGATTATGAGAGGGATGTCCGACTGCCAGTTTAAGCCCGATCCCACAGGCAGTCGGACATCCCCCAAGGGGTCCCCAATTGATGAGGGTGCAGGCTGGGCTGAGGGAGCCCCCCCCCCCACTCCCGGGCCACTACTTAGATATAATTTGCCAGCCGGTGGTCTAAAAGATAGTCACAAAAGTACTTTCTTATATTAAGATTTTGTAACACTGAAAAAGGTGCTGATGTGATTATTGATAGGTGCTTACTTACTGAAATCATTTTTATTGTAACCTCTTAGTTTAGAAATATCATTTGTAGCAATTTCATTTGAGAGTGGAATAATCTGCTCTGTGTGTTGTCTTTTTCAAAACAGAAGAAATTCTTAAAATGCCAAATTATCTTACTTTAAAATCCTTTTAAACCTGAACAGCTCATTAATTTAGACATTTTCACAGGGATGTGTGACAGATCAATGGGCTCTGTGCTTATGTCTTTGCCCTGACAGAGGGAGGAGAGTAATCTAAAATTGGTATGTGTGAACCAAATCATGACCTTTTATTAAGCTGCCACATTCTATCAACATTGCCAAAGAGCCTGAAAACAGGGTTCCTTTGAGGAAAGCTCTACTTTTTCTCATCATCTCTACACTAATATTCTCATCTTCCTCCAAAATCACAAGCACACTCACCCACACATGCACACACTTGCACTCACTCACATCCGCACACACACATAGGGTGCCATTTTTTATGACAGCATTTTATTAGCAAGTGTCCTCTCTCTGAGATAGCCAACATCATATAACCAATTCATATGAACTCATAACCATATTTCTATTCCCTAATGCTCAAGAGTCCTAGTTTAGAATTCAGATCATGTTTGGGCTAAGAAGCTGTCGATCAATACTCCCACTGATGTTAGCTGACCTTAGCTCTCCATTTATCTGACTGGGAATTTTACAGCAAAATAAACATTCTAAAATCAGATTATTTTTTAGCTGGAACAGACTCTTGAGATTATCAAGTCCAACCCTTCCTTTTATAGTAGAGGTGAACTTACAGAGGTTGTTAGTAGAACTCAGATCTGAAATACATAATCTTTTGGTGATTAAATCTTCTAACAGAGTTTTCTTATACAACAAATGACTTTTTAAATGTTTTAAAAATATGAAAGACCTAGGGAAAATCTTACCGACATTTGTTTAGAAGATTTAACTTTATATGAATCAGTTTTCACTGTAAGCTGTTCACTCTTTTCTTGCAATGTCATAACAGTATTTTAACTTCTGTAAGGTAAGATAGGTTTCTCATCCATTTTTTTTGTAATGTATTCACTATTTGGGGGCCGTAGTAATGTGCAAATGACCAAAGAATCTGTATAGTAAATAGAGCCTCAAAAATTCATACTTCAAATGTGAAGCCAAAGCAGAAATATAAATATAATGTCAAGAATAATTTTTCCATATTTTATGTTACATTGACAAAGTACAATTCCATTTATGTAGAAAAAGCATATTACTTAGCCCCTGATCATGTACCTTGGGTGCATGTACACCTTGAATCACACACGCCCATCAGGATAGGAATTTAAATAACGCACGTTGTGAATATTTGAGAAGCTGATCTTCAATCCTGCTGTCTTCTGAGTTTTGCCAGCTTCTTTGGTCTGAACATTTGGAAAAAGGATCTTGTCAGCCAAATCTGGAACCTAGTTATCTTGGTGAATAATGGGACCATCTAGTCTCGGTAGAGGAGATTAATGCTACCTCTGTGGAATAAACTCTGATATCTGGAGCAAATTTAATACCAGAGGCCAAAGTGTTGGTAATGCTCTTGAAAATTTGTATTGCCCAAACATGATATACGATAGAAAAACCATCCTTTATAACAGTATAGAAAAAGGTCTAGCTTCTAAGTTATCTTAAAAATTACTAATTTTTCTAAAAGTGAGACAAATTACACTTCTGTGGTTTAATGTGTATAGCAAGTGTGAGGAAAATGTAGAATATTAGAATATTATAACATTTAAATGAAGATTTTTGATAAACGAGCACTAACTACCCTCAGCAAAAGCTGGGAGTGAAAGTCTTTTTTTCTTTTGGATTACTATGTTTTAATATTTATGTTTCTCTTTTATTTATTTATTTTTAAATTTCTTTCTTTATTAATTAAGGTATTACATATGTGTCCTTATCCCCCATTACCCCCTCCCCTGACCCTACCATTCATGCCCTCAACCCCCGTTGTCTGTGTCCATTGGTTAGATTTATATGCACTCCTATAAGTCCTTTGATTGATCTCTCCCCCTTACCCCCACCTTCCCCTACCTTCCCTCTGAGGTTTGACAGTCTGATTGATGCTTCTCTGTCTCTGGATCTGTTTTTGTTCATCAGTTTATGTTGTTCATTATATTCGATAAATGAGTGAGATCATGTGATATTTATCTTTCTCAGACTGGTTTATTTCACTTAGCATAATGCTCTCCAGTTCCATCCATGCTGTTGCAAATGGTAAGAATTCCTTCTTTTTTATGGCAGCATAGTATTCCATTGTGTAGATGTACCACAGTTTTCTAATCCACTAATCTGCTGATGGGCACTTAGGCTGTTTCCAAATCTTAGCTATGGTGAATTGTGCTGCTGTGAACATAGGGGTGCATATATCCTTTCTGATTGGTGTTTCTGGTTTCTTGGGATATATTCCTAGAAGTGGGATCACTGGGTCAAATGGGAGTTCCATTTTTAACTTTTTGAGGAAACTCCATACTGTCTAAAACAGTGGCTGCATCAGTCTGCATTCCCACCAGCAGTGCACGAGGGTTCCTTTTTCTCCACATCCTTGCCAGCACTTGTCGTGTGTTGATTTGTGTTTTTTTTATTGTTTTATTGCTTAAAGTATTACAAAAAGTATTACATATGTCTCCTTTTTTTCCCCTCCCTTGACAATCCCCTGGCCTCCCCTATCCCCAGTGTCTTATGTCCGTTGGTTATGCTTATATGCATGCATACAAGTCCTTCGGTTGATCTCTTACCCCCCTCACTCCTGCCCACCAACCCTCCCCGGCCTTCCCGCTGCAGTTTGACAATCTGTTTGAGGCAGCTCTGCCTCTGTATCTATTATTGTTCATAAGTTTATAGTGGTCTTTATTATCCATGAATGAGTGAGATCATGTGGTATTTTTTCTTCATTGACTGGCTTATTTCACTTAGCATAATGCTCTCCAGTTCCATCCATGCCGTTGCAAATGGTAAGAGTTCCTTCTTTTTAACAGCAGCATAGTATTCCATGGTGTAGATATACCACAGTTTTCTAATCCATTCATCTACTGATGGGCACTTAGGCTGTTTCCACATCTTAGCTATGGTGAATTGTGCTGCTATGAACATATGGGTGCATATATCCTTTCTGATTGGTGTTTCTGGTTTCTTGGGATATATTCCTAGAAGTGGGATCACAGGGTCAAATGGGAGTTCCATTTTTAGTTTTTTGAGGAAACTCCATACTGTCTTCCATAGTGGCTGCACCAGTCTGCATTCCCACCAGCAGTGCACAAGTGTTCCTTTTTCTCCACATCCTCTCCAGCGCTTGTCTTTTGTTGATTTGTTGATGATAGCCAGTCTGACAGGTGTGAGATGGTACCTCATTGTCGTTTTGATTTACATCTCTCGGATGATTAGTGACTTTCAACATGTTTTCGTATGTCTCTTGGCCTTCCTTATGTCCTCTTTGAAAGGTATCTATTTAAGTCTGTTGCCCATTTTTTGATTGGGTTGTTTATCTTCCTTTTGTTAAGTTGTATGAGTTCCCTATAAATGTTGGAGATTAAACCCTTATCGGTGATAACATTGGCAAATACGTTCTCCCATGCAGTGGGCTTTCTTGTTGTTTTGTTGATAGTTTCTTTTGCTGTGCAAAAAGCTTTTTTATTTTGATATCATCCCATTTGTTTAAATTCCTAGACAGACATGGGATTTTGGATTTTTATCTCCCTAGCATTAAAGAGAATAACAATAATAGGCATTTTTTAAGGATAATTTTTAAATTTAGTGTTTTGAAAACAAGTTTTTCACATGACTTCTCAAAATCCATTTGAACCCAAAAGCTCCTTAGTAAGTTCAGGACTATCTACAAGACTAACTAATTCTTCACTTACATTTATTAAACTAATGTTGAATTGCAAGAATGGGATGTAGTAGGACAGTAAATAAGCACAGCTTAAATGTGCAATTTTCAAAATAACTTAGGAGAATGACCCTTGGTTGAAGAAGGCAAATGAAGCATGGGCTTGCTTGTTTTTTTTATCTCCCCTCCCCTGCCACTCTCCAAACCAAAAAAGTTGTTTTGGCCTCGGTCGGGTAGCTCAGCTGGTTAGAGCATTGTCCCCGATACGCCAAGTTTTTAGCTTCCATCCCTGGTCAGTGCACATACAAGAATTAACCAATGAATGCATAAATAAGTGGAACAATAAATTGATGATTCTCTCTCTTTCCCCTTCCTCTCTCTCTAAAATCAATCAATCAATAAAAAAATAGTTTAAAAATTCTTTAAAATAATAAAAATTGTCTTGGCAAATCAGAAACATTGTTGAATTTATAGAAGATACAATGCAGATAGGAGCTTTATGTTACCTGTATAATATGGTAGCTGCAGGGCACAGACCAAATATCACTTTTTTAGAGTTCAAAATAAGATATTTTCCTATAATTAAGGGCTTTCAAGTAGTCTGCCCATATCTTTTATGAAAAAATACTTGATGATATAGTCAAATGAAACAAAAAAGAGAATAAAAGAATAAGGAGCACTGCAGGCTCATAGAAACAGTGGAGCTAGCCAGAAATGAATTGAAAGAAATTCCAGGAAGAAATTGCGCAGCAGCTACAGAAATACTTGAGTACAAATTAAAACAAGAAGACAGGGCAGCGGCGCGGCCCGGCTGGTTTGCCTGTTGCTGGGAGCGGGTGGGAGGCGGGTGAGGGCGCGGGCCGCTGAAGCCCCGG
>NW_005871055.1:3596590-3632134 GCF_000147115.1 Myotis lucifugus
TGAGCCCAACTTTTTCGTGAGACTGAGGGTATTAACCTCAACTGCTGGGCCACCCCCTACCTGAGCAAGCACGGAGCGGACCGCATGAAGCGCCTGGGGGACTTTCTGAACTTGGAGAGCTTCGACCTGGCTCTGCTGCAGGAGGTGTGGAGTGAGCAGGACTTCCAGTACCTGAGGCAGAAGCTGTTGCCCACCTACCTACCTGCACACTACTTCAGGAGTGGCATCATTGGCAGTGGCCTCTGTGTCTTCTCCAAACACCCGATCCAGGAATTCACCCAGCATGTCTACTCTCTCAATGGCTACCCTTACATGATCCATCATGGTGACTGGTTCTGCGGGAAGGCTGTTGGGCTGCTGGTGCTCCATCTAAGTGGACTGGTCCTCAATGCCTACGTGACCCATCTCCACGCAGAGTACAATCGACAGAAGGACATCTACCTAGCACATCGTGTGGTCCAAGCTTGGGAACTGGCCCATTTCATCCACCATACATCCAAGAAGGCTGACGTGGTTCTATTGTGCGGGGACCTCAACTTGCACCCAAAGGACCTGGGCTGCCGCCTCCTGAAGGAGTGGACAGGGCTGCGTGATGCCTACCTTGAGACCCGGGACTTCAAAGGCTCTGAAGAAGGTTGTACCATGATACCCGACAACTGCTATGTCAACCAGAAGGAACTGCAGCCATTTCCCTGTGGCATCCGCATCGACTATGTGCTTTACAAGGCAGTTTCTGGGTTCTACATCTCCTGTAAGACTCTCAAAACTACCACAGGCCTTGACCCTCACAGTGGCTCCCCACTCTCTGATCATGAGGCCCTGATGGCTACTCTGTGTGTGAGACACAGCCCACCGCAGCACGACCCGAGCTCTACCCATGGAGCAGCAGAGAATTCACCATTGGTCACTGTGCTAAGGGAGGCTTTGACAGAGCTGGATCAGGCTGTGGCTCAAGCTCGTCGGTGGGCCACCTGTGCTGGCTACGTGATTGGTCGGGGCTGCTTCTCTTGGCAGTGCTGTGTAGCCTGGCAGCTGGAGGCGGGGTCAGGGAAGTTGCCATACTGCTGTGGACCCCCAGTGTAGGACTGCTGCTGGGGGCAGGTGCAGTCTACACCTTCCACATGCAGGAGGCCAAGGGCTTATGTAAGGCCCGGGCTGAGCTCCAGCATGTGCTGGGAAGGTCAAGGGAGGCCCAGGACCAGAGTCTCAGCCAGCCTTGTCCCTGGGTCATCAGGAGGGGAACAGGGCTGAGGACCAATAAGGCTTGGCACTTGGAAAAATTTATATTAAAAAAAAGAAGACAGAGGCCCTATGCTGAATGTCTGTCGCTGCCTAATGTTTCTCAATACCTCAACTATGTCATGAGCTGTGCTTGCTTATAGGAATTGAAAAGGATTCCCCACTACAAAATGAAGAGGGACAAATGCAAAGACCAAGATGGCAATGGGGCATCGTGTGCGAAAGGAACCCTGGGCAGAAGGCCAAGTGCAACAGTAACTATCTTACCGAAAACAGGTAATTTAATCACTCCACACCACAGCCTATAAATACGGAGCTCTCCTTTCCAGTTGGAGAGAAGGTGCGGTTAGAGCAGGAGCTCACCCCCTCCAGTTCTTGTTTAAAGAATAAAGTTTCTTTCTGCTCCGCTTTGGTGAGCTCTGTTTCATCCTATTGGCATGAACATGAACATTCTATTGGCACTGGCAGAAGGAACTTGGTCTAGGTCTCCGACCTTCAAAGGTCAGTAACATCTTCAAGAAGGAAAATAAAGCCTGTTACACAAAACACAGATGTTTTAAATAATCAGGTGAAGGCATATGTCTTTTCTGTTAACAAGGAAAAGAGACAGTTAAAATTTCCAAAGGGGTGGAGGAGGAAGGCTACATAAAAAGTCAAGATTCATATACATTGACACTAAAATATAGCATGATTTGAGGACCTTCAGTGTATAAGAAAAGAGATTTATCATTATTTTGATAGTTTGAATGTTCTCTAAGGAAATGTTTAGAAATTGTTACATAGTATTTACATTTTCTTTTTTTATGAAGGCAATCAATCTTTAGTAAGTAACAATTACTTGCATTCTAGAATGTAAGCTCTTGAAGGTAAAACAGGGTTATGTCTTATTCACTGCTCTCTTCCTAATGGCTGGAGTTTGGGATATCACAGATATTCAATAATTATATGCAGACTGACTTACTATGCTGACAATATCGATTGCTTATAAAATAGCTAGTTTGTGTAAGACCTGTTCCCACCCCAGATTGTTTTTAAAAGCTCATTCAAAGCAGTAATATTTTTAAAGTCATTGATTTAGCCCACGCTGAAAGCTTTTGACTGTGTGTGTGTGTGTGTGTGACAATCCCTTTGGTTAATTTTCTGTTGAACATGTTTGTAACAGCAGTGGGAGGTCTCCTAACTAATATGGAGTTTGTTACCAGAAGTAGAATGCTGGAAGTAATGGATACTAACTTTGGGAATTTGCTGAGGAGAGGAGTCATTAAGGTATAGGACAGAGAGAGCCCTTGCCATCCAGGCTGGGTGTTTGGTGTTCCTGTTAGGTGAGAGAGAAACATTTGATCATACTGTGAACTGTGTATTTTGGATGCAGTCCATTTGCTGAATGGAGTTAGAGTGTTAAAAAAGTATTTCTCAAAGCTTTTAAGTAATATCTTATAATAAAAAAGCCAAACACAGATGGAAGGCAGTCCACCCCAAAAGCAGAGCATTCAGAAAATATGGCTTTGCTGAAAGATTTTTTTTTTCTGTTTGTGGCTTGCAATATAAGTTAATGGAGAATACCATAGAAAAAACTGTACAACCATCAGCAGAGGCAGATGGGCCCCCACCCGAAGTTTGCTTTGAATGCTACACACATACCAAGAGGGTCTAAATTTTTTTATTACTTACATAATTGAGGTCTCTGGGGAGAGAACAGGGCAGGCCTGTCAAGCAGGTCAATATAGATTAGAGAGCAAGAAAAGGCAATTGTGTTTTGGGGGTGGGACTGGGGTAAGGGTTTGGGCATTGTTTAAATCTCCCACTGGTGCTAAAGGAAGAAACACCTAGGCTTTATTTTTAAATTAAATTTATTGGGGTGACATTGGTCAACATAAACATACAGGTTTCAGGTGTGGGGTTCTATGTTACAAGATCTGTATATTGCCCCATGTGCCCACCACCCAAAATCAAATATAAAGTCACCATATATTAGAACCTCCTTCTCCCCCCACCTCCTTCCCTCTGACAACCACCATACTGCTATTTGTGTTCATGAGTTTCAGTTTTTTATCCCACATATGAGTGAAATCTTACAGTTCTTAGCTTTTTCTGACTGACTTATTTCACTTAGCATAATGTTCTCAAGGTCCATCCATGTTGTTGCAAATGGTGCTATTTCATCCTTTCTTATGGCTGAATAGTATTCCATTGTATATTTGACCACAACTATATCCAGTTCTCTATCACAGGACACTTTAGTTGTGTCCATGTCTTGACTATCATGAATAATGCTACAATGAACATATATCTTTGCGATTACATGATTTCCAGGTTTTCGGATATATATCCAGGAGAGGGATTGCTGGGTCATATGGTAGCTCTATTCTTAATTTTTTGAGGAAATGCCAGACTGCTTTCCATAGTGGTTGTACCAGTCTACATTCCCACCAGCAGTGAATGAGGGTTCCTTTTTTTCCACAATCTCTCCAACACTTGCTGCTGCTTGTCTTGTTGATAATGGCCACTCTAACAGGTGTGAGGTGATATCGCATTGTAGTTTTGATTTGCATTTCCCTAATTGTCAGTGAGGTTGAACATATCTATTGGCTGTTGGTATGTCTTCTTGGGAGAGGTGTGTTTTCAAGTCCTCTGCCCACTTTTTGATTGGATTGTTTGTTTCTTTAGTGTTGAGTTTTAGGAGTTCTTTATATATTTTGGAAATTAAACATTTGTCAGAGCTACTGTTTGCAAATATCATCTCCCAAATGGTTGTCTGCTTCTTTGTTTTGTTGTCAGTTTCTTTTGCTGTGCAGAAGGAAGCTTTTTAGTTTTAAATAGTTCCATTCTTTATTTTTTGCCTTCTCTTGCCTTTGGGGTCAAGTTCATAAAATGTTCTCTATGACCAAGATCCATAAGTTTGGTCCCTATTTTTCTTCTATGTAACTTATTGTTTCTGGTCTTATGTTTAGGCCTTTGATCCATTTTTAATTCATTTTTATACATGGGGACAAACTGTAATCCAGTTTCATTCTTTTGCATGTGGCTTTCTTTTTTCCTAGCACCATTTTACTTTATTGTGTTTCTGGCTCTTTTGTAAAAAAGTATCTGTTCATATACATTTGGTTTTATAGCTGGACTCTCTATTCTGTTCCATTGATCTGTGTATTTGTTTCTTTGCCAATACCATTTTGTTTTGATTATCATAGCTCTGTAGTATAATTTGAAGTTAGGTAGCATGATACCTCCAGCTTCGTTCTTTTTTTCTCAGGATTGCTTTGGCTACTCCGGTCTTTTGTAGTTCCATTCAAATCTGATGATTTTTGGTTCTATTTCTTTAAAAAATGACATTGGGATTTTGATGGGGCTTGCATTAAATCTGTATATTTCTTTGGGTAATATATCCATTTTAATTATGTTGATTCTTCCAATCCATGAACATGAGACATTTTTCCATTTTGCTGTGTCTTTTCCAATCTCTCTCTCTTTAAAAAATCTTTATTATTGAAAATATTATATATGTCCCCAGTTTCCTCCATTGACCCCTTCTAGCCCACCCTTACCCCCACCCCAGGCCTTCACCACCCTATTATTTCTGTCCATGGGTTATGCATATATGCATACAAGTTCTTTGGTTGATTTCTTCCCTCCCACCCATACACTCCTGTCTTATAATGCTTTGTAATTTTCAGTATATAGCTCTTTCATGTTCTTTGTTAATTTAATTCCTAGTTATTTCATTCTTTTGGTTGCAATTGCAAAATAAATGTGTGTTTTTTCATTTCTTTTAATGAAGTTTTGTTGTTAGTATACAGGAAGGCAATGGAGTTTTTGTACATTAATTTTGTATCCTGCAACTTGACTGTAATTGTTTATTGTTCCTAATAGTTTTTTTGGTGGCATCTTTAGGGTTTTCTATATACAGCATCATGCTGTCCACAAAAAGTGAGAGTTTTACTTCTTCCTTCTCTATTTGGATGACTTTTATTTTTTTCTCTTGCCTTATTGCTCTGGCTAGGACTTTGAACACTGTGTGGAACAAGGGTGGTGAGAGTGAACATCCTTGTCTTGTTCCTGATCTTAGAGGAAAAGCTTTCAGTTTTTCACCATTGAGTATGATATTAGCTGAGGGTTTATCATAAATGACCTTTATTATGTTGAGGTACTTTCCTTCTATTCCTTTTTTATTGAGTGTTTTAATCACAAATGGATGTTGTATCTTATGAGATGCTTTTTCTGCATATATTGAAAGATCATATGATTTTTATCCTTTCTTTTGTTAATGTGGTATATTACATTGATTGACTTGCATATGTTGAGCCATCGTTGTGCCCTGAAATGAACCCCACTTGATCGTGATGTATTATTTTTGATGTATTGTTTTATTCGATTTATTAGTATTTTTTTAAAAATATATTTTTATTGATTTCAGAGAGGAAGAAAGAGGGAGAGAGAGAGAAACATCAATGAAGAGAGAGCATCATTGATTGGCTGCCTCCTGCCTGTTCCCTACTGGGGATCGAGCCTGCAACCCGGGCATGTATCCTTGACCAGAATCTAACCTGGGACCCTCCAGTCCACAAGCTGATGCTCTATGCACTGAGCAAAACCGACCAGGGCAGTTTACTAGTATTTTGTTTAGGATTTTTGCATCTGTGTTCATCAGAGATATTAGTCTGTAGTTTTCTTTTTGTGTGTTACCAATATAACCCTGATACCAAAAGCTGGCATGCTTTCTTATCAGCTTGTGCAGATGTTGGCTACTAGAGAAGAGGGAGGTGTGAGGCTTAAGAGTTACCATCAAACAAACATTAAAAATATGGAGTTAGATTTCTCACTACAAAAGCCAATATTTTATGTTCTACTTTCCCATAAAGTAGAACAAACAGATATGAAAACAATAGACTTGATTGGAAAAAATGGCGACCGGCAGGAAGGTAGGGAGGGAGAGAGTGTGAGAGCGCAAGGAAGTGATAGAGGAGTGTGTGGACGTGTGGTGTGTGTGTGTGTGTGTGTGTGTGTGTGTGTGTGAGCTAGGGACAGTTAGATTCGACAGGTCTTCTAAGGGGCTGCTAAACCGGGCAGTCTTAGTCAGAGGAGCCCCGCTCCCTTCGCGGACACTCCTAGGCGGCGAGCACGGGCACAGCGACCACGCCATCTTGGGAAACAGAGCTGCTTGAGACTAGGATCCTGGCCTCAGCACCACCCAGTCTGATCTCAGATGCATACCAGGACCCTGCAGCCACTGGGGACAGGGACTTGTGACCACAGCTACAGATCTGCAGACACCAAAAGTCCAGAAATCCCCGTGGCAGATCCGTGAGTAACAGAGCCCATCCTCCTCCCCGCAGGCTCATGGGCAGCGCCATAGTAACTGATAGTCCCACCCTTTGCCCAGGCCTCAGTGCTGCTACAGGAACTTTAGCCTGGAAGTGCAAAAGCACCTTGGAACTGGTCCCGTGTAGTGCCGGCTTCAGGAGTCCTGGGCTGGGAGCAAACGCGAGAACACCGGGAATTTGTCCCACGTAGCGTGGGCCCAGGGACCCCGATTCTCTGGGCAGGAGGCAGCACCAAGCACCAGTGACTTGACTGTGTTTCTTATCACCTGCACCTGAGATCCCTGATTCCCTTTGCATTCATACTAAGAGCCAGTGACTCCAATTCTTGGTGCATGGGCACACAGGGACCCTGAGGTCATGCGAAGCAACAGAGACTCTGATACTGGATTCTTGAGGAACTCTGACTCCTGGCGCACGCTAGAGGGCGCTGATTTTCAACAAGCTCCAGGGGGTCTCTGTTTCAGCATGGTGCAGGACGGGTCCCTGATTCTAAGGGCGCACACAAGGCCACATTGAGTGCTGGCAACACTGACTCAGAGTGAGCCTGGTTCCCACCAACCCACAACAACAACACATCATAGTGTCAGAGCTCTTCAGTGACACTAGGGTGGTGTGAGGCTCCCACTGCACATGGCCCAGGCCCATGCAACTTGACGTTTGAACCATCGGGAGATAATCAGAATGAAGACACAAAACAACACCCAGAGAAAAGACAATGAGGAGTTGTCAAGAAAGGAAATTAATGAAATTGAAGCATGCAACATGACAGAAAAAGAATTCAGAATAATGGTTGTACAATTCATTCACCGGATGGATGAGAAAAATCAACAACCTATGCAAGAATCAGGAAGAAATGAAGTGATATACCTACAATCAAAAACACCATGGAAAGTTTCAACAGCAGACTAGAAGAAGCAGAGGACCGAATTAGTGAGTTAGAAGATAAGGCAGAGAAACAAGCTCAATCTGAACAGCAACTGGAGAAAAAAATTAAAAAGCAGGCAGAGAGCCTAAGGGAGCTTTGGGACAACATGAAACGAAGTAACATATGCATAATAGGGCTGCAAGAAGGACAAGAAGAGCAGCAAGGATTAGAAAATCTATTCAAAGAAATAATGACAGAAAACTTCCCAGACATGGGGAAGAAAAAAGTTACACAAGAACAGAGAGTCCCAAGCAAGATGAACCCCAAAAGACTCACACCAAGACACGATATAATAACGATAGAAAATGTACAAGACAAAGAGAGAATCTTAAAGGCTGCAAGAGAGAAACAGAGAGTTACCTACAAAGGATCCCCCATCAGATTATCAAACGATTTCTCAACAGAAACACATCAAGCTAGAAGGGAATGGAGGGATTTATACAAAGTGTTGCAAAGTAAAGGTCTGAATCCAAGAATACTATATCCAGCAAGACTATCAATCAAAATTGAAGGGGAAATCAGGAGCTTTGCAGACAAAAAAAGGCTAAGGGAGTTTATCACTACCAAGCCAGCAATGCAAGAAATCTAAAAGGAATGGTGTAAAAAGAAGAAATATAAAGGTAAGAAAGAACACAGGCACGAAAATAGAAATGACTCCAAGCAAGTACCTTTCAATAATAACTTTAAATGTAAACAGACTAAACGCTCCAATCAAAAGACATCGACTGGCTGAATGGATAAAAAATACATGACCCATATATATATGCTGTCTACAAGAGACCCACCTCAGAAAAAGGGACTCACACAGACTGAAAATGAAGGGATGGAAAAATATCTTTCAGGCAAATGGAAATGAAAAAAAAGCTGGGGTAGCAATACTTATATCTGACAAAATAGACCTCAAAGTGAAGGCCATAACAAGAGATAAGGAAGGCCACTTCATAATATTAAAGGGATTGATACAACAAAAGGATATAACCCTTATAAACATATATGCACCCAATGCAGGAGCACCCAAATATATAAAAAACCTCCTGGAAAATAACAAGGGAAGATCAACAACGACACAATCATAGTAGGGGACTTAAACACACCACTGACATAATTGGATAAATCCTCTAGACAAAAAATCAGCAAAGAAACAGCAATCCTAAATGACTCACTAGATCAGATGGACTTAATTGACATCTTCAGAACATTTCACCCCAAAGCCACGGAATATACGTTCTTCTCAAGTGCACATGGGACATTTTCAAAAATATACCACATATTGGGTCACATGCAAAGTCTCCCCAAATACAAGAAGATTGAAATCATACCAAGCATCTTCTCAGATCACAAGGGCATAATATTAGAAATAAACTACCATAAAAACAATCCAAAAAACTCAAACAGTTGGAAGCTGAATAGCATGTTACTAAATATTGATTGGGTTACGAGTGAGATGAAAGCAGAAATTAAAAACATCCTTGAAACTAATGACAATAACAGTACAACAACCCAAAATCTATGAGACATAGTAAAAGCAGTCCTGAGAGGGAAGTTTATTGCACTACAGGCCTACCTCAAAAAAATGATAGTAAATCATTTAACTCTACAACTCAAAGAATTAGAAAGAGAACAACAATAAAAAAAGACCAGAGTGAGCAGAAGAAAGGAGATAATAAAGATCAGAGCAGAAATAAATGACATAGAGACCAAAAAAAACAATACAAAAGATCAATGAAAGCAAGCGCTGGTTCTTTGAAAGGATAAACAATATTGATGAGCCTCTAGCCAGTGTCACAAAGAAGCAAAGAGAGAGGACTCAAATAAACAAAATCAGAAATGAAAGAAGCGAAATAACAACAGACCCCTCAGAAATTCAAAGAATTGTTAAAAAATACTATGAACAACTCTACTCTAACAAACTAGACAACCTGGAGGAAATGGACATATTCTTAGAAAAATACAATCTTCCAAAACTCAATCCAGAGGATTCTATAAATCTCAACAGGCCAATAACAATGGAAGAAATTGAAGCAGTCATCAAAAAGCTCCCAGCAAACAAAAGCCCGGGACAGGCGGCTTCACAGGGGAGTTTTACCAAACATTCAAGGAAGAACTAAAACATATCCTCCTCAGACTATTCCAAAAAATTCAAGAAGAAGGAACACTTCCCAGCTCATTCTATGAAGCCAGCATCACCCTAATACCAAAACCAGATAGAGACAACACAATGATAGAGAATTATAGGCCAATATCCTTCATGAACATAGATGCCAAAATACTCAACAAAATTCTAGCAAATCGGATCCAGCAATACATCAGAAAGATCATACACCATGGCCAAGTAGGATTCATCCCAGGGATGCAAGGATGGTACAGTATCCGCAAATCCATAAACGTGATTCATCACATAAACAAATTGAGAGATAAAAACCACATAGTCATATCAATTGATGCAGAAAAAGCTTTCGACAAAATTCAACACCCTTTCTTGATAAAAACTCTCAGGAAGGTAGGAATAGAAGGATCATAATTCAACATAATAAAAGCCATATATGACAAACCCACAGCCATCATCATAATCAATGGGCAAAAACTAAAACCATTTCCCCTAAGAACAGGAACAAGACAGGGATGCCCCCTCTCACCACTCCTGTTCATCATAGTACTGGAAGTATTAGCCATTGCAATCAGACAAGAATAAATAAAAGGCATCCATTTTGGAAAAGAAGAAGTAAAACTGTCCTTATTTGCAGATAACATGATACCATACATAGAAAACCCTAAAGACTCCATCAAAAAATTATTAGAGTTAATAAATGAATTTGGCAATGTAGCAGGATACAAAATTAATGCCAATAAATCTAAGGCATTTCTTTACACCAATAGTGAACTTACAGAAAGGGAGACTAAAAAAGCAATCCAATTTACCATCACACCAAAAAAATTAAGATACCTAGTAATAAACTTAACTAAGGAGGTATAAGACTTATATGCGAAAAACTACAGGACACTGAAAAAAAAGATAGACGAAGACATAAACAGATGGAAGAACATACTATGTTCATGGATTGGTAGAATCAACATCATCAAAATGTCCATACTACCCAAAGCAATCTATAGATTCAATGAAATCCTCATTAAATTACCAACAGCATATTTCACAGATCTAGAACGAACACTCCAAAAATTCATCCAGAATAAAAAAAAAAAAAAGACCTCGAATAGCTGCAGCAATCCCGAGAAAGGAGAACAAAGTAGGTGGGATCTCAATACCAGATATCAAACTGTATTACAAAGCCACTATTCTTAAAAGAGCTTGGTACTGGCACAAGAGCAGACATATAGATCAATGGAATAGAATAGAAAACCCAGAAATTGACCTAAAGCACTATGCCCAATTAATATTCGACAAAGGAGGCAAGAGTATACAATGGAGTCAAGACAGTCTCTTCAATAAATGGTCTTGGAAAAATTGGACAGATACATGCAAAAAATGAAACTAGACCACCAATTCATACCATACACAAAAAATAAACTCAAAATGGATAAAAGACTTAAAAGTAAGATGGGAAACCATAAAAATACTAGAGGAATCTATAGGCAGCGAAATCACAAACATATGTTGAAGGAATTTCTTCTGTGATAATGCTCCTAAGGCAATGGAAACTAAAGAGAAAATAAACAAATGGGACTACATTAAAATAAAAAGCTTTTGCACAGCAAAGGAAACCATCAACAAAACAACAAGAAAACCCACTGCATGGGAGAACATATTTGCCGATGATATCACCAATAAGGGTTTAATCTCCAACATTTACAAGGAACTCATGAAACTTAATAATAGGAAGATAAACAATCCAATAAAAAAATGGGCAATGGACCTAGATAGACACTTTTCAAAAGAGGACATACAGAGGGCCAAAAGACATATGAAAACATGCTCAAAGTCACTAATTATATGAGAGATGCAAATCAAAACAACAATGCGGTATCACATCACACCTGTCAGAATGGCTATCATCAACAAATCAACAAACAACAAGTGTTGGAGAGGATGTGGAGAAAAAGGAACCCTTATGCACTGCTGGTGGGAATGTAGTCTGGTGCAGCCACTGTGGATAACAGTATGGAGCTTCCTCAAAAAACTAAAAATGGAACTCCCATTTGACCCAGTGATCCCACTTCTAGGAATATATCCCAAGAAGCCAGAAACTCCAATCAGAAAGGATATATGCACCCCTATGTTCATAACAGCACAATTCATCATAGCTAAGATTTGGAAACAGCCTAAGTGCCCATCAGCAGATGAGTGGATTAGAAAACTGTGGTACATCTACACAATGGAATACTACGCTGCGGTAAAAATGACGGGACTCTTGCCTTTTGCAACAGCTTGGATGGAACTGGAGAGCATTATGCTAAGTGAAATAAGCCAGTCAGAGAAAGATAAATACCACATGATCTCACTCATTTGTGGAATATAGAGAAGATAGACTGATGAACAGGGACAGATCCGAAGACAGAGAAACAGAAATCAGACTATTAATCCCCAGAGGGAAAGTAGGGGAGGGTGGGGATAAGGGGAAGAGACCAACCAAAGGACTTGTATGCATGCATATAAGCCAAACCAATGGACATGGACAACAGGGGGATGAGAGCATAAGTGTGTGTGTGTTGGGGGGGGGGATGATGGGGGTTAATGGGGGAGGATGAGGACACATTTGTAAATCCTTAACTAATAAAGAATTTAAAGATAAAAAATAAAAATGAAAAAAAGAAAATAGACTTCGCAAAAGATAAGATTGGTAAAACTGTGTCTATAAGTCCCTTGTAAGAAGCTCTCCATAAGCCATGCCCACCAGCCAATCAGCGAGTATATGCAAATTACCCTAACCAAGATGGTAGCCAGCAGCCACAGAGCTGGAGCTAGCAGGGGGCTTGGTTGCCCGAGTGATGGAGGAAGCCAAGCTTTCTGCCTTCTGCGGCTGGCTCTGAGCTGCACTCAGGGCAACAAAGTTTAAATTATGGAAAATAAATAAACCCCAGATACCTGCATTCAGTCTGCCGTGGCCACAGAGCTGGAGCCAGCAGGATTCTTGGGTTGCCCCTGGCGATGGAGGAAGGAAAGCTTCCCACCTGCCCTGGCCAGCTCTGAGCTCCACTCAAGGCTACAAAGTTTCAATTATAGAAGGAAAATGTATCCCAGAATAAAAGAAAAAAAGGAGAGGCTGGGAGCTTCCATCTCTGGGGGGCTTTGCCAGCCTGAAAACAGCCCTCAGCCCCTCACCCAGACTGGCCAAGCACCCCAGTGGAGACTCCCACACTGAAGGGGGTGTGACTACCTGCAAACAACCATCAGCCCCTCACCTAGTCTGGCCAGGCACCCCAGTGGGGCCACCCACCCTGAAGGGGGTGTGACCAGCTGCAAACAGCCATCAGCCCCTAACCCAGGCTGGCCAGGCACCCCAGCGGGACCCCCACCCTGATCCAGGACACCCTTCAGGGCAAACTAGATGGCCCTCACCCATGCACCAGGGCTCTATCTCATATAATAAAAGGGTAATATGAAAATTGACCCTAACAGCAGAATGACTGGGAATGACTGGTCACTATGACACTCTGACCACCAGGGGGCAGATGCTCAATGCAGGAGCTGCCCCTAGGGGTCAGTGTGTTCCCACAGGGGGAGCTCTGCTCAGTCAAAAGCCAGGCTGATGGCTGCCAGCACAGCGGTGATGGTAGGAGCCTCTCCTGCCTCCTCAGCAGCACAAAGGATGTCCGAATGAAGCTTAAATATGCACCCTGCTGGTAAGTGGACATCACCCAAGGGCTGCCAGGTTGCCAGAGGGATGTCTGACTGCCAGCTTGGGCCCAATCTCCCAGGGTGGGGGCCCAAGCCAGGAGGTGGACATCCTCCTAAGGGACCCAGACTGCAAGAGGGTATAGGCAGGGCTGAGGAACCCCCTCGAGTGCAGAAATTTTTGTGCACTGAGCATCTAGTAACATATAATAAAACACATCCTATATAATAAAAGGCTAATATGCAAATTGACTGAATGATGGACCAATTGGTCACTATGATGTGCACTGACCTTCAGGGAGCAGACGCTCAACGCAGGAGCTTCCCCCTGGTGGTCAGTGCACTTCCACAGGGTGAGCTCTGCTCAGCCAGAAGCCCTGAGCTGGGCTCATGGCTGGCTGGTGAGCACATTAGTAGTGGTGGCAAAAGCTGTCAGTTGGACAGCCCCTAAGGGCTCCTGGACTGCAAGAGGGTTCAGGCCAGGCTGAGGCTCCCCCCAGCCCCCAAGTGCATGAATCTCATGCACTGGGCCTCTAGGATAATATAAAAGTGTGGGGTTTTTTTGCAATATTTACATTGGGGCATCCCTATTTTTACTAATAACATAAATAGCTAGATGATTTCTTTCTACTGTCTAAACAGTAGGTGTCCATAAAGTGATCCATTTAAAAGGACATCAACTGAACAGGAAAATAGGTAATTTTTACAAGTAGGACAATTTCTTTAAAAAAGCACAGTTAACAATATATAAAACATTAAAGGGGAAAAAGTTGGGCCTTAACAATCAAAGAAATGCAAATTAGATCATATATATTTTCATTATTTCATATTTTCAAAATGTCATTTGAAAAGCAAAGAAAAAGCAGATAAACAACCCATTTCAGTGTTGCTAGTCTTATTCAAGAAAAGCATAATATGCAAATTGACTGAAAGGCTGAACAGTGGAATGACCATCCAGGTGATCATCCGGTAACACACTATGACACCCACTAGCACCAGGCCAGCCAAGATGGGTGCAGTGCGATTGGTCAGAGGTCCTGTCATTACCCCATGATGACCCCTCAGAGGGAGGTCCAGGCCACTGGCTGGTGGGGTGATCAATCGAGAGACTCCAGGATCACCCCAAAGAGGGAGGCCCAGGCCACTGACTGTCGGGCTACAGCAGGTAAGTGGGGCCTCTCTCTGCGAGGGTAGCCCGGGTCTTGGTGCCGGTGCCAGCAACTTTGGGAAAGAAGGAGTACATTTGCATGAATTTTGTGCACTGGGCCTCTAGTAAGAGTATCATTTGGTTATTTAGAAAGTCAGTTTGGGAATACAAATGCAGTGCTCATTTATAATACAAACTTAATTTTCTAAAAACTTTCCTCTTATTAATAAGAAACTCTAGTCTAGCCAGTGTGGCTCCTCAATGGATGAACATCAACCTAGGAACCAGGAGGTCATGGTTCAATTTCCAGTCAAAGCACATGACCAGGTTGTGGACTTGATCCCAAGTAGGGAATGTGCAGGAGGCAGCTAACCAATGATCCTCTCTCATCTGTGATATTTCTATCTTTCTATCTTTCTTCCTCCCTCTCTTTAATCAATAAAAACATATCTTAAAAAAACAAAAAACAACAACTCTGAGCCCTTACCAGTGCGGTTAGTTGGTTGAGCGTTGTCCTATCCACCAGAAGGTCACCGGTTCAATTATCTGTCAGGGCACATACCCAGATTACAGGTTCAATCCCCAGGCAGAATGTGTATGGGAGGCAATGATCTATGTTTCTCTCTCCCTTCCTCATTCTCTAAAAAATTAATAAAAACATTAAAAAATAACAACAAAAAACAACTCTGATATCAGAAAAGAAATGGGTAAAAAAGATGTTAAGAAATAGAAATTTTCAGACTGTTTAGTTCATAACCACCTTTTCCAAGGCAAACTATTATTTTTTTATAATACAATGTAATGAACAGTTAGTTTCATCCAGTTATGTCAACAATAAATGAACTTTTTACATTTATTCTTTTCTTTTTTTTTTTGCTTCAGAAAATCCAGAGTATTAAAACAGTTTTCTGTATATCAAAACTTCCTTTTTCTTCTTACCATCACCAGTCTTATAATTGGCAAGAAAGCTACTACCCATTATTCAAATCTCACCAGCCCTTATTCCATCTATATACGTAAAAGCCTAATATGCTAAGTTTCCCTGCGCCCATCCGACCAGTCCCTAAGACTGACCACCAGGGGGCAGACATTCAATGCAGGAGCTGCGGAGCTGCAGTAACTTGGAGTGGCAGTTCTTGGGTGATGCACCTCAAAACCAAGGAGGAGGGAGCCCGATTCCTTCCTTGCAGGGACACTCGATTCCACCTTTGGCCGTGGGTCATGTTGTTGCTAAGGTACTGTCGGATCTGGTTTACCGCACACTTGCGTTTGCGTTCCACACCCTGTACGACAGAAACTTTGCAGAGTGCCCTCTTGCACTCTGGGACCCCTCAGGGGATGTCAGAGAACTTATTTTTGCCAGATCCCCAAAGGACTAGGGACCCCTCCTGCTGGAGGAACTCTGCTCACTCTCACTCCTCAGACGCCGAGGAGGGACCAGAGGAGGTTGGCTCCAGGGTGTGTCCGGCCCATCTTGCCCAGTCCTACCCAGCTGGCCACCTTCTAATTAATTTCCTTTCAATGTGCACAAATGCGTGCACCAGCTCACTAGTATTATGATAGCCAATATGTATTGCGGGGCAAATCATTTTTTTGACAATGTGAGTTTCTAATGGTTACTATATCTAAGCGATGTAGTGCTATAAGAAATGTGTAAAATAGCCAGTATTGCTCAGTGGTTGAGCATCGACTTATGAATCAGGAGTTCACTGTTCAAATGCTGGTCAGAGTACATGCCAGGGTTGCAGGTTTGGTCCCCAGCTGGGAGCATGCAGAACGCAGCCTATAAATGATTCTTTCTCATCATTGACCTTTCAATCTCTCTCTCCCTCTCCTTCCACTCTGAAATCAATATGTGAATACATATATTTTGCGTAATATATATAGTACACAACAATCAATTTATGTCCAGTTAATTATGAAAATTTGTTGCATAGTAGGAAGCGATATTGAAATTTTTATGCAATTTTTATTTGGATGCAGTGGTTCCATTTTTTTTAAATCCTACCCCCAGAATATATTTTTCACTGATTCTAGAGCATGAGCATGAAAAAGGGAAAGGGAGAGAGAGAGAGAGAGAGAGAGAGAGAGAAATGCTGACGTGAGAGAGAAAAATTGTACCTGAGCCAGGAATTAAATCTGCAAGTGGGTATGTGCTGTGACCAGCAACTGAACCAGTGATTCCTGGGATGATGCTCTGACCAAATGAGCCACTCTTACCAGGGCTCAGTGGTTCCATTTTTCAGTATTTATTCTAAAAATTAATCAGATATGTAAACAGAAAATTCATCACAAATTTAATTGATATAGTATTTTAAAATATTTGTTCATCACATTTTTTTAATACTTAACATAGAGAAAATAGAGATAAGCAAATCTTTAAGAGGGAATTGGTTTCAGGCCTTCTCCTATATGATGAGATAATCACAGTCATTATATTTCATTGTATACTAGAGGCCTGGTGCATGAAAATCATGGGCGGGTTTGGTCCCTAGGTCTGGCCTGCAATCAGGGCCATCCTCTCCAGCTGCGCTCAGCCAGCCCCGCCCCCTGCCACCATGCACCCCCAGTTCCCCTTTTGCCATCGGGTGATTTGAGCCTGCTGGCCAGGTAGAGGAGCCACGAGTTTGGCCATTCCGCCTGCTCGCTGGCCTCGCCTCCTCCACTGGTTGCCCTGTGGGTGTGCGGCAACCGGTGGGGGACTTGGCCTGGCACCACCCACATCCCCTGCCACCTACCCCCAGTTGCCCATTTTCCATTGAGCGATAGGAGTCTACAGGCTGGGGAAAGGGACCAAGAAGTGGTCGGTGTACCTCATAGTGACTGGGGGAACCGTCATTCTGGTCGTTCCACTGCTAAGGTCAATTTGCGTATTAGCCTTTTATTATACATATTGATAGAGACCCAGTACACGGGTGGGGGCTGGCTGGCCTGCCCTGATGGGGGCCCCGGATCGGTGTGGGAGTCCCTGCTGGAGGGGCCAGAGGCAGTTTTCTGGCGGCCCCACCCCTGACCAGGGTGGGGGACCACACTGGGGTGTGGGGTTGGCCGGGGCGAGGGCCAGCGGTTGTTCTGGTCTCTGGTCGTTCCGGTCATTTCGTCATTTCGGTCGCTGGGCCTTTATTATATAGGATGAGCATATTATTAACATTATGAATGTTTGCAAAAAGATTGAAAGAATAAAATTATGTTTTCCAGTAAGTAAATCATGTCTGTAACTTTGTAACATTTTAGTTGTATACTTATTACTTTTTATAATTATATCAATAGATACGAGATATAAATTCAATAAAAAGTATGCAAAAATACATATAAGGACCTGGCCAGTATGCTCAGTTGGTTAGACATCGTCCATGAACCTAAAGTTTGCTAGTTTGATTCCTCATCCAGGCTCATGTCTGGGATGCAGGCTCAATCCCCAGTAGGGGGAATGCAGGAGGCGGCCAATTGATGACTCTCTTTCACATTGATATTTCCCTATCTCCCTCTACCTTCGTGTCTCTCGCAAAAAAAAAAAAAAAATCTTTTAAAAAGTACATATCAAAATGTCTACTCAACAGTGATTATGAATTGATTATGAATTATAAAAAAAATCATTCTTTAAACTTTTTAAACCTTTTCCAAATGTTTTTACGATGGGTACATATTACTTTAGCAATTAGAAAAGAAACATTATATGTTCCTCTCTGAATGGAGATTCAACTTTTTCTGAAGAGATAGGAGATGTATATATATATATATATCCTACTCCTTTTTCTTCCTTTCTTAATATGCTCCCTAGAAAATCTGCTAGTGCCTCTGCTGCCTCACTTTGTCCCCAGGCCTGGTCCCCACTAGACAAGCAGCCTGTCAGTCTAATGGGAACAGTGCTCTCTCCCCAGAGATCACAGTGTAGAGCTCCACTTTGGGGACATAGGGCATCTCTGAGATGTGCTGGTATGGGCACTGCCTCTACAAGGAGAGTGGTGATGCTCGATCAGCATCGTGAATGTATTTCATGATCAGGAATGGCACCGGTTCAAATAAAAACAATGATTTTATTATTTAAAAGGGATTATACCGAGGAATGATGAAGGCCAAAAAGAGAAAAAAGAAAATAATGAAAGCAAAACTCGCCCCAAACCCTAAAGTAATAAAAAGATCAAAAAAGAAAGTACGCCACGGAGAACATAAGAACAAAATAAGAACAGATAAGAAAATGGAAATTTCTAGGAGTGCAGGGGAAATGATTTTTCCCCTTGGGACAGCGTGGGCCGTTTCCCCAGAAGGCCCTGGAGTTGGGCCCTTCACAGGCAGCTCCTCATCTGACGCAGGACCCTGCACGGGTCCCAGGGAGGGTTCTTCTCCCTCTGCTGGTGGCGCCTCAGTTCTGTCCGAGGCCGGCCCTGGCTCTGCCTCAGCAGCTGGAGAGGCGGCTGGAGCTGACAAGGGCTCTGAAGGTTCACACGCCTCCACCTCTTCCTCAGGCTCCTCAGGTTGGACTCTCGGTGTTACAAGAGGAGGCGCATCGCCCCCCTGGGCTGGTGCTGGAGTTGTGAGAGGAGAAAAAGTCACCCACGTGCCAGTATTCCCTTGTGCCCCCCAGACACAGAACACAGCTAGAGCCCAGGATCCATCACAGGACGTCCTCCCCGCCCAAAGCCCAGCCGCCGGTGGGTGGTCTGAGGCCAGTCTTTGCTCCTGGCCAGGCTCTGGGGTGCTCCCTGTGTGTCTGGCAACAATCCCTCCCCATGAGCTCACACGGACCTCCCCACCCATTCCACCCCACCATCCCACCTTCTCACCCTTCGGCTCTGCCTCGTGAGGGTCCAGATCTTCTGGCCTGGTGCGATCACCATAGCCACAGCACAGCAAGGCAGACCTGAAAATGGCCATCCGCCTGTGGGGACGGAGCGGCTTCGAGGTTGCAGGCTTGTGGGGCCTAGGAGGCTCTGGTGGAGGAAGCCTTCTCCATACACCGGTGGGCGCTGGTTCCCCAGACCCCCAGGTGGCCACACTCACTTCAGGACTGCTTTGGCCTGAAGTGGTGTGGCTCACCGGCCCCTCCCTGCTGGGCGTGGGGCGGGGGTCTTCATGGAACAGCTGCTGCTCCTCTTTGACCAGCTGAGACGTCTTCTTGGCCTGGCTTGGGGTCTGCAATGACAGTGACCGGCAGCTGACTGGGAGGACTCAAGCCTGGCCCAAGTCACTGCTGCTTCTGCCCACTGGACCTTCTGCTCCTGGACTGAGTCCAGCCAGCCCTGTGTCTACACAGACATCCACCAAGAGGAAAGGAAATGAGACTCACCTCCAGGGCTCAGGACAGACCTCGGGCAGAGGGTGCCACCCACACTCCACGTCCACCCAGCTAGCCTTGACCTGGGGTGTGAACATGATTGGTCCTGACACCCGAACCCAGCCTGCTCCTGTTCTGGACAGACCCTCCCCACGTGAACGCTCCCTTCACGCCCCCTACCCCCCAAACACACGGGGAGGGGACATAGGGCTGCTCAGTTGGGATCAGAGGGGTGGCCTGGCCCAAACCAAACCTCCCTGTGTTACCTCTTGACCCCGCCGGGAAAAGGGCCACGGGCGGCGTCTCCTCTGAGTGGGGCTCCGGCGGCCACCACGACTAAGCACACTCTCATCGCTGCCTCTCTTGAGGCATCGGCCTCGGGACAAGGGCAGACAACACGAAAACATGGTGTCTTCTCCAATGTCTCTATCCGAGTGAGATGGGAGGGGCAGGGACAGAATGTGGCTGCCTGGTTACCAGGGTTCCAGGCTCAGTTGGGCTCCATTGTCAGCATGTGAGGTATGAGCTGAACCTGCAGACCTGTGGTGCACAGGATGATGCTCCAACCAACTGAGCCATATCAGCCAGGCGTAGAGAATGCATTTTTAATCATGTTTCAACATGTGACAAACAACACAAATATCCACACCCATAACACCACTGTCAATACTGCTCAAAGAGTATACAACAAATTATAACATATAATTCAACACATGTAATATACAAGTGTGGTTTCTTGCAATAGTTACATTGGGGCATCCATGTTTTTACTAATAACATAAACAGCTAGCTGATTTCTTTCTGCTGTCTAAACAGTAGGTGTCAATAAAGTGATCCATTTAAGAGGACAACAGCTGAACAGAAAAATTGTATGTTTTACAAATAGGACACTTTCTTGATAAAAGCACAGTTAATAAGATATAAAACATGGAAGGGGGAAAAGTTGGGCCAAGAAGTGCCAATGGGATCACATATATTTCCATTATTTCATATTTTCAAAATGTTATTTGAATAAGCAAAGAAGCAAAGAAAAAGCAGATAAACAACCCATTTCAGTGTTGCTAGTCCTGTACAATAATATGCAAATTGACCAAACGGCCAAAAACAGTGGAACGACCACCCAGGCCATCATCCGGGATCACGCTGTGACACCCACTGGCCAAGGTGGGTGCAATGCGATTGGACAGGGGTCCGGTCATCAACCAATGATCACTCCGCAGAGGGAGGTCCAGGCCACTGGCCTTTGGGGTGATCAATGGAGAAGCTTCATGATCACCCCAAAGGGGGAGGCCCAGGCCACTGACTGTCGGGCTGCAGCAGGTGAGCGGGGCCCCTCTCTGCGAGGGAAGCCCGGGTCCCGGATGCCAGCGGCCAGAGGTAAACCGGGGTCTCGGGTGCCTTTGCTGGTGCCAGCAGCAGGCGGAAAGAAGGAGAGTACTCTCGCATGAGTTTTGTGCCCCGGGCCTCTAGTAAGAGTATCATTTGGTTATTTAGAAAGTCAGTTTGGGAATACAAGTGCAGGGCTCATTTATAATACAAACTTAATTTTCTAAAACCTTTCCTCTTCTTAGAAACTCTGGTCTGGCCAGTGCGGCTCCTCAATGGATGAAATCATCAACCAAAGAACAAAGGAGGTCATGGTTCAATTTTCAGTCAAAGCACGTGACCAGGTTGCGGATTGATCCCCAGTAGGGAATGCGCAGGAGGCAGCTAACCAATGATCCTCTCTCATCTTTGGTATTCCTATCTTGCTCTCCTTCGTCCTCCCTCTCTGAAACCAATAAAAATATATTTTAAAAAAACAACAACTCTGAGCCGTGACCAGTGTGGTTCAGTTGGTTGATGGTTGCCCTATCCACCAGAAGGTCACCGGTTCAATTCCCTGTCAGGGCACATACCCAGATTACGGGTTCAATCCCCAGGCAGAATGTTTATGGGAGGCAATGGTCTATGTTTCTCTCTCCCTCTCCCTTCCTCACTCAAAAAAATTAATAAAAACATTTAAAAATAACAACAAAAAACAACTCTGATATCAGAAAGCAAATGGGTAAAAAAAATGTTAAGAAATAGAAATTTTCAGACTTTTTAGTTCATAACCACTTTTTCCCAGGCAAACTATATATATATTTTTTTATAATACAGTCTTAGAAACAGTTATTTTCATCTGGGTATGTCCACAATAAATGTACTTTGTACATCTATCTTTTTTTTTTTTTTTTGCTTGAGAAAATCCAGAGTATTAAAACAGTTTTCTGTATATCAAAACTTCCTTTTTCTTCTTACCATCACCAGTCTTATAATTGGCAAGAAAGCTACTACCCATTATTCAAATCTCACCAGCCCTTATTCCATCTATATACGGAAAAGGCTAATATGCTGTTTCCCTGCGCCCATCCGACCAGTCACTAAGACGCGCACTGACCACCAGGAGGCAGACACTCAATGCAGGAGCTGCGGAGCTGCGGTGAGTTGGTAGTGGCAGTTCTTGGGTGATGCACCCCGAAACCAGAGAGGAGGGAGCCCGGTTCCTCGCAGGGCCGCCTGAATCCACCTTTGGCCGTGGGTCATGTTGTTGCTGAGGCACTGTGGGCCCGAATCTGGTTTACTGCACACTTGCATTTGCGTTCCACACCCTGTATAACAGAAACTTTGCAGAGTGCCCTCTTGCACTCTGGGACCCCTCGGGGGATGTCAGAGACCTTATTTTGGCCAGATCCTCACAGGCCAGGCCGAGGGACCCCCACCTGCTGGAGGGACCCCGCTCACTCCTCAGAAGCCGAGGAGGGACCAGAGGAGGTTGGCTCCAGGGTGTGTCCGGCCCATCTTGCCCAGTCCTGCCCCGCCGGCCACCTTCTAATTAATTTCCTTTCAATGAGCACAAGTGCGTGCACCAGGCCACCAGTATTCTTATCATACCCAATATGTGTTGTGGGGCAAATCATTTTTTGACAATGTGAGTTTCTACTGATTACTATATCTAAGCTATGGTGTGCTATAACAAATGTGTAAAATAGCATGGCCAGTATTGAGCATCGTGGTTGAGCATCGACCTATGAATGAGGAGTCCACGGTTCAAAAGCCGGTCAGAGCACATGCCAGGGTTGCAGGTTTGGTCCCCAGCTGGGAGCATGCAGAACGCAGCCTATAAATTATTCTTTCTCATCATTGACCTTTCAATCTCTCTCTCCCTCTCCTTCCACTCTGAAATCAATATGTGAATACATATATTTTGCGTAATATATATAGTACACAACAATCAATTTATGTCCAGTTAATTATGAAAATTTGTTGTGTAGTAGAAAGCCCATATTGAAATTTTTTATGCAATTTTTATTTGGATTCAGTGGTTCCATTTTTTTTAAATCCTACCCCCAGAATATATTTTTCACTGATTCTAGAGCATGAAAAAGGGAAAGGGAGAGAGAGAGAGAGAGAGAGAGAGAGAGAAATGGAGAGTGAAAAATGCTGACGTGAGAGAGAAAAATTGTACCTGAGCCAGGAATTAAATCTAATCTGCAAGTGGGTATGTGCTGTGACCAGCAACTGAACCAGTGATACCAGGGCTCAGTGGTTCCATTTTTCAGTATTTATTCTAAAAATTTATTCTAAAAATTAATCAGATATGTAAACAGAAAATTCATCACAAATTTAATTGATATAGTATTTTATCACATTTTTTTAATACTTAACATAGAGAAAATAGAGACAAGCAAATTTTTAAGAGGGAATTGGTTTCAGGCCTTCTCCTATATGATGAGATAATCACAGTCATTATATTTCATTGTATACTAGAGGCCTGGTGCATGAAAATCATGGGCGGGTTTGGTCCCTAGGTCTGGCCTGCAATCAGGGCCATCCTCTCCAGCTGCGCTCAGCCAGCCCCGCCCCCTGCCACCATGCACCCCCAGTTCCCCTTTTGCCATCGGGTGATTTGAGCCTGCTGGCCAGGTAGAGGAGCCACGAGTTTGGCCATTCCGCCCGCTCGCTGGCCTCGCCTCCTCCACTGGTTGCCCTGTGGGTGTGCGGCAACCGGTGGGGGACTTGGCCTGGCACCACCCACATCCCCTGCCACCTACCCCCAGTTGCCCATTTTCCATTGAGCGATAGGAGTCTACAGGCTGGGGAAAGGGACCAAGAAGTGGTCGGTGTACCTCATAGTGACTGGGGGAACCGTCATTCTGGTCGTTCCACTGCTAAGGTCAATTTGCGTATTAGCCTTTTATTATACATATTGATAGAGACCCAGTACACGGGTGGGGGCTGGCTGGCCTGCCCTGATGGGGGCCCCGGATCGGTGTGGGAGTCCCTGCTGGAGGGGCCAGAGGCAGTTTTCTGGCGGCCCCACCCCTGACCAGGGTGGGGGACCACACTGGGGTGTGGGGTTGGCTGGGGCTAGGGGCAGCGGTTGTTCTGGTCTCTGGTCGTTCCGGTCATTTCGTCATTTCGGTCGCTGGGCTTTTATTATATAGGATGAGCATATTATTAACATTATGAATGTTTGCAAAAAGATTGAAAGAATAAAATTATGTTTTCCAGTAAGTAAATCATGTCTGTAACTTTGTAACATTTTAGTTGTATACTTATTACTTTTTATAATTATATCAATAGATACGAGATATAAATTCAATAAAAAGTATGCAAAAATACATATAAGGACCTGGCCAGTATGCTCAGTTGGTTAGACATCGTCCATGAACCTAAAGTTTGCTAGTTTGATTCCTCATCCAGGCTCATGTCTGGGATGCAGGCTCAATCCCCAGTAGGGGGAATGCAGGACATTGATATTTCCCTATCTCCCTCTACCTTCGTGTCTCTCGCAAAAAAAAAAAATGTCTCTCGCAAAAAAAAAAAAAAAATCTTTTAAAAAGTACATATCAAAATGTCTACTCAACAGTGATTATGAATTGATTATGAATTATAAAAAAATCATTCTTTAAACTTTTTAAACCTTTTCCAAATGTTTTTACGATGGGTACATATTACTTTAGCAATTAGAAAAGAAACATTATATGTTCCTCTTCAACTTTTTCTGAAGAGATAGGAGATGTATATATATATATATATCCTACTCCTTTTTCTTCCTTTCTTAATATGCTCCCTAGAAAATCTGCTAGTGCCTCTGCTGCCTCACTTTGTCCCCAGGCCTGGTCCCCACTAGACAAGCAGCCTGTCAGTCTAATGGGAACAGTGCTCTCTCCCCAGAGATCACAGTGTAGAGCTCCACTTTGGGGACATAGGGCATCTCTGAGATGTGCTGGTATGGGCACTGCCTCTACAAGGAGAGTGGTGATGCTCGATCAGCATCGTGAATGTATTTCATGATCAGGAATGGCACCGGTTCAAATAAAAACAATGATTTTATTATTTAAAAGGGATTATACCGAGGAATGATGAAGGCCAAAAAGAGAAAAAAGAAAATAATGAAAGCAAAACTCGCCCCAAACCCTAAAGTAATAAAAAGATCAAAAAAGAAAGTACGCCACGGAGAACATAAGAACAAAATAAGAACAGAAAAGAAAATGGAAATTTCTAGGAGTGCAGGGGAAATGATTTTTCCCCTTGGGACAGCGTGGGCCGTTTCCCCAGAAGGCCCTGGAGTTGGGCCCTTCACAGGCAGCTCCTCATCTGACGCAGGACCCTGCACGGGTCCCAGGGAGGGTTCTTCTCCCTCTGCTGGTGGCGCCTCAGTTCTGTCCGAGGCCGGCCCTGGCTCTGCTGCTGCAGCTGGAGAGGCGGCTGGAGCTGACAAGGGCTCTGAAGGCTCACACGCCTCCACCTCTTCCTCAGGCTCCTCAGGTTGGACTCTCGGTGTTACAAGAGGAGGCGCATCGCCCCCCTGGGCTGGTGCTGGAGTTGTGAGAGGAGAAAAAGTCACCCACGTGCCAGTATTCCCTTGTGCCCCCCAGACACAGAACACAGCTAGAGCCCAGGATCCACCACAGGACGTCCTCCCCGCCCAAAGCCCAGCCGCCGGTGGGTGGTCTGAGGCCAGTCTTTGCTCCAGGCCAGGCTCTGGGGTGCTCCCTGTGTGTCTGGCAACAATCCCTCCCCATGAGCTCACACGGACCTCCCCACCCATTCCACCCCACCATCCCACCTTCTCACCCTTCGGCTCTGCCTCGTGAGGGTCCAGATCTTCTGGCCTGGTGCGATCACCATAGCCACAGCACAGCAAGGCAGACCTGAAAATGGCCATCCGCCTGTGGGGACGGAGAGGCTTCGAGGTTGGAGGCTTGTGGGGCCTAGGAGGCTCTGGTGGAGGAAGCCTTCTCCATACACCGGTGGGCGCTGGTTCCCCAGACCCCCAGGTGGCCACACTCACTTCAGGACTGCTTTGGCCTGAAGTGGTGTGGCTCACCGGCCCCTCCCTGCTGGGCGTGGGGCGGGGGTCTTCATGGAACAGCTGCTGCTCCTCTTTGACCAGCTGAGACGTCTTCTTGGCCTGGCTTGGGGTCTGCAATGACAGTGACCGGCAGCTGACTGGGAGGACTCAAGCCTGGCCCAAGTCACTGCTGCTTCTGCCCACTGGACCTTCTGCTCCTGGACTGAGTCCAGCCAGCCCTGTGTCTACACAGACATCCACCAAGAGGAAAGGAAATGAGACTCACCTCCAGGGCTCAGGACAGACCTCGGGCAGAGGGTGCCACCCACACTCCACGTCCACCCAGCTAGCCTTGACCTGGGGTGTGAACATGATTGGTCCTGACACCCGAACCCAGCCTGCTCCTGTTCTGGACAGACCCTCCCCACGTGAACGCTCCCTTCACGCCCCCTACCCCCCAAACACACGGGGAGGGGACATAGGGCTGCTCAGTTGGGATCAGAGGGGTGGCCTGGCCCAAACCAAACCTCCCTGTGTTACCTCTTGACCCCGCCGGGAAAAGGGCCACGGGCGGCGTCTCCTCTGAGTGGGGCTCCGGCGGCCACCACGACTAAGCACACTCTCATCGCTGCCTCTCTTGAGGCATCGGCCTCGGGACAAGGGCAGACAACACGAAAACATGGTGTCTTCTCCAATGTCTCTATCCGAGTGAGATGGGAGGGGCAGGGACAGAATGTGGCTGCCTGGTTACCAGGGTTCCAGGCTCAGTTGGGCTCCATTGTCAGCATGTGAGGTATGAGCTGAACCTGCAGACCTTTGGTGCACAGGATGATGCTCCAACCAACTGAGCCATATCAGCCAGGCGTAGAGAATGCATTTTTAATCATGTTTCAACATGTGACAAACAACACAAATATCCACACCCATAACACCACTGTCAATACTGCTCAAAGAGTATACAACAAATTATAACATATAATTCAACACATGTAATATACAAGTGTGGTTTCTTGCAATAGTTACATTGGGGCATCCATGTTTTTACTAATAACATAAACAGCTAGCTGATTTCTTTCTGCTGTCTAAACAGTAGGTGTCAATAAAGTGATCCATTTAAGAGGACAACAGCTGAACAGAAAAATTGTATGTTTTACAAATAGGACACTTTCTTGATAAAAGCACAGTTAATAAGATATAAAACATGGAAGGGGGAAAAGTTGGGCCTGAACCATCAAAGAAGTGCCAATGGGATCACATATATTTCCATTATTTCATATTTTCAAAATGTTATTTGAATAAGCAAAGAAAAAGCAGATAAACAACCCATTTCAGTGTTGCTAGTCCTGTACAATAAAAGCATAATATGCAAATTGACCAAACGGCCAAAAACAGTGGAACGACCACCCAGGCCATCATCCGGGATCACGCTGTGACACCCACTGGCACCAGGCCAGCCAAGGTGGGTGCAATGCGATTGGACAGGGGTCCGGTCATCAACCAATGATCACTCCGCAGAGGGAGGTCCAGGCCACTGGCCTTTGGGGTGATCAATGGAGAAGCTTCATGATCACCCAAAGGGGGAGGCCCAGGCCACTGACTGTCGGGCTGCAGCAGGTGAGCGGGGCCCCTCTCTGTGAGGGAAGCCCGGGTCCCGGATGCCGGCGGCCAGAGGTAAACCGGGGTCTCGGGTGCCTTTGCTGGTGCCAGCAGCAGGCGGAAAGAAGGAGAGTACTCTCGCATGAGTTTTGTGCCCCGGGCCTCTAGTAAGAGTATCATTTGGTTATTTAGAAAGTCAGTTTGGGAATACAAGTGCAGGGCTCATTTATAATACAAACTTAATTTTCTAAAACCTTTCCTCTTCTTAGAAACTCTGGTCTGGCCAGTGCGGCTCCTCAATGGATGAAATCATCAACCAAGGAACAAAGGAGGTCATGGTTCAATTTTCAGTCAAAGCACGTGACCAGGTTGCGGATTGATCCCCAGTAGGGAATGCGCAGGAGGCAGCTAACCAATGATCCTCTCTCATCTTTGGTATTCCTATCTTGCTCTCCTTCGTCCTCCCTCTCTGAAACCAATAAAAATATATTTTAAAAAAACAACAACTCTGAGCCGTGACCAGTGTGGTTCAGTTGGTTGATGGTTGCCCTATCCACCAGAAGGTCACCGGTTCAATTCCCTGTCAGGGCACATACCCAGATTACGGGTTCAATCCCCAGGCAGAATGTTTATGGGAGGCAATGGTCTATGTTTCTCTCTCCCTCTCCCTTCCTCACTCAAAAAAATTAATAAAAACATTTAAAAATAACAACAAAAAACAACTCTGATATCAGAAAGCAAATGGGTAAAAAAAATGTTAAAAATAGAAATTTTCAGACTTTTTAGTTCATAACCACTTTTTCCCAGGCAAACTATATATATATTTTTTTATAATACAGTCTTAGAAACAGTTATTTTCATCTGGGTATGTCCACAATAAATGTACTTTGTACATCTATCTTTTTTTTTTTTTTTGCTTGAGAAAATCCAGAGTATTAAAACAGTTTTCTGTATATCAAAACTTCCTTTTTCTTCTTACCATCACCAGTCTTATAATTGGCAAGAAAGCTACTACCCATTATTCAAATCTCACCAGCCCTTATTCCATCTATATACGTAAAAGCCTAATATGCTAAGTTTCCCTGCGCCCATCCGACCAGTCCCTAAGACTGACCACCAGGAGGCAGACACTCAATGCAGGAGCTGCGGAGCTGCGGTGAGTTGGTAGTGGCAGTTCTTGGGTGATGCACCCCGAAACCAGAGAGGAGGGAGCCCGGTTCCTCGCAGGGCCGCCTGAATCCACCTTTGGCCGTGGGTCCTGTTGTTGCTGAGGCACTGTCGGCCCGTATCTGGTTTACCGCACACTTGCGTTTGGGTTCCACACCCTGTACGACAGAAACTTTGCAGAGTGCCCTCTTGCACTCTGGGACCCTCGGGGGATGTCAGAGACCTTATTTTGGCCAGATCCTCACAGGCCAGGCCGAGGGACCCCCACCTGCTGGAGGGACCCCGCTCACTCCTCAGAAGCCGAGGAGGGACCAGAGGAGGTTGGCTCCAGGGTGTGTCCGGCCCATCTTGCCCAGTCCTGCCCCGCCGGCCACCTTCTAATTAATTTCCTTTCAATGAGCACAAGTGCGTGCACCAGGCCACCAGTATTCTTATCATACCCAATATGTGTTGTGGGGCAAATCATTTTTTGACAATGTGAGTTTCTACTGATTACTATATCTAAGCTATGGTGTGCTATAACAAATGTGTAAAATAGCATGGCCAGTATTGAGCATCGTGGTTGAGCATCGACCTATGAATGAGGAGTCCACGGTTCAAAAGCCGGTCAGAGCACATGCCAGGGTTGCAGGTTTGGTCCCCAGCTGGGAGCATGCAGAACGCAGCCTATAAATTATTCTTTCTCATCATTGACCTTTCAATCTCTCTCTCCCTCTCCTTCCACTCTGAAATCAATATGTGAATACATAGTACACAACAATCAATTTATGTCCAGTTAATTATGAAAATTTGTTGTGTAGTAGAAAGCCCATATTGAAATTTTTTATGCAATTTTTATTTGGATTCAGTGGTTCCATTTTTTTTAAATCCTACCCCCAGAATATATTTTTCACTGATTCTAGAGCATGAAAAAGGGAAAGGGAGAGAGAGAGGGAGAGAGAGAGAGAGAGAGAGAGAGAGAGAGAGAGAGAGAGAGAGAGAGAAATGCTGACGTGAGAGAGAAAAATTGTACCTGAGCCAGGAATTAAATCTGCAAGTGGGTATGTACTGAACCAGTGATTCCTGGGATGATGCTCTGACCAAATGAGCCACTCTTACCAGGGCTCAGTGGTTCCATTTTTCAGTATTTATTCTAAAAATTAATCAGATATGTAAACAGAAAATTCATCACAAATTTAATTGATATAGTATTTTAAAATATTTGTTCATCACATTTTTTTAATACTTAACATAGAGAAAATAGAGACAAGGAAATCTTTAAGAGGTAATTGGTTTCAGGCCTTCTCCTATATGATGAGATAATCACAGTCATTATATTTCATTGTATACTAGAGGCCTGGTGCATGAAAATCATGGGCGGGTTTGGTCCCTAGGTCAGGCCTGAATCAGGGCCATCCTCTCCAGCTGCCCTCAGCCAGCCCCGCCCCATGCCACCATGCACCCCCAGTTCCCCTTTTGCCATCGGGTGATTTGAGCCTGCTGGCCAGGTAGAGGAGCCACGAGTTTGGCCATTCCGCCTGCTCGCTGGCCTCGCCTCCTCCACTGGTTGCCCTGTGGGTGTGCGGCAACCGGTGGGGGACTTGGCCTGGCACCACCCACATCCCCTGCCACCTACCCCCAGTTGCCCATTTTCCATTGAGCGATAGGAGTCTACAGGCTGGGGAAAGGGACCAAGAAGTGGTCGGTGTACCTCATAGTGACTGGGGGAACCGTCATTCTGGTCGTTCCACTGCTAAGGTCAATTTGCGTATTAGCCTTTTATTATACATATTGATAGAGACCCAGTACACGGGTGGGGGCTGGCTGGCCTGCCCTGATGGGGGCCCCGGATCGGTGTGGGAGTCCCTGCTGGAGGGGCCAGAGGCAGTTTTCTGGCGGCCCCACCCCTGACCAGGGTGGGGGACCACACTGGGGTGTGGGGTTGGCCGGGGCGAGGGGCAGCGGTTGTTCTGGTCTCTGGTCGTTCCGGTCATTTCGTCATTTCGGTCGCTGGGCCTTTATTATATAGGATGAGCATATTATTAACATTATGAATGTTTGCAAAAAGATTGAAAGAATAAAATTATGTTTTCCAGTAAGTAAATCATGTCTGTAACTTTGTAACATTTTAGTTGTATACTTATTACTTTTTATAATTATATCAATAGATACGAGATATAAATTCAATAAAAAGTATGCAAAAATACATATAAGGACCTGGCCAGTATGCTCAGTTGGTTAGACATCGTCCATGAACCTAAAGTTTGCTAGTTTGATTCCTCATCCAGGCTCATGTCTGGGATGCAGGCTCAAGCGGCCAATTGATGACTCTCTTTCACATTGATATTTCCCTATCTCCCTCTACCTTATTTCCCTATCTCCCTCTACCTTCGTGTCTCTCGCAAAAAAAAAAAAAAAATCTTTTAAAAAGTACATATCAAAATGTCTACTCAACAGTGATTATGAATTGATTATGAATTATAAAAAAAATCATTCTTTAAACTTTTTAAACCTTTTCCAAATGTTTTTACGATGGGTATATATTACTTTAGCAATTAGAAAAGAAACATTATATGTTCCTCTCTGAATGGAGATTCAACTTTTTCTGAAGAGATAGGAGATGTATATATATATATATATCCTACTCCTTTTTCTTCCTTTCTTAATATGCTCCCTAGAAAATCTGCTAGTGCCTCTGCTGCCTCACTTTGTCCCCAGGCCTGGTCCCCACTAGACAAGCAGCCTGTCAGTCTAATGGGAACAGTGCTCTCTCCCCAGAGATCACAGTGTAGAGCTCCACTTTGGGGACATAGGGCATCTCTGAGATGTGCTGGTATGGGCACTGCCTCTACAAGGAGAGTGGTGATGCTCGATCAGCATCGTGAATGTATTTCATGATCAGGAATGGCACCGGTTCAAATAAAAACAATGATTTTATTATTTAAAAGGGATTATACCGAGGAATGATGAAGGCCAAAAAGAGAAAAAAGAAAATAATGAAAGCAAAACTCGCCCCAAACCCTAAAGTAATAAAAAGATCAAAAAAGAAAGTACGCCACGGAGAACATAAGAACAAAATAAGAACAGATAAGAAAATGGAAATTTCTAGGAGTGCAGGGGAAATGATTTTTCCCTTGGGACAGCGTGGGCCGTTTCCCCAGAAGGCCCTGGAGTTGGGCCCTTCACAGGCAGCTCCTCATCTGACGCAGGACCCTGCACGGGTCCGAGGGAGGGTTCTTCTTCCTCCGCTGGTGGCGCCTCAGTTCTGTCCGCTGCGGCCAGCCCTGCTGCTGCAGCTGGAGAGGCGGCTGGAGCTGACAAGGGCTCTGAAGGCTCACACGCCTCCACCTCTGCCTCCGGCTCCTCAGGTGGGACTCTCGGTGCTACAAGAGAAGCCGCATCGACCCCCTGGGCTGGTGCTGGAGTTGTGAGAGGAGAAAAAGTCACCCACGTGCCAGTATTCCCTTGTGCCCCCCAGACACAGAACACAGCTAGAGCCCAGGATCCACCACAGGACGTCCTCCCCGCACAAAGCCCAGCCGCCGGTGGGTGGTCTGAGGCCAGTCTTTGCTCCTGGCCAGGCTCTGGGGTGCTCCCTGTGTGTCTGGCAACAATCCCTCCCCATGAGCTCACACGGACCTCCCCACCCATTCCACCCCACCATCCCACCTTCTCACCCTTCGGCTCTGCCTCGTGAGGGTCCAGATCTTCTGGCCTGGTGCGATCACCATAGCCACAGCACAGCAAGGCAGACCTGAAAATGGCCATCCGCCTGTGGGGACGGAGCGGCTTCGAGGTTGCAGGCTTGTGGGGCCTAGGAGGCTCTGGTGGAGGAAGCCTTCTCCATACACCGGTGGGCGCTGGTTCCCCAGACCCCCAGGTGGCCACACTCACTTCAGGACTGCTTTGGCCTGAAGTGGTGTGGCTCACCGGCCCCTCCCTGCTGGGCATGGGGCGGGGGTCTTCATGGAACAGCTGCTGCTCCTCTTTGACCAGCTGAGACGTCTTCTTGGCCTGGCTTGGGGTCTGCAATGACAGTGACCGGCAGCTGACTGGGAGGACTCAAGCCTGGCCCAAGTCACTGCTGCTTCTGCCCACTGGACCTTCTGCTCCTGGACTGAGTCCAGCCAGCCCTGTGTCTACACAGACATCCACCAAGAGGAAAGGAAATGAGACTCACCTCCAGGGCTCAGGACAGACCTCGGGCAGAGGGTGCCACCCACACTCCACGTCCACCCAGCTAGCCTTGACCTGGGGTGTGAACATGATTGGTCCTGACACCCGAACCCAGCCTGCTCCTGTTCTGGACAGACCCTCCCCACGTGAACGCTCCCTTCACCCCCCAACCCCCAAACACACGGGGAGGGGACATAGGGCTGCTCAGTTGGGATCAGAGGGGTGGCCCGACCCAAACAAAACCTCCCCGTCTTACCTCTTGATCCCGCCGGGAAAAGGGCCACAGGCGTCCTCTCCTCTGAGTGCGGATCCAGCTGCGACCAGGACTAAACACACTCTCATCGCTGCCTCTCTTGAGGCATCGGCCTCTGGACAAGGGCAGACAACATGAAAACATGGTGTCTTCTCCAATGTCTCTATCTGAGTGAGATGGGAGGGGCACTTACAGAATGTGGCTGCCTGGTTACCAGGGTTCCAGGGTCACTTGGGCTCCATTGTGAGGAGGTGAGGTATGAGCTGAACCTGCAGACCTTTGGTGCACAGGATGATGCTCCAACCCACTGAGCCATATCAGCCAGGGGTAGAGAATGCATTTTTAATCATGTTTCAACTTATGACAAGTAACACAAATATCCACACCCATAACACCATTGTCAATACTGCTCAAAGAGTATACAACAAATTATAACATATAATTCAACACATGTAATATACAAGTGTGGTTTCTTGCAATAGTTACATTGGGGCATCCATGTTTTTACTAATAACATAAACAGCTAGCTGATTTCTTTCTGCTGTCTAAACAGTAGGTGTCAATAAAGTGATCCATTTAAGAGGACAACAGCTGAACAGAAAAATTGTATGTTTTACAAATAGGACACTTTCTTGATAAAAGCACAGTTAATAAGATATAAAACATGGAAGGGGAAAAAGTTGGGCCTGAACCATCAAAGAAGTGCCAATGGGATCACATATATTTCCATTATTTCATATTTTCAAAATGTTATTTGAATAAGCAAAGAAAAAGCAGATAAACAACCCATTTCAGTGTTGCTAGTCCTGTACAATAATATGCAAATTGACCAAACGGCCAAAAACAGTGGAACGACCACCCAGGCCATCATCCGGGATCACGCTGTGACACCCACTGGCACCAGGCCAGCCAAGGTGGGTGCAATGCGATTGGACAGGGGTCCGGTCATCAACCAATGATCACTCCGCAGAGGGAGGTCCAGGCCACTGGCCTTTGGGGTGATCAATGGAGAAGCTTCATGATCACCCCAAAGGGGGAGGCCCAGGCCACTGACTGTCGGGCTGCAGCAGGTGAGCGGGGCCCCTCTCTGTGAGGGAAGCCCGGGTCCCGGATGCCGGCGGCCAGAGGTAAACCGGGGTCTCGGGTGCCTTTGCTGGTGCCAGCAGCAGGCGGAAAGAAGGAGAGTACTCTCGCATGAGTTTTGTGCCCCGGGCCTCTAGTAAGAGTATCATTTGGTTATTTAGAAAGTCAGTTTGGGAATACAAGTGCAGGGCTCATTTATAATACAAACTTAATTTTCTAAAACCTTTCCTCTTCTTAGAAACTCTGGTCTGGCCAGTGCGGCTCCTCAATGGATGAAATCATCAACCAAGGAACAAAGGAGGTCATGGTTCAATTTTCAGTCAAAGCACGTGACCAGGTTGCGGATTGATCCCCAGTAGGGAATGCGCAGGAGGCAGCTAACCAATGATCCTCTCTCATCTTTGGTATTCCTATCTTGCTCTCCTTCGTCCTCCCTCTCTGAAACCAATAAAAATATATTTTAAAAAAACAACAACTCTGAGCCGTGACCAGTGTGGTTCAGTTGGTTGATGGTTGCCCTATCCACCAGAAGGTCACCGGTTCAATTCCCTGTCAGGGCACATACCCAGATTACGGGTTCAATCCCCAGGCAGAATGATTATGGGAGGCAATGGACTATGTGTCTCTCTCCCTCTCCCTTCCTCACTCAAAAAAATTAATAAAAACATTTAAAAATAACAACAAAAAACAACTCTGATATCAGAAAGCAAATGGGTAAAAAAGATGTTAAGAAATAGAAATTTTCAGACTTTTTAGTGTTTAACCACTCTTTCCCAAACTATCATTTTTTTTAATACAGTTTAACAAACAGTTATTTTTATCCAGCTATCTAATCTAATAAAAGAGAAACATGCAAATTGACCTCACCTCTGTTATGCCCAAGTCACGTCCACCAGACAATCATAGTGACCATATGGAAATTAACCCAACCAAGTGGCAACCAGTAGTCATTGAGCTGGAGCAAGCTGGAGGCTTTGTTTCCCCGGTGATGGAGGAAGCCAAGCTTCTCGCCTACCCTGGCCAGCTGTGGTCTCCGTTCAATACAACAATATTTCAATTTTAGAAGATAAATAAATCCCATATACCTGCTTCCAGCCAGGCTCCTTTGGAGTTGGGAGTCCCTCCTGGTTGGTGGTGATCCACTGGATGTTTGCAGGCTGGCCACACCCCTGATTAGAGTTGAGGTCCCCGCTGGGGGGCAGGGCCAGCCTGGGTTTGGGGCCACCTAGTGTTTGCAAGCTGGCCACACCCCTGGCTTTGTCAGAAAGGACAT
>NW_005871055.1:3645861-3680695 GCF_000147115.1 Myotis lucifugus
TCAGAATAGAAAGCTTCAGTTTACTAAGCCTGGCTTTAAGCCTAAGTCCTTGTATGTTTCTGCTTGCTCTCCCTCTGCCACTTGCCATCACCATAAGAACATGCATAATCTAGCCTGCTGGAGGATTAGAGACACATGGAGCAGATATCCCTCCTGAGACCAGACTAGATCAACCAATGCAAGCTGAACTTCTCCCCTCATGTAGTTGAGCAGGCGCAGCCAAGAGCAGCAGGACCATCTAACCAATGACCCCAGAAGCATAAGCAGTAAACACTAATGTTGCATGCCATAAGGATATCTCAATAACTTATTATGCAGCTTTTTGTGGCAATAGATAAAAAACACAGGTTGTTCCCATATATTCTGATTCTCCTTTCAGACACATGGTAGGATTGTTTTTCCTTGATCTACTGAAGTTAAGCATGACCATGTGACTTTCTTTAACAACTTGTAAGTGTAAGTAATATATGTTTCTTCTGGGTAATGGCATTTAATTACCTATGTAAGACCAGGGAGCTCATCTTTCCTCTATGTGGCAATGGTGCAAGTATGTGTTAAAATGTAACTGCCATTAGCCTGGGTCTTTAAGTGACTATAAGATCAAGAACTACCCTCTGCACATGTATAGACATATGGCATGACCTAGAAGTAAATTTGTGTTGTGTTAAGGCACTGAACTTTGAGGGCTGTTTATTATCATGGTGTATTGTGGCATATACTGACTGATGCAGGGTGTCCTAGTAGAATTCATCAAAATGGTGACATTTGAACTTGGATTTGAACATAAAGGGGTTATTTGTGTGATATCCAGAAGAAATATAATCTAGGCAGAGAGAACAACCAGTGCAAAGTCAGAAGTGTGCCTAATGTGTTAAAAAAGACCTATTTGTAGGGTGCGATGAGGGAAATAATAGTAAGAGATGATGTTAGGGATGAGAAAGTGGGGTTGCAGGTCACGTAAAACTCTGCAGCTCATTCTAAAGACATTGACCTTTAATCTGAGTGAAATAGGGAGAACTTGCAGGAATTCGAGCAAATAACGACATTTGCTTGACTTAGGTTTTAACAGTGCAGAGAATGAACTGCCAGTATATAAGCAGGGGTGGCATTTAAAAACTGTAATCCAACAAAGAGATGATAGTGGTGGCTGGGACCAAGCAGTAGTTGTGCAAGTGATAAGAAGTGGTTGGGTTCTGTACATATTTTGAAAGTAGAGTCTACAGGTTATTACTGGTAGAATGGGTGAATGAGAGAGAAAAGGATAAATAAAGGATGAACCAAGAATCTTGGTCTCATGCAAAGGAAATATGGAAGTAGACAAAGGTCTTAAAAGCCAGAAAGAAAATGTTTGTATCTTATGATAAAAAAGAAAATCAATTTTTTGGCTTGAGTATAGAAAGATTTGGGGCTTGTGAAGTGAGGAAAAGAATGCAGTAGATAGATCAAGATGATAACATACAAAGGGGGTGGTGATAGATCAGATGGGAGCATTAAAGTAAGAAGGGATCACAGGTAAATCTAAGGACCATTAGCCTCCGGGAGTGACTCAAACTGTTACAAGGGAGAGGAAAGTCAAGAAGAGGGCAGTGAGGAATATGGCAAAGGGGTACATTGTGTTTGTAATCAAAGTTAAATTTGCAGTGATGAAGAGCATTGTCACAGCCCTTCAGCAGGTTCAGGGAGAGTTTTGGGTCACTGTTTCTTTAAGACGATGATGCAAAGATCTCTCGGAAATGAGTGGAAAAAATGACAACACAAACCACCGCAGGCTTCCCTCCTCTCTCGGGCTCATGCTGCTTTAGTTTAGATAATGTTTCGATGTCAAGCAGAGGAACAGAAGGATAAACAGGTTCAGTGTTTTAACTAGAGTAGGCTTGAAATAAATTGACTGTGCCTAGCAATAAAGGGATAAATGCATCTAATCCATTGATAAAAATATGTACTTTAACCTTATCAGAGAATGACAATAATAATCCTTTATTGTTGTAAAGGACTCTATGGTAGAAATAAAACTGAGGATTTCAAGACACTGAGGTATATTTTCATAGTCCAAACCACATTTCTTTCTAGGTATGCATTCTGAGCTAGGCCTTTCCTGAAAAGAATAACATCAATGACAACAAAACAACATTAAAAAGAAAATAAAAATAAAGCTAATTTTTCTCTTGAGAGTCAGAAGTTCCTAATCCATTCCTGGTCCTGTTGGTTAAAGAGAGAACATTTTGAATTAGCATGTAACGTGTCTTATTTTTAAGTGTGAGAATTGGTAAGTTCACTCATAAATTAAACTCTGACTTCTTAGATGGCCTCAAGGCCATTATGGTCTGGCCTCTATCACATCTCCAATGTCACTCACTCCACTTCCCCCTCACTCGCAGGACGGCAACCACACAGCCCTCCTATTTCCAACACGCCAGGCTCTTGACCACATTAGAACCTTCACAGGTGCTGTTTCTCTCTCTGCACTGCTCCTTCCAAGCATTTCACATAGCCAACTCCTTCTGTAAAAGTCAGGTTCCAGACTAGAAACATAGTTCGCACTGAAGAGTACACATGAAGAAACTTTAGAGGTGAGGCACCCAGAGACTAGCAACACCAAGAAACCATTACACACCAAGGGCTGAAGGAGCAAGAGGAGGCAGTGGGATTATCTGAGCCTAAGGTAAGCTAGCCCTATGAGGAAGGAGTTTTCTGATGGGAGTTGTAGTTGTGAGGGATGCAGCTACCACCACAGATGTGACACGGGATCATGGAGAGAGGGTAAGGGAAACCTTGACATCAGTATTCTTCTGCCCCTCAATCTAAGCCACTGTCTTACATTGGCAGAACTCCACAAGAAGCCGGAGGACAGGGAGCAAAAGTCATGCAATTCTCAGGGACCCAGCATTCCTGGCAACCAGCAAAGTTCAGAAAGTCAAAGAATGATTGAGAGGGTGTGTGTGTGTGCATGCACCTGTGTGCAATGTGGGAAATGACAATTACTCAGTATACCGTTCTTTCATTACCTGTCTATCACCTCGTCATAAAGGCCTTCCTTGACCATCCTGTCTATGGTCCTTTCTAGATTTTAAATTTCCTTTCTTTCTCATTTGTAACTATTGTACTTTCTTCTTATTTATTTATTCAAATGCTCTTTCCTCATGATAGATGACAAAGCATCATCAAGGCAGGCACCCTTTGCTTTGCTCTGGGTAACTGGTGTCTGGTACTGATCCCTGGCATGTACAACACACTGAGATATCTGTGGAAAAAAAGAAGAAAGGAATGAAGGAGGGAGGGAATAAAGTAAGGTAAAAGTTCGTTTTGTTTTTTTAAAATAAATTTTTAACTTAATAAATGGATTCAGCAATGTAATAGGATACAAAATTAACATCCAGAAATCTATGGCATTTTTATACACCAATAGTGAGCTTAAAGAAAGAGAGATTAAGAAATCAATCACATTTACCATTGCAACAAAAAATTAAGATACCTACGCAATAAACTTAGCTAAGGAGGTAAAAGATCTGTACTCAGAAAAACACAGGACACTGAAAAAAGAGATAGAGGAAGAAATAAACAGATAGAAGAACATACTCTGTTCATGGATTGGTAGAATAAACATCATTAAAATGTCCGTACTACCCAAAACAATCTATAGATTCAATGCACTCCCCATTAAAATACCAACAGTATATTTCACAGACTTAGAATGAACTCTCCAAAAATCATATGGAATTTAAAAAAAAAGACCCCAAATAGCCACAGCGATTCTGAGAAAGAAGAACGAAGTAGAAGGGATCTCAATACCAAAATATCAAGCTATATTACAAAGCCAGTGTTCTCAAAGTTGCCTGGTACTGGCACAAGAACAGAAATATAGACCAATGGAATAGAATAGAGAACCTAGAAATCGACCCAAACCACTATGCTCAATTAATATTTGACAAAGGAGGCAAGAGCATACAATGGAGACAAGATAGTCTCTTCAATAAATGGTGTTGGGAAAGTTGGACAGGTACATGCAAAAAAAAAAAATAAAAATGAAACTAAACCACCAACTTACACCATACACAAGATTAAACTCAAAATGGATAAAGGACTTAAATATAAGAAGGGAAACCATAAAAAATCTTAGAGGAATCCACAGGCAGCAAAATAGCAGACATATGCCAAAGCAATTATCTTCACTGATACAGCTCCTAGGGCAATGGAAACTAAAGAGAAAATAAACAAAATGGGACTACATCAAAATAAAAAGCTTCTGCACAGCAGAACAACAAGAAAGCCCAATGCACGTGAGAACTTATTTACCAATATTATCACTGATAAGGGTTTTTTTTTAATATATATTTTATTGATTTTTCACAGAGAGGAAGGGAGAGGGACAGAGAGTTAGAAACATCGATGAGAGAGAAACATTGATCAGCTGCCTCCTGCACACTCCCTACTGGGTGTGTGTCCGCAACCAAGGTACATGCCGTTGGCTGGAATCAAACCCGGGACCCTTGAGTCCGTAGGCTGACGTTCTATCCACTGAGCAAAACCAGCTAGGGTGATAAGGGTTTAATCTCCAAAATTTACAGGGAATGAATACAATTTAGCAAAAGGAAGGTAAACATTTCAATCAAAAATTGGGCAACGGACCTAAATAGATACTTTTCCAAAGAGGGCATACAGAAAGCCAAGAGACATATGAAACACCCTCAAAGTCACTAATCATCTGAGAGATGCAAATCAAAACGACAATGAATTACCATCTCACACCTGTCAGAATAGCTATTATCAACAAATCAACAAATGACAAGTGCTGGTGAGGATGCAGAGAAAAAGGAACCCTCGTGCACTGCTGGTGGGAATGCAGACTGGTGCAGCCACTGTGGAAAACAGTATGGAGTTTCCTCAAAAAACTAAAAATGGAACTCCCATTTGACCCCGTGATCCCACTCCTAGGAATATATCCCAAGAAACTAGAAACATCAGTCAGAAAGGATACATGCACCCCTATGTTCATAGCAGCACAATTTACAATAGCTAAGATTTGGAAACAGCCTAAGTGCCCACCAGCAGATGAGTGGATTAGAAAACTGTGGTACATCTACACAATGGAATACTATGCTGCCATAAAAAGGAAGGAATTCCTACCATTTGCAACAGCATGGATGGACCTGGAGAGCATTATGCTAGCGAAATAAGTCAGTCAGAGAAAGATAAATACCACATGATCTCACTCATTTGTGGAATATAGTAAACAACATAAACAGATCCAGAGACAGAGAAGTATCAATCAGACTGTCAAACCTCAGAGGGAAGGCAGGGGAGATTGGGGGGAAAGGGGAGAGATCAACTAAAGGACTTGTATGCATCCATATAAGCATAACCAATGGACACAGATGCTAGGAGGGTGAGGGCATGAGTGGGGGGCAGATCGGGGGGGATGGGGGATAAGGACACATATGTAATACCTTAATCAATAAAGAAAAAAATTTAAAACAAACAAAAATAAATAACATAAAATAACTTTATTTTTTAGAGTTAATATATAACATTATATTAGTTTCAGGTGTACAACATAATGATTAGACATTTATATAACTTATGAAGTGATAATTCCAGGAAGTCTAGTGCCAATATGACATCATGCATAGTTATTATAATATTACTAGAGGCATGATGCACAAAATTTGTGCAAGAGTAGGCCTTCCTTCCCCAGGCTGCTGGCACTGGCTTCCCTCTGGCTACCAGCAGACACCTGGGACCTGGGCTTCCCTCACAGCCCTGGTTTTTCCTAGAAGGTCGTCTGGTCTAATTAGCATATTACATTTTTATTATTATAGCTTGACTATATTCTCTATGTTGTACCTTACTTCCCCAGGACTGTTTTTATAACTGACAATTTGAACATCTTAATTTCTTTCCCTTTTTCACCCATCACCCCAACCACCCTTCATTTGGCAACCATAAAAATGTTTTCTGTATCTCTGAGTTTTTGGTTTTTCTGTGTTTGTTTATTTTGCTTTTTTTAGATTCCACAAATAAGTGAAACCATATGTTATTTGTCCTTCTCTTGTGACTTACTTCACTCAACACAATGCCCTCTAGATCCATCCATGTTGTTGCATGTCCCTTTAACATCTCATGCAATCAATACTGGTTTGGTGGTGATTAACACCTTTAGCTTTATCTTTTCTGGGAAGTTCTTTATCCATCCTGCAATCTACAATAATAAAAGAGAAACATGGTAATTAGCGTACGACCGCTACCCTTCCCATTGGCTAATCAGCATATCCTTATGCAAATTAACTGTCGGCCAAGATGGCGGCCGGCAGCCATGCACTGAAGCGAGCAGGGAGGCTTGCTTGCTCCAGTGACGGCGAACTCCAACGTTCCCCGCCTGCCGCTGCCGGCCTCTCAGCTGCAACTCTAAGCAACTATGTACTATGTTGCAAATAAGAAGCTAAACAAAACCCCAGAAACCGGCTTTCATTCAGCCAGGCTTCAGCCAGCCGGACCGCAACATTGTATCGATGTTTTCAGCAGCGAGGCCTCAGAGCTAAAGCTGGCCCAGAATAAAAAAAAGAAAAAGAAAACAAGGAGCAGTTGGGAGCTTCAGTCACCCGCTTCCCGAAAACAGCCCTCAGCCCCTCACCCAGACTGGCCAGGCACCCCAGTGGGGACCCCCACCCTGATCCAGGACACCCTTCAGGGCAAACCAGCCAGCCCCTACCCATGCACCAGGCCTCTATCCTATATAGTAAAAGGGTAATATGCCTCCCGGCACTGGGATCAGCGGAGCAGCGAGGCTCCCGACATCGGGATCAGCGTGACAGGGGGCAGCGCCCAAACCCCCTGATCAGCCCTGCTCTGTGCCTGATAGGGGGGAGCTCCCCAATCCCCTGATTGCCCTGCGGCTCTGTGTGTGACAGGGTGCAGCACCCCAACCCCTCCCCCCACTGGCCCTGCTCTGTGTGTGACAGGGTAGAGCTATAACCTCCCCATTGGCCCTGCGCTGAGTGTGACAGGGTGCAGCGCCCCAACCCCCTGATCCGCCCTGCTCTGTGTGTGACAGGGGGCGGTGCCCCAGCTCCCCTATCGGCCCTACTCTGTGAGTGACAGGAGGGAGCTCCTCAACCCCCTGATCGGCCCTGCTCTGTGAGTGACAAGGGGCAGCGCCCCAACTGCCCTGATTGGCCCTGCTCTGTGAGTGATGGGGGGCAGCGCCCCAACCCCCTGATCGGCCCTGCTCTGTGTGTGACAGGGGGGAGCTCCCCAACCCCCTGATAGGCCCTGCTCTGTGTGTGACAGGGTACGGAGCCCCAACCTCCCTGATGGGCCCTGCTCTGTGAGTGACAGGGGGCAGCTCCCCAACCCCCTGATCGGCCCTGCTCTGTGCATGACAGGGGGTGGTGCCGCAACCTCCCCATCGACCCTGCCTTGAGTGTGACAGGGGGCGGTGCCCCAACCCCCCAATCGGCCCTACCCTGAGCATGACTGAGGGTGGCATCGCAACCTCCTGATCCGCCCTGCTCTGTGCATGACGGGGCGGCGCCCCAACTCCCCAATCGGCCCTGCTCTGAGCCTGACCAGGGGCTGCACCTAGGGATTGGGCCTGCCCTCTGCCACCCGGGAGCAGGCCTAAGCCAGCAGGTCGTTATCTCCCGAGGGGTCCCAGACTGCGAGAGGGCACAGGCCGGGCTGGGGGACCCCCCCCTGAGTGCACAAATTTTTGTGCACCGGGCCTCTAGTTCTAAATAATAGCTTTTCTGGGCAGAGTAACTTTGGTTGTAGGTCCTTGTTTTTCATCACTTTTAATATTTCTTGCCAATTCCTTCTGGCCTGCAAAGATTCTGCTGAGAAATCATCTGACAATCTTATGGGAGCTCCTTTGTTGGTAACTAACTGCTTTTCTCTTGTTGCTTTTAAGATTTTCATTTTGTCTTTAACTTTTGGCATTTTAGCTATTATGTGTCTTTGGGTTTATCTTGTTTGAGACTCTCTACTCCTGGACTTGTATGTCTACTTCTTTGCTACCATAGAGTAGCTTTTCTGTCATTAGTTCTTCAAATATATTTTTAATTCCTTTCTCTCTCTCTTCTCCTTCTGGTATCCCTATGATGCTAATGTTGGTATGCTTGGTGTTGTTCCAAAGCCCCATTAAAGAATCCTCATTTTTTTAGATTCTTTTTTCTGCTATGGCATCTTCAAAATTGCTGATTCGATCCTCTGCTTAATCTAACCTGCTATTGATTACCTCTAATGCATTCTTCATCTCAATTAGTATGTTCTTCATTTCTGACTGCTTCTTTTATATTTTTCATCTTAATTTTTATGTTTCTTATCTGTTTGTTGAAGTTCTCACTGCGATAATCTATTATTCTCCTAAGTTAATTGAGCATCCTTATAACCAATGCTTTGAACTCTGCATCTAGTAGATTGCTTGTCTCCATTTTTAGTTCCTTTTCTAGTTTTGTTCTGTTCCTTCATTTGGAACATGTATTTTTGTCTCTTCCTTTTGGTTAGCTTCCTGTGTTTGTTTCTAGGTATTGGGTAGAGCTGCTACATCTATTGGTCTTGGTAGATTGGCTTCTTGTAGTAGGTGTCCTATGAGGCCAAATAGAGCAGTCTCTCTGGTCACCTGAGCTGGGTGCACCAGCAATGTCCTTTGTATGGGTTGTATGTGCCTTCCTGTCGTAGTTGAGCCTTGATTGCTCTTGGTACATCAATGGTAGGGACTGATCCTTAGACTTTGAGGACTGGCTATACTATAATGGAGGAGCTGTTGTGTGAGGGCTAACCTTATAGCATAGGATTCACTTTGGTGAAGCTCTGGTGCCTGCTGAGTCTGCCTTTTGGGTGTATCATTAGTGGAGGTGGTTGAGTGGTGCCCTGTTGTGGTCTGAAGTTGGGCCTCAGGTGTCTTTGTTCTGGGATCTTGGGAGGGGCTCTGGTGCAGTTCAAGGTCAATCCCTGTTTGTGCCACTTAGTATGAGCTACAAAGTGATCTGCATATGATTACCATAGCTTGTGCTGGGCTTGGAGGTGCCTGTGAGAGGCTGAGCTGTGAACTGTGGCTGTCTACCACTTGTGCCAGAAGGGGGCTGCTTAGAAAGAGGTACTGGGCATGCTGAGCCTGGATGTTTCTTGTTGGGATTTGTGAACCTTTGAGAGATTTTGGAAAAATCCCTACACATGCTTAGACAGGATGTTTGTATGGAGAAACTACTGGAAGTGGCTTGGGTGAGCCCACAAGCAGGGTGTGACCAGGTTTTAGGGAATCACCAAGGTGAAGCAAATGGTGTTAGCCAGGTTGACAAAGATTTGATGCCCTCTTGTGCCTTCCAGCTGGAAGCAGAAAGGGCTCAACAAAACTACAATGACTTCTGCCAGTACTTCTGTCTGGGAGAAAGTTGCCCCTCCAGCCCTTACTTCAAAGCCAGGCAATTCAGCCTCTGATGCTCTTCAAGCTTCTGCCTAGCACTGGAGCTCAGAACAAGTGAGTCTGTGTGTGGGCCCTTTAAGAGAAAGGTCTGGGATTCCTGCAGCCCTCCTTCTCACACAAACAGAATCCCCTCAGCCACAACCCCTCTGGTTTTCACAGTCAGAAGTTATTAGGACTTCCCTTGGCCCTGAAGTTCTGAGCTGGGGGGCCCGTGTGGGGCTGAGACCCTTTGCTCCTCAAGGGGAACCTCGGCAGCCCAGATATCCCTCTTGATTTTTGTTTTTCCCACTTGGGAGTGAGACAAGGCTGTTCTGCATCTCTGCCCCTCCTACCAATCTTGACCTGGCTTCTTTTGTATATGCTCAGTTAGAAGACTTGTGTTCAGCTAGACTTCAGGTGGTTCTGAGTGATGGTTTTTCTGTAGCTCTAATTTTGATGTGGTCATGGGAGGAGGTGAGTACAGTGTTTACTATTCCACCATCTTGACCACAAGTCAGGAAAGTTCTCTTTAAAAAGATAAAGGGGTGTGTGTGTGTGTGTGTGTGTGTGTGTGTGTGTGTGTGTGTGTTCACATGTGCATTTTCTTTTTTTTTTCTTTTTTAAAATTTATTTATTTTTATTGCTTAAAGTATTACAAAGGGTATTACATATGTGTCCCTTTTTTCCCCGCCCTTGACAATCCCCTGGCCTCCCCTCCCCCCCAGTGTCTTATGTCCATTGGTTATGCTTATATGGATGCATACAAGTACTTCGGTTGATCTCTTACCCCCCTCACTCCTGCCCCCCAAACCCTCCCCAGCCTTCGCGCTGCAGTTTGACAATCTGTTTGAGGTAGCTCTGCCTCTGTATCTATTATTGTTCAAAAGTTTGTAATGGTCTTTATTATCCATGAATGAGTGAGATCATGTGGTATTTTTCCTTCATTGACTGGTTTATTTCACTTAGCATAATGCTCTCCAGTTCCATCCATGCTGTTGCAAATGGTAAGAGTTCCTTCTTTTTTACAGCAGCATAGTTCCATTTTTAGTTTTTTGAGGAAACTCCATACTGTCTTCCATAGTGGCTGCACCAGTCTGTATTCCCACCAGCAGTGCACAAGTGTTCCTTTTTCTCCACATCCTCTCCAGCACTTGTCATTTGTTGATTTGTTGATGATAGCCATTCTGACAGGTGTGAGATGGTAATTCATTGTCGTTTTGATTTGCATCTCTCAGATGATTAGTGACTTTGAGCATGTTTTCATATGTCTCTTGGCTTTCTGAATGTCCTGTTTTGAAAGGTGTCTATTTAGGTCCTTTGCCCATTTTTTGATTGGATTGTTTATCTTCCTTTTGTTAAGTTGTATGAGTTCCCTATACATTTTGGAGATTAGGCCCTTATCAGATATGACATTGGCAAATATGTTTTCCCATGCAGTGGTTTTTCTCATTGTTTTGTTGATGGTTTCTTTCGCTCTGCAGAAGCTTTTTATTTTGATGTAGTCCCATTTGTTCATTTTCTCTTTAGTTTCAAGTGCCCTAGGAGCTGTATCAGTGAAGAAATTGCTTCGGCATATGTCTGAGATTTTGTTGCCTTTGGATTCTTCTAGAATTTAAGTCCTTTATCCATTTTGAGTTTATTTTTGTGTATGGTGTAAGGTGGTGGTCTAGTTTCATTTTCTTGCATATATCTGTTCAATTTTCCCAACAGCATTTATTGAAGAGACTATCCTGGCTCCATTGTATGTTCTTGCCTCCTTTGTCAAATATTAATTGAGCATATTGGTTCGGGCCGATTTCTAGGCTCTCCATTCTATTCCATTGATCTATATGCCTGCTCTTGTGCCAGTACCAGGCAGTTTTGAGAACAGTGGCTTTGTAATACAGCTTGATATCTGGTATTGAGATCCCACCTACTTTGTTCTTTCTCAGGATCGCTGCAGCTATTCAGGGTCTTTTTTTATTCCAGATGAATTTTTGGAGAGTTCGTTCTAGATCTGTGAAGTATGCCATTGGTATTTTGATGGGAAGTGCTTTGAATTTATAGATTGCTTTGGGTAGTATGGACATTTTAATGATGTTGATTCTACCAATCCATGAACACGGTATGTTCTTCCATCTGTTTATGTCTTCCTCTATCTCTTTTTTCAACATCCTGTAGTTTTCTGAGTAGAGGTCTTTTACCTCTTTAGTTAAATTTATTCCTAGGTAGCTTAATTTTTTTGGTGCGATGGTAAATGGGATTGTTTTTTCAGTCTCTCTTTCTGAAAGTTCACTATTGGTGTATAGAAATGCCTCAGATTTCTTGGGGTTAATTTTGTATCCTGCTACATTGCCAAAATCATGTATTAAGTCTAGTAGCTTTTTGATGGAGTCTCTAGGGTTTTGTATGTATAATATCATGTCATCTGCAAATAAGGACAGTTTTACTTCCCTTTTCCAATTTGGATGCCTTTTATTTCTTCTTCTTGCCTAATTGCAATGGCTAATACTTCCAGTACTATGTTGAATAGGAGTGGTGAGAGTGGGCATCCCTGTCTTGTTCCTGTTCTTAGGGGAAATGGTGTTAGTTTTTGTCCATTGAGTATGATGTTGGCTGTGGGCCTGTCATATATGGCTTTTATTATGTTGAGGTATGATCCTTCTACTCCCACCTTGCTGAGAGTTTTTATCAAAAATGGGTGTTGGATTTCGTCAAATGCTTTTTCTGCATCAATTCATATGACCATGTGGTTTTTTTCTTTCAATTTTTTTATGTGATGTATCACGTTCATTGATTTGCGGATATTGTACCACCCTTGCATCCCTGGGATAAATCCTACTTGGTCATGGTGTATGATCTTTCTGATGTACTGCTGGATCCGATTTGCTAAGATTTTGTTGAGGATTTTGGCATCTATGTTCATGAGGGATATTAGCCTGTAATTCTCTTTCATTGTGTTGTCATTACCTGGTTTTGGTATTAGGGTGATGCTGGCCTCATAGAATGAGCTTGGAAGTGTTCCTTCCTCTTGAATTTTTTGTAGTAGTCTGAGGAGGATAGGTTTTAGTTCTTCCTTGAATGTTTGTTAAAACATTCAAGCCGTCTGGTCCTGGTCTTTTGTTTGCTGGAAGCTTTTTGATGACTGCTTCAATTTCTTTCATAGTTATTGGCCTATTAAGATTTTTAGATTCTTCCTGATTGAGTTTTGGAATGTTGTATTTTTCTAGGAATTTGTCCATTTCCTCCAGGTTGTCTAGTTTGTTGGAGAAGAGCTTTCCATAGTATTTTTTAACTATCATATGTATTCCTGTGGGGTCTGTTGTTATTTCGCCTCTATCGTTTCTGATTTTGTTTATTTGGGTCCTCTCTCTTTGCTTCTTGGTGAATCTGGCTAGAGGTTTGTCAATCTTGTTTATCCTTTCCAAGAACAAGCTCTTGGTTTCATTGATTTTCTGTGTTGTTTTTTTGGTCTCCAGGTCATTTATTTCTGCTCTAATCTTTATTATCTCCTTCCTTCTGCTCACTCTGGGGTTTTCTTGTTGCTCTCTTTCTAATTCTTTGAGTTGTAGAGTTAGATGATTTTACTACCATTTTTTTCTTGTTTTTTGAGATAGGCCTATAGTGCTATAAACTTCCCTCTCAGGACTGCTTTCATTGTGTCTCATAGGTTTTGGATTGTTGTGTTTTCATTGTCATTAGTTTCCAGGATGTTTTTAATTTCTTCTTTGATCTCATTGGTAACCCAATCAATATTTAATAACATGCTATTCAGCTTCCAAGTGTTTGAGTATTTTGGGTTGTTTTTATTGTAGTTTATTTCTAATATTATGCCATCGTGGTCTGAGAAGATGCTTTTTATGATTTCAATCTTCTTGAATTTGGGGAGACTTTGCTTGTGACCCAATATGTGGTCTCTTTTTGAATCTGTCCCATGAGCACTTGAGTAGAATGTATATTCCATGGCTTTGGGGTGAAGAGTTCTGAAGATGTCTATTAAGTCCATCTGATCTAGTGAGTCATTCAGGATTGCTGTTTCTTTGCTGATTGTTTGTCTAGAGGACTTATCCAGTGATGTCAGTGGTGTATTAAAGCCCCCTACTATGATTGTATTGTTGTCAATCTCTCCTTTGCTATCTTCCAGGAGTTTTTTTTATGAATTTGGGTTCTCCTGCATTGGGTGCATATATGTTTACCAGGGTTATATCTTCTTGTTGTATTGATCCCTTTAGTATTATGAAGTGGCCTTCCTTATCTCTTGTTATGGCCTTCACTTTGAGGTCTATTTTGTCCGATATAAATATTGCTACCCCAGCTTTCTTTTCCTTTCCATTTGCCTGAAAGATATTTTTCCATCCCTTCATTTTCAGTCTGTGTGAGTCCCTTCTTCTGAGGTGGGTCTCTTGTAGACAGCAGATGTATGGGTCATGTTTTTTTTATCCATTCAGCCACTCGATGTCTTTTTGTTGGAGCATTTAGTCCGTTTACGTTTAAAGTTATTATTGAAAGGTACTTGTTTGTAGCCATTTCTTTTTTTGTGTGGTTGTTTTCTTTCTGAGCTTTTTATTTCTTCTTTTTTACACCAGTCCCTTTAGCATTTCTTGCATTGCTGGCTTGGTGGTGATAAACTCCCTTAGCCTTTTTTTGTCTGTGAAGCTTCTTATTTCCCCTTCAATTTTGAATGTTTTGGTCATGGGAGGAGGTGAGTACAGTGTTTACTATTCCACCATCTTGACCACAAGTCAGGAAAGTTCTCTTTAAAAAGATCAAGGGGTGTGTGTGTGTGTGTGTGTGTGTGTGTGTGTATGTGTGTGTTCACATGTGCATTTTCTTTTTTTTTTTAGTCTAGTGGTTCATTTATTACAAAGTTCAAGCTGAGAGTTGTGAATGTATACATCCATTTAAATAAATAACTTATATGAACTACAGATCTGGCATAGATATAAGATGTGAAAATCAAAATCAATGACTTGAACCTGTATGTTTCATTTGCTCACAAACTTGCACACACTAATATTCTGCAAAAAAGGCAACTGCAGCAAAAGAAAAACTGCCCTTTTGCAAATAAGACTAAAAGCATCCCTCCAAAGAGGACAAAATAAACATGCATATATATGTATGAAGTCTTACCGTTCAACACAAATGTTATTTCTAGGAAAAAAATTTTAACTGCATAGGTTAAAAAACAACAACCCACAATGTGCAATATCTTAAGCCATTAAAGCACCAAAATAAAAAATAAAAAGAAACACCAAAATCATTGTTTTTATGATGATTAACATACACAAATAAGAAATAGTGATCAAAACTCAGGAGTAAATACCTGGACTGAAACAATGTTCATTGCTTGGGGAATTTTTCAATTTAAATGTCTCCTCTTATCTCTGAGGAGGCTCTATGGGTGGCAGCGGCTCTGTCTGAGCAGGCCCCCTCTGAACAGGCTCCTTCTGAGCAGGCTTGCTGCTTTTTCTACTTGATTTATTCTTCAGTTTTCTTTTTTGTACTTTTTCCCCCACACACAGTATTTTGCTTTTCATTCTCCTCAACTTTGTTCTCAGATGTTGGTACTTCCTGACTATTTTGGGGTTTGCTTTCTGTCTTCTTTTTCTTTTTTTGTCACAAGTTCCTCATCATTAACAGGATCTTGCAAGGAATGGGCTTCAGCTTCTACCTTCCTTTTGTCTTTCTTGGTTTTACAGTTTTGTTTTGTTTTGTTTTGTTTTGCTTGTTGTTGTTGTTGTGTGTGTGTGTTTCTGAATTGGTTCCTGAATGCACATCCATCTCTCTAGTTTCCATTGCTGATTTCCGAGTTCTGGTAGTCACCTGGCTACAAGGCTTTTTCTCTTTTGAAGCATTCTTTTTTTTCCTCCACTTTTACAGACTTCTCATTTTTCTTTCCAGCTACATCCTCCTTTATTTTTGTCTGCTCTGTTTCTGTTTTTTCATTGGTATTATTATTATCAGGCAAGTCAGCCTCCCTCTTTTTGGTTTTCTTTAGTTTTACTTTTGAGACATCCATTGTTTTATTAGGACAAGAGGGATGCTTAGGTTTGAAATGATACTGCAGATTACACCTCTTGGAAGCTGCATAACCGCATACAGGACAATTGAATTGCCGTGGATTAACATGTAGCTCCACATGTTTTGTGAAGTTGCTTCTCTCTGCTGTTTTATAGTCACAGTGTGGGCAGTTAAGAGGTTTAGGCCCCTTGTGAACCTGTCCTGCATGGCAAGTTACCTCATGTTGATTGGAGGCCACATAACTGCACTGATCACATTTACATGCCTTCTCACCCATCTAAATGATGCTCTAGTAAATATTTCCAGATGGTATTCATACCCCACTGAATGAGTACGCATATGTCTAGTTAGATGAGTCTTCTGAGAACTTGAGTAAGGACAAAGTTCACATTTATATGGGCATTCTATCTACTGTGTAAGTTCGACCATGCTGAACATAATGTTTTTTTTCTGTCTGAAAAATAGTGGCATTTTCCACATGTGTATACTTTCCTTGGAAAATGGTTTCTTAAGTGTTTTCTCCAGTGATATTCGCTACTGTGGTGTACGTGCAAATGATGCACTTGTAGACTCTCTCATTTTCACCAGCTCTGGTGTGGTGTTTCAAGTGAGCAGTATAGTGACCGTGTCAATTGGTATTGCAGCCACAGTGGCCACAGCCGTCACAGCGAATGGGGCCTTTGGAGAAATCTCCCTCTTCAGCAGTGGAAGAGCCAGAGTCCTGGCCTTTGCTTGCTTCTCTGCACTTTCTTCCACAAAAGTCTTCTTGGCACTATGAACTCTGATGTGATGCACAAACTGTTCTTCAGATTCTGCTTCATATTGGCATGGCTTACAACGAAAGGGTTTGATCTTCAAAGTCCAAGTGTTTCAGGAGGAAGCTCTTTATTTGAGCTGTAAATTTCTGGGGCAGCTGATACCTCAAACACAGGCTGTAGTTCTGCAACACTGAGTTCCAAACTTTCCAGTTCCATGTTTTCCAGTCCATTGGGTTCGCCTTTTATTTCAGGAGACTCCTCAAGTCTTTCTCCATCACTATCTGGAAAGTTGTTATCCCCAACAGGCATCAATTCTGCATTTGCCTTCTTCACCAACTAGGTAATCACAGCAGCTGCCATTTACTTCCCCAGTTAAGGCCACATTTGCCAACATGATGAGCTGAGGAGCAGCCACTTCAGCTTTGGAGAGGTCATGCAAGTCATACATATCGTTAGGCAAGGCCATGCCATGTTGCCACTGCCATTGCATAGCCCTCCCCCTTCAGAAGATTGCCCCAGTACCTGGGTGGCCATAACTGCATTTGGTCTTCCTCAGCCAGGAGGGGCTGGGGACCTGGCATCGCTGCTCCTTCTCCCACTACTTTTCTTTGTGGCAGGAGTTTCGGGGGAGGGGAGAGGGAGGGTGGAAAAGTTGGGCGCTGGGGACTTCAAGGCCCCCAAAGGCCCAGGAATGGGGCTGTAGAGTGCTCAGGCCACAGGCTCTCACCCTGCTGTCCTGGTGCCATCACTGAGGCCTGGGGCCAGAGGCCACATGTGTATTTTCAAAATCTTTACTTATCTCACTAAAAACAAAACAGAAATAGTTATAAAAATCAAAAACAGAAAAAATATAACAACTGAGTTGGGGAGCAAGATAAAATAAAATTATTGATTGTTTACTCAGTACTAGGCATTTTGCACATTATTCCACTTAATCCCTGGGACAGTCTTACAAGACAGGGTGTATTAATTTTATTTTTTATGTAAGCAGAATGATTTTCAGAGATAGTAATTGGCTTATTAATATTGCTCAGGTCCTGAGGTGTGTTAAATCCAGTTCACATGGCTTGGAAGCTTGAGTTCCTTCATTAGCCTTTGGGTATTCTGTGGAACACATTCAGGGTATGATGTACTTTTTCCCTTCTCAGAAGATTCAGCATCATGTCTTTCTGGTTTTTCATCTTAAACCTAGAGGTCTGGAGCTGGAAATTCGTGCATGGGCATGGTCCCTAGGCCTGGCCTGTGGTCAGGGCCATCTTCCCCAGCTGCTGGCAACTGGCCCCACCCTCAGTTCCCCATTCACCATTGGGCAATCAGAGCCTGCCAGCTGGGGGTAGGGACTAAGAGGTGGTCAGTGTGTCTCATAGCTACTTGTTGAGCAGTCATTCTGGTTGTTCCACTGTTTGGTCGATTTGCATATTACTCTTTTATATATATAGATCAATTTGTCTAAAAGTGGCTTTTGTGAAAGGTAATTTAGCAAAATGTTTTGTTTATGGAAGGAAAAAAATCCCAATTATGCTATAAAGATGTACACCCTTGAGAACAAAAGTAGGCCGAGTAATAGATTGAATGTTAATTGAGGCAGATGCCTGTTAGAATAATTTGAAGTAATCTGTGAACAATAAAACAAAGTGAGAACTCTTTCCCCTCCTCAAGCATCGCCCACCTGTTATTCTCTTGCAGTTGTGAGAGGAGCAAAAACTCCATAAATAGGACTTTTTGCTCTGTTCAAAAATAGTCCTTCAGACCAACTAACTATTCAAATATGCCATATAGTAAATAATGTAGAAAATAATTACCTCATTTCATTGTCATTAAATTTTTACAGCATGCATCAAATATCCACAGCACAGTGGGTAAGAAGCCAGGCGTGAATACAGATGTAGTGTGAAAGCAAGATGAAAAAATGCACATTTTACATATAAATATGTATTATATATAATTATATAAATATCATATATATATATGACTGAAAGTAATAGCTTGCATAAGTAGCATACTGATATGAATACAGAAGAGAGGAATATGTTGGAGCATTACAGTTTCTCTGTTATCTTTTACACTCCATTCTAAATCATCCCCCACTATGCTAAATTCATTAGTAGTGTGTTCATTCTATTTCTCCTCTTTTAAAATGTTAGAATAGCCTATTTTGGCATCAGAGAATTAAAAAAATATATTTTGTGTTTTAAGAATAAGCTAACTTATTTCATTTTCCTTGTTAAAAAGTTGAGAGTAAATGTTAGACTATTGCCTTGCACTGAAAACTCAGAAAGTGTAAAAACCAAGATTTAGGAAAGTTATACTAATTTGCTTTATGAACTGATACTAATGAGCTAATTTGAGTTCGAAAAATTTCTGCCTTTACTTACTTAAGGCAACTGTCTTTTTATACTATTTCAAATTAGAATTTTTAACTAATAAGTTACTTATTTACTTCTAAATAACTAATGTTTGAAATATGATGGTCTCAATAGCAAGTCTTGTGCCCTATCAGACAATGCATTTCAGCTCTATCCTTTGTTATTTATCATGGCATTTGTTTTAATTCTCCAGAAAGATAAATAACAAATCTTAAGAGTAGATTTGGCTTCTAGTATAGTTGTAGCAGATTGTACTTTCCACAGATTTAAGTATATTGGGAACTGTATCTCCCTTCTTTGAATTTGGGTGAAGCCTTGTGATTGTTCTGATCAATAAAACAATATTGCAAAAGTGATGCTATTTGGCTTGCACATACAGATCATAATAGCAATACAGCTTTTGCTTCGCTCAATATCGCAGTCACTTTGCTGTGAGGAAGCCCAAAGTAGCCCATGTGAAGAGACCACATGAAGAGGACTGCGTATAGAGGAAGAGAGGTCCCAGCCAAGAGCCAGCATCAGTTACCTGACATATGAGTAGACTAGTCTTTAGCTGATTTCATCAGCCATTGAGCTGTCCTGGCCCTTCCCCAAGTTGGGTAGAAATGCGCTATCTTCATTGAGCTCTGGCTAGGCTGTAGCTTCTTGAACAAAATGAATATTAGGATTGTTATAGGCTAAGTTTTGTTGTAGTTATTTATACAGCTATAGTAACTGTTTCGATAATATTACCCATTAGATAGCTTCTTCAAATAAATTGGATAAAAGCCAATTCACTTTTCTTACAAACACAAAGATAAACAAGTATTTAACATTTGATGCTTTCCCACCTCCCATTAGAATTCTTAAGCAAATAGGAATTACTGTTTGGGATTAGCATTATAAAATGATCCAGATCAGGATTGTTTTCTAACAAATGATAAGAAGATAATTTCAAAGAAAGTGTAAGATATTTTTCAAGCTCCTTTCAAACATTTGGACTAAAATATTTTCATTTCCCTGCAACTTCTTTTATTTTTAAGACTTTATTATTTTTAGAGATGTTCTAAATTCACAGCAAAATTGAGAGGAAGGTACAGAGGATACCCATATACCCTGCCCCATATACCCTGCCCCCACGAATGCAAAGCCTCCCCATTATCAACATCCTCCAATAGAGCGATTATGTTTGTTACCAATGATGAACCTTATGACACTTCATAATCCCCCAAGCTCCATACTTTACCTTAGGGTTCACATTTGGTGGTGTACATTCTATGGGTTTGGACAATGTACTGACATATCTGTCATTATAGTATCATGCAGTGTATCTTCACTGCCCTAAAAATCCTCTGTGCTCTGCCTATTCATCCTCCCCATAACTTAACTCCCCAGCCCTGGCAACTTCTGATCTGTTTACTGTCTCCAGAGTTTTGTCTTTTCCAGAAAGTTACATAGCTGGAATCACAATCTATAGTACTTTCAGATTAGCTTTTTTCAATTAATAATATACATTTAAGGCTCCTCCACGTCTTTTCATGACTTGATTGCTCATTTGCTTTTAGCACTGAATAATATTCCATGTCTGAATGTATCAAAGTTTATCCATCTACTGAAGGACACCTTGGTTAATTCCAAGTTTTGGCAATTATGAATAAAACTGTGTATAGGTTTTTGTGTGAACATAATTTTTAACTCCGTTGGGTAAATAACAAGGAATGTGATTGTTAGATTGTATAGTAAAAGTATGTTTAGTTTTGTAACAAGACTCTTCCAAAGTGACTGTACCATTTTGCTTTTTGATCAGTAGGGAAAGACAGTTCTTATTGCTCTACATCCTCATCAACATTTGGTGTTGTCAGTGTTCTGGATTTTGAGCATTCTAGGAGGTGTATACTAGTATTACATTCTTGTTTTAATTTGCATTTCTCTGATACCTTTTGATGTGGAGCATCTTTTCATATGCTTACTTGCCATCTGTATATCTTTTCTTGGTTAGGTGTTCATTAAGGTATTTGGTCCATTTTGTAATGGGGATTTTGTTTGCTTATTATTGAATTTTAAGAGTTCTTTGAATGTTTTGGATAAAAGTCCTTTATCAGAAATTTTTTTGCAAATATTTCTTCCAGGCTGTTCCTTGTCTCCTTATTCACTTGATATTGTCTTTCACAGAGCAGAAGTTGGAGTGATGAACACACTAAACAGTATACAAATGATGTGTTGTAGAATTGTGCAACTGAAATCTGTATAATTTTGTTAACCAGTGTTACCTCAATAAATTCAATACAAAAGAAAACTATAAAATAAGAACATTTAATTTTACTGACATCTAGTTTATCCATTAATTTTTGCATGGATCATGCGTATCTAAAAAGTCATCACCATACCCAAGAATATATAAGTCTTCTCCTATGTTAACTTTTAGGAGTTTTGTATTTTATACTAGAGGCCCAGTGCACGAATTTGTGCACCTTGAAAGGAACTGTGGGCCCCAAGGCTGCAGTGGGCACAGCCTTGGCCCATCCTCCATGCCCCTGCCTGGCCCCTCCCACCATGGCCCTTGGTCCCCTGTCTGCCTGGAGCCCCACTCCTGCCACCACTCCCAAGCACTAATGGCGCCAGCCCCACTTGCACCTGCTGACAATGTGGAGCAATTGGGGCCAGCGCCAGTCAGCAGGTGCGAGCGGTGGCTCTGGTGCTGGCTGCAGGTGCAAGCAGGGCTGGCACTGGCAGCGGGCACGAGTGGGGCCTTTGCTGACAGCAGGTGCGAGAGGCAGCTGTCAGCCCCGATTGCCCCTCAGGAGCAGGAGGAGGTGGAGAAGCCCTGAAGGGCAATTGGGGCTGGTAGCTGCCACTCGTACCTGCTGATAGCACCTAGCAATCAGGGACAGTGCCGGGTGCCATCAGCGGGTGCGAGCGGGGCCAGCACTGGCAGCAGGTGTGGGCCCCAGCAGCAGGTGTGAGAGCCCGGCAGGACTGTTATATTCTGAGCAAAGAATTTTTAGTAACCACCAGAGGCTCGCCCCGATGACAGAAACCAGTGCCCTGCCTTGGTCTGGCGCTCCTGCTCACCTGCTCCACCTGCTTCACTCAGCTGATGCCCGCCATGTTTCGCGCTCTGCTACCTGTTGCCAACACCTACCATGTCCGTGCACACCCCCTGGTGGTCAGTGCACATCATAGAGACCAGTTGTTTGGTTGTTCTGCCATTCAGTCTATTTGCATATTAGGGTTTTATATATATAAATTTAGGTTTGTGATCCATTTTAAGTTAGTTTTTGTGAAGGGCCTATATCTTGAATACTTTTTTTGTATGTGGACATCCATTTATTACAGCATATTTGTTGAAAAGCCTGTCTTTGCTTAACTGTATTGCTTTTTCTCTTTTGTCAACAATAAATTGACTGTATTTCTGTGGGTCTATTTGTGGGCTCTTTCTTCTATTCCACTGATCCATCTGTCTATATTTTGCCAATATAATTGTTGCCTTGAAGGCAGGTGGTGTCAGTCTTCCAACTTTATTCTTCTTCAATGTTGTGTTGTCTACTCTGAATCTTTTACCCTTTCATATAAATGTTTGAATTAATTTGTCCATATCTAAAACAACTTGCTGGGATTTTGATTGAGATTGCATTTACTCTATAGGTCAAGTTGGGAAGAACTGATATATTGGCAATATTGAGCTTTCTTATCCATAAACATGGAAAATCTATTTATATAGTTCTGCTCTGATTTTATTCATTAGAGTATTGTAGTTTTTATATCTAGATCTGGTATATATTTTTTAGATTTATACCCAAATATTTCAATTTTTTGGTGTTAGTATAAATGGTATTGTGTTTTATTTCAAATTCCACTATTCATTGCTGGCCTATAAAAAATTACATTTGTATCTTAACTATGTATCCTGTAATATTACTATAATAGTTTGTTAGTGTGTTGTTTATTTTAAATAGTATCCCCTGAATCAGTGTGATGAGTGGGGAAATATTGGGGTTTATTGATTCGGATTCAGATGTTGATGCTATCACTTGGACACATTATAGTTGCTCAATACTGATAGTTGTTATTATTTTTTTCTATATTAAATCCATACATTATGTCTAGAACACTGTAATAATGATATTTGGAATTAGAAATACCAACTTTTCTGAATCAAATGTTATTCTGGGAGTACTTATTATGCTAAAGTAATCCTTAGTAATTAATTGGCCTTTAATGCTTTTCCATGTTTCCAGGCTAATAAACCCGGACTTGCCCTTGGACTTGCACAAACAAATAAACACTTTATAAGGCGAGTTGGGCATAACTGACATCTTGACAATATTGAATCTTATCCATAAACATGGAATATCTAATAGTAATACCATTTGCAGTGAGTGTCCACCAAGGTAGAATTGTATCCCACCTAGAATCTATAATACCTGGGTAATCTATAATATCCTTTTCAGATATTTATCTACAAAAACATCTGAAGGAATTGGAGCTTCATGAAATCAATGTAAGAGATAATTATTAAAAAGAAAATGTACCCTATTAAGTTTATTTTTAATGTATTATAACATGTAATTAATTTAAATAATTTATATGATGAAACAGAATATAACAGTGTTCTGATACTAATTTTCAATTCTTGTTACAACAAGTTAGAATCCAGGTGTATTTACTGATGTTTCTCTTCTCTGGTTTGGATTTCTCTTCTTGAGTCAACCATGTTCTGTTAATCTTTGGTTAATGTACTGCAATTTTTTCAAGGCAAAAAGCACTCCCATCAAGACTCTCATCTAAACAGCACAACATTCCCGAAATGCATTCAGAGACAACAACCTAATTTTACAAAAAAAGAAGCTAATTTTTCAAGTAGTTAAGTAAAAGACAGGTTTCTTGTTGCTGACATGTAGATAACTACTCTGAAGGCTGAAAGAAGAGCTGATGTGACCTCATGTTTATAAGAAACATGAATCTCATTTGTTCAAAAGGAAAATGCAATCTCTGTGTGTGTATGTGTGTATGAACAAGCCAGGGGCTTTTTTCTATTTCATTTTCCTTTGTTACCTGAGACTATGGTGCCACATTGCATCCTGCATCTTTACTTAGGCAGTCCCAGTTGTTGGATACAGTCTTCCTGAATATCCATGACAAAAATTCTCTTGGTAAAAAGTAACTGCCAAAGGGACGTGTGGTTTTAAAGGTTTTTCCATGTCAGTCAGCAAACAACCAAAATGCCCAACTTCCTGTTGCAGCTTATTAATAGGCTAAAATCTTGTTAAGTTGGAAATTCCCTCCATATCGTCTCTCTAGAGCTTCTGCTGATGAAACTTCAGCAATCCAATTGTTTTTCATGACTTTAAGAGATCTTTATCACAGCTTCATTGCTTTCATAGCCAAAAGCTGTTCAGAATGAAGCTATTTTACCCAAAGAGAAGTCTGATGAATATGCTTACATACCTATTATACAGAAATTTTAGCAAGGAGAATCATGTTTTCATTATTTCTAAACTGATTTGAATGATTCATAGAAATTGAAGACTGAAGATTTCTATCTTACTTGTTTTTCTTCATGAGGTGATATGCACATTTATAAATGTGAAGATTTGTTTTAGAATCCAACTGAACCTCATAAAAAATCAGGTTAAATCCTGATTTAGTTTGACACTTGTGGCCAGTTCTCTAATGTGGATAAATGGAGTGTATCGTTAGGTGGTCTAGGATATCCTTATATTAAAAGGATTGAGAAAATAAGATCTGACAGCTATGTTTCAAAGAAAAGATCCTGTGTTTTGTTTAGGATGCTAACAAAGCCTGTATGTTAATACTAAATTGGATCAGAGGCTCCTAGGCAAACTATTAGCTCCTGAGCCCTGCTGCCTGGTCACTACCTTCTATTTCCACTCACTGTTCTTGTTTAACAGTCTCTCCCTTCTCTTCTATTCAAATTGACCTACGGATTCATATAGAGTTGACCCTTGAACAATAATGGCTTAAGCTGTGTAAGTCCACTTATGCGCAGATTTTTTTCAATAAATACTTTCACTGCTTTCAATATGCATTGGGAGTCAGCAGATGTGCAAGGCCAACAGTATGTATTAATTTACACCATTTTATATAGGGGACTTGTGCACCACAGATTTTGGTATCTGCTGGGATTCCCGAAATCAGGCGAGTGCCTTTAAACCCCATGTGGTTGCAGGGTCAACTGTAACTAGATTTAGAATGTGCTAGAAGTGTTTGATGGTGTGTGGAAACAGAGTTACACTGAGAAAATTGATTTGTTCAAAGTTACATGGTTATTAGGTAGCAGAGCTAAAATAAAATCTATTAATTCTCAATTTAGTATCTCTCCAACTCTGCCATCATTCCTTCCTGTGCTGATGAAACCCAGGAAAGTGAGGAATAAAGGAGGGAGTGAGGAAAGGTGTGTAAGATTGCTGTGTAGCTTGAAAAACATGTTGACAATAAAGAATTGCAGGAACTGTGCATAATCTTTAGACTGTAAACACAAACACATTAGAATGATTATAGAATATTAAGTTGCATACATTAAGTGGACATTCAAATTAAGTATAATAGTTCATATTTCCTTATCCACAAAACTATAATTGAAAGAACTCTGAAAATGAAAATAAATTTGTAAATTTTTAGAAAAACCATTTGATAACACCTAACTCACATTTAAAAGGCCAGTTATAGTAATAATCCCCCTTAGTGTGAATATTAATATTTTTTCTATTTTAATATTAACATGTTTGGTTTTGGAGCTCTTTCATAAGCACCTTATTACTTTTTAAAAATTTGAAAAATTCTAATTTTGAAACACATCTTGTCCCAAAGGTTTTGAATAAAAGATTATGGGCCCATCTTTTATCTTATGTTTGGGTAAAATTTATACATTTTATAAATTAATTGATTTTACAAAAAAATATACATGCTTATTATAAATAGTCAAGCAATATAGAAAAATAAAAGGAAGAAAGTAAAAAATTAATCCAAATTACCCAGAAATAATCTCTGTCTACATCAAGTGAATATTACCTGTACCATTTCTCTATACATTTACACTGATGGTAAGATTATTAGGCATGATTTTCTAAAATAAGATAATACTAAATATTTCATACAAAAATATTTCATCATAAGAGCTATTAGTTTCTACAATATTTCTCCAAGTTTAAAGAAAGATAATGAAAACAATATGATATTAGAGTCATGATAAGAGTATATATTTTTAGTTATATGTTTCAAGTTTAGGCCTATCAATTGACTTTCTACTATAAATATGAGAAAATTAATCGTCTTATACTTATCCTACCTACCTTTCTTTCAAATTCCTGATTTATACATATATATTCTGTGCATTCCTTATAACTCTCTCAGTTCTACAAAATTAATAAATGAATTATATGTTAACTTCCAGGACTTTTGCTATAGGTCTTCATATCTGATTTTTTTCTTTTTAGTATTGATTTATTCTTGATTGAATAGATAAATGTCAAGCATCTTTTTCAAGTGAGGCTCATGATATATGTTTTCTCTCATGTTTGAGAATGTCTGTACATACTTTTATATTTGAGTCAAAGTACAATTTGGCTGGGTATAACATTCTTGGGTCTAACTTTAAAACTTTGTAACAAAATTTTGTACTCATTTTTTGGCATTAAATATAATAGAGAATTATAAAAAAACAATGTAATTTTAAAATTATTTTTAATAATTTGAGTTTTCCACAGGGATTCCTATGGGATCCCTTCTTTATCTTTGAAATCCATTAACTTTTCAAAGGTTCAAGACTTTATTTTAAGAATGTTTTGCAATACATCCCCAGTGGGGGGCGTGCAGGAGGCAGCTGGTCAGTGTTTCTCTCTCATTGATGTTTCTGGCTCTCTATCTCTCTCCCTTCCTCTCTGTAAAAAATCAATAAAATATATTTAAAAAAAAAGAATGTTTTGCAATAATATATGGAACTAATGCATCATTTGTTCTGTTATTTTTTAGAGATATCAATTAGACAATGTTTGAATTCCTTTGTCTTCAATATATGCAATCTTATTTCTAAGAACTTTTCTTAATATTTATATTATTTTGTGATTTTCTTTTGTTCTCAAACCAAATGGCTGTTTTCAGCCATGTTTATTCTACTAGTTGTTTCTTATGTTGTTTTCAGACCTAAAACTGTTTTTGTTTTTCTCTTCTATTTCTTTCCTGAGTTCTGCCAGCTTACTTTTTATCTTCTGTTTATCATTCCTTCCTTGGTTCTTATAATTTTTCCTTGAGCTGTCTTTTAAAAAAAAAGTCTGGTGTCTTAAATTTCTTTTAAACAAATAATCTGTTCCAAATTCATGCATTCTTCACCTTGACAAAATTCAGCCATCCCAGGGCAACCATCCATCCTTGCTGCACAATCTCTCACCTTTAAACTTTACCAGACTAGTTTAGCAGTTGTACTCCATGAGCTCCCGGGGGTGAAAGGGTAGTTGTCTCAATGATCACCTTGAAGTACCCATCATTTTGCTTGATGAGATGAGAGAAGCAGGCCCCCTCTTCCACCATGCAGAGTGGGGGTAAGAATGTAAATGTGAAGATTGGAGAGAAAAATGCCACAGATTCCACTACCTTTTTCCAGAGGCATCTTCTTCTCACTCTAATTTCAACCCATGTATTCCTCTGAGGTGAGTGTGGGTGAACAGAAGCAAATTCAATTTTCAGCCACATCCTTTGCAAATTCTGTATTGCTCTTCTGGAGCCTCACTTTGGGAATATTGGGGGACTTGTTTGTTTGAGGTCTCTGCTAAAACTGAGTCATAAATTTTCCCATTTTGATAGTATGTTACATTTACTTTTAGAAAAATCTCCATACATGGAGTCTGAGGAAGTGTCAACTCAGCTTCCTTCCTAATTTTGGTGCAAATTTTATTTTATTTGGCAAATATTCATTTTGGTTTGTGGTTTGGTGTTGCAATCTCTTTTTTTTTTCTCAAAAAAAATGGTAGTTTAACTATTTTTTCATTCTTTTTGTTGTTTTTGATGGATTTCAAGGCAAGGGGGAATATAAAATACACCATTGTTTTTAACCAGAAGCCTATATTTCATGGTGGTTTTATTGCATGTATCCCCTGAGGTATATCAATGGAAGGAAATCATACTGTTACATTAAGATATGATTTATGATGCTGTTTTGGAAATGAAATTATTCTTGTGTCAGACCATAACACCATGGTTGGTTTGCTTAATACTAAGACCCAGTATCCCATATGTCCCATTCTCTACGTGGCTTCTGTTGGCAGTAGAGAGGGAGAAACAGATTCATATACTAAACAAAAGCAGAATAATTTAGTGTATAACTTTTTACTCCAGTTATTTCTTAATAATTATTTAAAGAACTATTAAAATAATCTATTAAAGTGTGCTCTTTGTTAAACCCATGACCTCTATTTTACCTGCAACCCATGCAACATATATTTTACCTTCCACTTATTCTCCATTAGGATTTAGTAGTTCAAATATTGTATGGCTGGATTAGGTATGTGTCCAAAACTGAGCTCCAGATATTGGCTCTAAACCTCATTCTTTCAGCTGCATAAAACTATAATTTTGGTGTATTTTTTATTTCTCTTTCTCTAATTATGCTCATTGATCCGTCAGCAATTTCTGTTGGCTCCATCTTCATGAGTTCATTAGTTTCCTAGAGCTACCATAACAATGTACCACCACTTGGGTGGTGTAAAACAACAGAAATTTATTTTCTCACGATTCTGGAGGCCAGAAGTCTGAAATCAAGGTGTTGGCAGGGCCATGCACTCCGGAGGCTCTAAGAAGAATCTGGCCTTGCCTCCTCCTAGCTTCTGGTGATTGCCAGCAACTCTTGGTGCTCTCGGCTTATAGATGCATCATTCTGTCTGCCTCCATCTTCATATGGCCTCTCCCTGTACGTCTGTGTGCCACTACCCTGGAAGAGCCTCCTAACTAAGCTCTATGCTTTTACATCCACCTCAGTCCACCATGGCTTTATTTCAACTTCACTAATCACATCTACAAAGACCCTATTTCTGAATAAAGTCTCATTCTGAGAGTCCAGGGGGAGGCAGAAATTTTTAGGGGACTATTCATCCAGTACAAGGAGATTTCTAGGATTTAAATCCTTCCCAGTGCCACTACCCTGGAAGAGCCTCCTAACTAAGCTCTATGCTTGTACCCCCATCTTTAATATATTCTCAGTGCAGCAGTCAGTACAACACAAAGGATACTTCAGGTGATTTTATTTCTTTGTTCAACACCCCCCCCTCCCCAGTTTTTTTTAAAGATGCCTCATATACACACAGCTGTGCATGATTTGACCTCGGGCTACCTCTCTAACTTCAGCCCTTACTCGTTTCCCCTTCACTCAGTCCAGTCCTGCCACACCAAGCTCCTTGCTGCTCCTCAAACATGCCAGGTGTGCTCTGGCTTCATAGCCCTTGCATGTTGTTTGCTGTGCCTTGGATGCTCTTTCCCAGATATCCACAAGTCACATTCCCTTACTTGCTCCAAATTAGTAACTGAGATGACACTATCTCAGCCACTATCCAGAATCATGGCTGTGTCCTGACACTACCAGTCATTTTCCCCACTTTATTTTTTTTAATACCATCTAATGCATAATATATACCCAATATATATTATAATATATTCTGTATGGCTGGATTTGGTATATGGATGATTTAATCAAATCTTTCCATTAGATAAGACTTCCTGATATCTTATTATTTAGATATATATAGTACTTATTTAACTTATTCATTACCTGTCTACCTCACTGGCATGTAAACTCCATTAGGGGAGGGATTGCTGTCTTTTTGCTCATTATTGTATCACTAATGTCTAGAAGAGTGTCTGGTACATAGTAGGTGCTGAATGGGTATGTCCAGAATGAATGAATGACCATGTTACATTTATAAATCACATCAAGCATATTTTTGGCAACAGAAGAGTGTTTGAAAACTATGCCTTCATCACATTTCATGCAGGGAGAAATAGATACTGGTTTATTTTTAAGATCCCTTCAAAACTGCCAATGAGCTGCCATGCTTGCTCATGGTTACTCCCTCGCCATTCTCTTAACATGAAGCTTCCCTTTCAGATTCTGTGGGGGACATGGAAGTGGATTAAGAGGCAAGTCACTACTGCCCACAGTAGTAAATGGGCCTTTTATTTGAAAAGAGGGGAAGCGAATGGAATGAAGGCCTTCTTTCTTTCCTCTGTGATAACCAATTGCATTTTAAGAAGTGATTCCCATCCACAGGGCAGTTAACTTGGATTTGTCCTCACACTAAGTACAGTCATTCCTAGAATATGTTTTATTTTTAGGTATTGAGAGAACCTATGACAGCAGTAGACACAGCTTGACATTCCTTGATGAGTAAAGAGAAAAAGGTTGCTGGTAGTTACATGACATTTACTTCTTGATACCTCAAGGGCAGGGTGAAGAAGGACAAAACAAGATCAATTAGATAAGCAGAGGTGAATTAGCCATTTAATCAAGTACCTAAGCCATGAAGCACACAGTTCTTTTAAGAAACACCATTACCCTTAATAGAGTTCTTTAGAGCATCTTTAATTTCTCTAATGAAGACAGAAAGCACCATTTTTGATAAGTGCTTCTCTTTGCTTGTCTGACCACAGATTATCTATTCTATTCAATCACCTAGAGAGCTGATGCTCTTCCCCTTTGTTCCTCATAGAATTATATCCAGAGGATATCTGTCCAAATTATTTAATCAAATTTTTCTGGCTCTGGCCAATATAAGTGCTTAAACATCCACACTTAATACATTTCCCTCTAATGGTATTCACTTATCTAAAATTACCCCTTAATTGATAGGATATATGAGCAAAAATACTATTAGACAAAATGTTAAATGAACTCAAACCATTTAGAATGTTTTCATGCCGACTCCTGAATTTACTTAATCTCCAGTGAGCAGTCTAAAAAGATAGAATTTAATATTTACTACAACTAGTCTGAAAAAGTGAAGGAAAAAAAAGATTGAAGAGGTGGCAAACAAGGTAAGAAAAAATGTTTCTGTCTTTAGTGTCCTAACTGCAAAAAATCCTATGATTTTTATTTGGTTCATGAACTTCTCAGTTTTTGTTGAAGGAGAACATACCAATACATTTGGAAATAGTGGTTCTATGTATTTTACACAAGTTGGCTAAAATAGTGTTGAAGATATTAATTAAAATCACAATTTATTCAAAGCTGGGTTTATGAAATATAATTTACATCAAATAAATATTACTCTTTATGGTGTACAGCTTTATGAATGTTGGCATATGTGAATATCATATAACCACCACACAATAAGTATATAGTACATTTCTATCACTCTCAAAATTCCTTGTCTCTATGGAGTCAACCCCCTTCTTCTATCCTAGCCCCTGGCAACCACTGATCCTTTTCTTCTGCCTATAGTTGCACCTTTTCCAAAAATGTTGCAAAATTGGAATCATACATTAGGGAGCCCTTTAGTCTGGCTTCTTTCACTTAGCATCATACAGTTAAAGTTCATCCTTTCAGTCTTGAGGAGTATTTTATCCTATGTATATGCAAAGTTTGGTTGTTCATTCACCAAATGATTATGGACATTTGGTTTGTTTGCAGTTTATAGAGATTATGCATTAAACCAATATAAACAAATGTGTACAAGTTTACATATATATATATATATACACACACATTTTTTTCTTTTTTTGTGTTTGTCTGTTGTTGTTTTTTACCTAGGAGTGGGATTGATGACTTATATGGTAATTGCATGTTTAACTTTATAGGAAACTGCCAAACTGTTTTCTAAAGTGCCTGCACCTTTTGCATTCCTATCAACAATAGACAAGTATTCTGTTGCTCTGGTACTAACAATTGGTATTATCATTTAAAAATTTTTTTAGCCATTTAATTGGTATGTAGGATATCATATTATAGTTTTACTTGAATTTTCCTATTGACTAATGATGCTGAGCATATTTCTATGTGACTATGTGCAATCTGTGTATCATATTTTATAAAATGAGTGTTTAAATCTTTTGTCCATTTTTATTGGGCGTTTTTTTCTTATTATTAAATGCGGAGTGTTCATTATATATTCCAGATACTTTTGCAGAGGCAGATTGATTTTTACCCAAAATTTTGTTCAAGATATGGAAACTGATAATGCCACACATGCACCAAGCGGGTAGGAAAGGGTTCGTTACTCACATAATGAGGCTTTCTGGGGACAGCAGGGCAGGCAGGTCCAAAAGCTGATTAGAGAGCATAGAACTGAGACTGGCTTGGAATTTATGTGTTAAATAGTGGGCTGAGTGAGGGTTCCCATTCCCATGGAGCAGGGCTTGCATAGTTTGATATCTCACCAGTGCTAAAGGAGGTAGACCTGGGCTTTCTGATCTGCTTACTCAAAGTAGATAGAAGTCAGGGGAGCACCATGGTGCTTGAAAGCTGTCGGCAGTCAGATACCAAAAATGGAGTCCAACTATTGTACATGACCATTGTCAGATATGAAAATTGCATTTTTAATATCAAAATAAACAACTCAATAACATTTTATGTAAATGTATCAAGCACCTAGATTATACCCAACTCTTAAATATACTTCAAAATTTTTTTTAAAAGATTATCATGGAAGAATATTTTAGTTAGGTATTTTCTTAGGGAAATGTCCATTCTAAATGAACGAGGTTAATGTCTCATGAAAAAAAGGGCTATGAATACAGGAAATAAAACATGGATAACCATGAGAACTGTAAACTCTATTTTCCCTATTGTGAAAACAGAACTCTATCCTACTCATTGACCACTCAGTGGAATCACAACACAGAGCAGTGGTTTGTTAAAGTGCCCTGGGTGAGTGGCTTTGTCTCAGGTCCTGCATTTTAGTAAAGATCTGAGGTCTGACTGGTTGAATGGCTAGCTGTAAAGCAGTAGGTCACATGAGAAGAATTCCTGCAGGATGATTATAACTTAATTGCAAAGTATTATGCAGATTTTCATCACTTGTTAAAAATGAGTTGAACACCTACTGTGTGCCAGGCACTTGCTAGGATCTGCAGATTAAAAGTTAAGTAAAATACAGTTGTAGCTGTCAAGCTATCTAATGTTTATTGAAAATGAAATACTTGAATCACATCATTGTTGAAATGGCTTGAGATTGATTTTGAAAGGCATATAAATAAAAGAGTAGACTGGCAAATCATCCTTACAACTTCAATACAAACTGAACAATTTTTATCGGTAAATGCAATGAAATAGTTTTGGACTCCATTCTCTGAAATATGCAAGCCGACATGGCATTTGGGAATCTCATTTTCAATAGACATCACTAACCAATCTAATGAAGCATGTTCTATATACTGATGAAATTCAATCTCTGAAACAGACAAAATGTGTTTTTACATCTCACTACATTGCTACATTATAAAAGTAATATTCTTGCCAAATGTTTTCTCATATTGGGCCTAAGTTTCTTTCTCTTTTCCTAGGTGATGTGAAGGTAGCCATTTTATGATCAACATACAGGGAACACATAGGAAAGAAGAAGAGAGGGAAGTAGTGGCTAATTATTTATTCATTTGTAGTCATGGTTGGATCGAGGCTCACAGGTGCCCCAAGCAAATTAATCATTAGAAACACCAAGCATGCTAATAACATGGCATCCTTCCAACTGTGTTTAACCTTTTTCAATATTTATTTTTAGAAAGGAGGAGTAGAGAAGTAGGACTACTGTGACTGTAATTAGCTTCTCTCTGCTTTACATCAGTGGTTTTCTAAGTGTGGTCCCCAGGCTAGCAGCATCAGCCTCACCTGAGAACTTGTAAGACTTCCGATTCCCGAGGCTCACTACAGACCAGCTGAGTTGGAAACTCTGTGACACCCAGCAATGTGTTTTCATATGCCTTCTAAGAGGCTTCTGATATATGCTGAAGTTTGGGAATGGTTACTATGAAGAGATTGAGCTCTGGCCACAAACTCACATTCTCATTCAGAAAAACCAGTCTTATAAGTTACCTATCTACACATATTAGACCATGTAGCAGCCACCCGTTACTCAAGCACATGCTTTGTGGGGACATTGATAACCCCTGCCCTTGCTTCTCTTCCTACTACACCATTCTATCTGAACACATACTGATAATTATCACTGAGAAGAGTTTTGTTAAATACAAAAATGTTCTATTTTGTTACATTTCAGTGACATTTCAATGCCCTGATGTATTGGTATCTTTTTTTAAAAATTTAATTTTATTGTTTAAAGTACTAAAAATAGTAGTACATATGTCTCCTTTTTCCCCCCATTGACCTTCCCCCGGCCTCTCCTACTCCCCTAGCACATGCGCTCACCGCCCCCCTCCCCCCACCCCAGTGTCTTGTGTCCTTTGGTTATGCTTATATGCATGCATACAAGTCCTTCGGCTGATCTCTTACACCCCCCTCTCAACACTCCCCAGCCTTCCTGCTGTAGTTTGATAGTCTGTTCGGTGCTTCTTTGCCTCTGTATCTATTTTTGTTTATCAGTTAATAATGTTCTTTATGTTCCACAAATGAGTGAGATCATGTGGTATTTTTCTTTCACTGACTGGCTTATTTCACTTAGCATAATGCTCTCCAATTCCATCCATGCTGTTGCAAATGGTAAGAATTCCTTTTTTATGGCAGCATACTATTCCATTGTTTAGATGTACCATGGTTTTCTAATCCACTCATCTGCTGATGGGCATTTAGGCTGTTTCCAAATCTTAGCTATTATGAATTGTGCTGCTATGAACATAGGGGTGCGTATATCTTTTCTGATTGGTGTTTCTGATTTCTTGGGATATATTCCTATAAGTGGGATTACTGGGTCAAATGGGAATTCCATTTTTTTAAATATATTTTATTGATTTTTTACAGAGAGGAAGGGAGAGGGAGAGGGATACAGAGTTAGAAACATTGATGAGAGAGAAACATTGATTCAGCTGCCTCTTGCACGCTCCCTACTGGGGATGTGCCTGCAACCCAGGTACATGCCCTTGACCGGAATCGAACCTGGGATCCTTCAGTCCGTAGGCCAACGCTCTATCCGCTGAGCCAAACCGGTTAGGGCTGGGAATTCCATTTTTAATTTTTTGAGGAAACACCATACAGTTCTCCACAGTGGCTGCACCAGTCTGCATTCCCACCAGCAGTGCACGAGGGTTCCTTTTTCTCCACATCCTCTCCAGCACTTGTTGTTTGTTGGTTTGTTGATGATAGCCATTCTGACAGGTGTGAGATGGTACCTCATTGTTGTTTGTGATTTGTATCTCTTAGATGATTAGTGACTTTGAGTATG
>NW_005871055.1:3680795-3728760 GCF_000147115.1 Myotis lucifugus
TTTCTATGTACAATGTTATGTCATCTGCAAATAATGACAGTTTTACTTATTCCTTTCCAATTTGGATACCTTTTATCTCTTCTTCTAGTCTGATTGCCATGGCTAGGACTTCCAGTACTATGTTGAATAAGAGTAATGAAAGCATTCTTGTCTTATTCTTATTCTTAAGGGAAACACTTTTAGTTTTTGTCCATTGAGTATTGTGTTGGTTATAGGTTTGTAATATATGGCCTTTATTAGAGATAACATGGGCAAATATGTTCTCCTATGCAGTGGGCTTTATTGATGTTTTATTGATGGTTTCTTTTGCTGTGCAGAAGCTTTTTATTTTGATGTAGTCCCATTTGTTTATTTTCTCCTTAGTTTCCATTACCCTAAGAGCTGTATCGGTAAAGATATTGCTAAGACAAATGTCTGCTATTTTGGTGCATATGGCTTATTCTAAGATTTTTATGGTTTCCCATCTTATGGTTAAGTCCTTTATACATTTTGAGTTTGTTTTTGTGTATGGTGTAAGTTGGTGGTCTACTTTCATTTTTTTTGCAAGTATCTGTCCAATTTCCCCAACACCATTTATTGAAGAGACTATCTTGACTCCATTGTATGCTCTTGCCTCCTTTATTAAGTATTAATTGAGCATAATGGCTTGTGTCAATTTCTGGGTTCTCTGTTCTGTTCCACTGGTCTATATGTCTGTTCTTATGCCAGTACCAGGCAGTTTTGAGAACAGTGGCTTTGTAGTATAGCTTAAAATCTGGTATTGTGATCCCTCCAACATTGTCCTTCTTTCTCAAGATTGCTGCAACTATTCTGGGTCTTTTTTTTATTCCAGATGAATTTTTGGAGGGTTTGTTCTAGGTCTTTGAAGTATGCCATTGGTATTTTAATGGGGATTGCATTGAATTTATAGATTGCTTTAAGTAGTATGGACATTTTAATGATGTTGATTCTACCAATCCATGAACATGGTATATTCTTCCATTTGTTCATGTCTTCTTCTATCTTTTTTTTCAGCATCCTGAAATTTTCTGAGTACAGGTCCTTTATCTCCTTGGTTAAATTTATTCCTAGGTATCTTAATTTTTTTGTTGCAATGGTAAATGAGATTGCTTTTTTTGTTCCTCTTTCTGTGAATTCATTATTGATGTATAGAAAAGCCATAGACTTCTGGGTGTTAATTTTGTATCCTGCTATATTGCCGAATTCATTTATTAAGTCTAATACTTTTTTGATGGAGTCTTTGGGGTTTTCTAGATACAATATCATGTCATCTGCAAATAAGGACACTTCTTCTTTTCCAATTTGGATGCCTTTTATTTCTTCTTCTTGTCTGATCTCAATGGCTAGTACTTCCAGTACTATGTCGAATAGGAGTGGTGAAAGTGGGCATCGCTGTCTTGTTCCTGTTCTTAGGGGAAATGGTTTTAGTTTTTGCCCACTGAATATTTCGTTGGCTGTGGGTTTGTCATATATTGCTTTTATTATGTTGAGGTATGATCCTTCTTTTCCCACCTTGCTGAGAGTTTTTTTCAAAAAAAGTGTGTAAGATTTTGTCAAATGCTTTTTCTGCATCAATGGATATGATTATATGGTTTTTATCTCTCAGTTTGTTTATGTGATGCATCATGTTTATTGATTTGCAGATATTGTACCATCCTTGCATCCCTGGAATAAATCACACTTGGTCATAGTGTATGATCTTTCTAATGTAATGCTGGATTCGATTTGCTAGAATTTTGTTGAGAATTTTAGTGTCTATGTTCATGAGGGATATTGGCCTGTAATTCTCTTTCTTTGTATTGTCTTTATCTGGTTTTGGGATTAGAGTAATGCTGGCTTCGTAGAAAGAGCTTGGAAGTGTTCCTTCCTCTTGAATTTTTTTAATAGTCTGAGGAAGATAGGTTTTATTTCTTCTTTGAATGTTTGATAAAACTCAGCTGTGAGGCTGTCTGGTCCAAGGCTTTTGTTTGTTGGAAGTTTTTTGATGAAAATTCTTCATATTTCTGTGGGGTCTGTTGTTATTTTGCCTCTTTTGTTTATGATTTTTTTTTATTTGGGTCCTCTCTCTTTGCTCCTTGGTGAGCCTGGCTAGAGGTTCATCAATCTTGTTTATCCTTTCAAAGAACAGCTCTTGGTTTCATTGATCTTTTGTATTTTTTTTTTTGGTCTCTATGTCATTTATTTCTGCTCTGATCTGTATTATTTCCTTCCTTCTGCTCACTCTCAGCTTTTCTTGTTGCTCTCTTTCTAATTCTTCAAGTTGAAGATTTAGATGGTTTATTACCAGTTTTTCTTATTTGTAGAGGTAGGCCTGTAATGCTATGAACTTCCCTCTCAGGACTGCTTTCACTGTGTCCCAAAGATTTTGGATTGTTGTATTTCCATTGTTGTTTGTTTCCAGGATGTTTTATTTTTTTATTTTTTATTTGATATCTTTGGTAACCCACTCATTGTTTAATAGTATGCTATGCAGCCTCCAAGTGTTTGAATTTTTGTGATTGTTTTATTGTAATTTACCTCTAATTTTATGCCATTGTGGTCTGAGAAAATGCTTGATATGACTTCAATCTTTGTGAATTTGGAGAGACTTTGCCTATGTCCCAATATGTGGTCTATCTTTGAAAATGTCCTATGTACGCTTGAGAAGAATGTATATTCTGTAGTTTTGGGGTGGAATGTTCTAAAGATGTCAATTAAGTCCAACTGATCTAGTGAGTCATTTAGGATTGCTGTTTCTTTGCTAATTTTTTGACTAGAGGATTTATTGAGTGCTGTTAATGAGGTATTAATGTCTCCTACTGTGATTTTATTGCTATCAGTCTCTCCCCTGATATCTTCCAGAAGTTTTTTTTTTTTTTAATGTATTTGGGTGCTCCTGCATTGGGTGCATATTGTATTGGTATCTGACCCTTCTAAGTTTTTGTGGTTCTGTGTGACCAAATGGCAACTCGATAGGGCTATTAAAAATCTCCTGGAGTGGTTTGGAGGGTAGGAAAAAAGCTTTTCTACCAATACAACTGTTAGTCTGTTTATATATATTTCTCCCCTAAGAGTAATTATAATTGTGCTTATGCAGTGGAATTACTGCTGTTGGCTCTAAGGAGAAAATCAGATACTTGACTTAGAGAGATAATATGATTAAAAGGTGAAGTTTCTTATAGGTAATACATTTTCATTTTAATTTATTCCAAAAAAATATGTTGTGCTAACAGATTACATAATTTATACATCTCAAAAAAGGAGAAAGAAGAACAAGAGGTAGGAAGTAAAATAAATATATCTATATCTATACCCATATATTATTTTGTTATTATTTTATGTTAATTTCAGACAGAGAAACTTCAAAATAAGGAAAGTCATCAGGGATAAAGAAAGGGATTACATAATGGTAAAAGGGTCAATTCTTCAAGAACACATAACAATCCTATACCAAATATACCTAGCAAAATGGGGTCAAAGTATGTGAGGCAAAAAAATAATTGAATTAAAGAGAAATAGATAAATCAACTATTATAGTTGCAGACTTCAACATACCTTTATCAGAAATGGACAGATCTCAGAGGCAGAAAATTAGTAAGGACATAGTTAAACTCATAACACCATCAATCAACTGGATATAATTGACAGCTATAGACTGTTTCATCCAACAATGGCAGAATAGATATTCTTCTCAAGCTCACATGAAACATTCACTAAGACAGACCACATTCTGGGCCATAAAACACAGCTTAACAAAGTTAAAGAATACAAATAATTCTCAAGAGAAATTTTAAAATATTTAGAACTAAATAAAAATGAAAACACAACATATAAGAATTTGTGATATACAGTGGAAGCATTTCTAAGAGGGAAATTTATACTTTTGTATACAGTCACTTTGGAAGACAGTTTGGTGCTCTCTTATAAAATTAAAGAGACTCATATCATATGATCTAGAAATCATGCTCCTTGGTATTTATCTAAAGAAGTTGAAAATTCATGTCCACATAAAAATGTACATAGGTGTTCACAGCAGTTTTTTAAAATAATTGCCAAACTTGGGAGCAACCAAGATGTCCTTTAGTAGTAACTAGATAAACTGTGACACGTCCAGACAATGGAATATTATTCAGTGCTAAAAAGAAATGAGCTATAAAGCCATGAAAAGACATGGAGGAACATTAATGAATGTTTCTCAGTACACGAAGGCAATCTGGAAAGGATGCATGCTGTATGATTCCACCTATATGACATTCTGGAAAAGGCAAAGCTATGGTGACAGTAAAAAATAAACAAAAAACAATCAATGGTTGCCAAGGATTGAGAGCAGGGGGAGAGATAAACAGGTGACATATAGAAGATTTATAGGGCAGAGAGAATAAACTATACGATACCATAATGATGGATACATGTCATAATAAGCTTGTCCAAACCCACAGAATTTACAATACCGAGTGAACTGTAATGTAAACTATAAACTTTGGGTGGTTATGATGGGTCAATATAGGTTCATCAGTTATAACAAATTATCACTCTGTTGGGGGATGTGGATAATGATGAAGGCTATGCATATGTAGTGGCAAAGGGTATATGGGAAACATGTTTACGTTCCTCTCAAATTTGTTGCAAACCTAAAACAAATTCTTAATTTTAAAAAATGTGAAGAAAAAAATTATATGAATTATGTAATTTGTTTCTATTTTACAGATGAGAAAACTGAAGTATTCAATACATCAATTTTTGCAATGTTTTATGTTTAATCATTGAATTAGTAGGATCAACCCATCTCTAACTCCATACCTCCTATCCTCAATTTTGACTTGATTTTCACAAGTGTTAAATCAAAAGGGAATTTTAGGCAGAAGGTAAGCATGTAAAAACGGTAAGTCTTCTTAAAAAACATGTCTATTTAAGTAAAGGTAAGTTCTCTAGTGTGCATATAACATGAGGTGGGAGGCAGAGTGATGGGTGAAGTATGAGACTGGAATATGTTGGGAACATCTTGTAGGGAGATTTGAATGTTTTGTCAGGAGTCTGCAGACCAAATTATGACAATGTAGAGAGAATGATGAGTTGAGAGGAAGTTAGGAGATATTTTGGAGATAAAATTGGCCTGCCTTATGATCAACTGGCATGATATGGGAGGAGTGTCTCATATAAACAACTTAGTCTGATGGTGTCACCGAAGTTAAGGAACAAAGGGTGAATAAGTTTGGAAGACAAAGGAGCTGATGTGTTTACTTTAAATATATCAAGTTGTAGGTGCCTGTGAACATATCCAGGTAGAGATGCTCAATTGGAAATACTAGTATAGTGTGAGGTTCAGAAACCAGTTGAAATCAGGAGGTATGAATTTGAGAGTCACCAGAAGACCAGTTTTAAAAAGTGTAGTTCTCTGCAACATTGGAAGTGATGCTACCACCTGGAGGTGGAGGTGGAGGTGGAGGGTAGGGAATACAGAACAAACAGAGAAAAGAACCATGTGGAAACTGACCAAATGGAATAGATAAAGAGAAACCCAGTGGAAAAGACTATGAAATAGTGGTCAGACAGAAAGAAAGAAAATGCAGGCAGCAAAATAAGAAGTCAAGTGAAAGGAAAATTTTCAGAAGGAAATGGCAGTCCCCACCATAACTGCGGCAGTGCTGGTTCATGGTTATATGAGTAGGTACTTATGCAGATACTGAAGACCAGGCATTCCCCTGTAATTAAAGAACTAGTCCCTGTGAAATATCTTGAAGTCCTTGCTCTGTCTCTGTGGTTACTCTTCATTGGCAGGGTCAGACAAAGTTATAATGTAGAACTTTAAAATAATAATAATTAGCGTATTAGTCCTACTCTAGTTAATAGATAACTGCACTAACTTAAAACAGTTTGGTAGTGAAAAGCCTAAATTATGCAACCTTTTACAACTCAATTCTGGTATGTAGTACAGTAACAAAATCCATGGCTCATAAAGGATAACGAAAGTGAGACTTGCTAAAGCTGCCTTGGTGGGCAAGACGGCAGGCAACCGCTATGTTTTGCAACAGACGCTACTAAAAGATAGAAAGAATTTTTAGATGTCGATTAACTAGCCTCTTTGCAATCTTGTTTACAGTTTTTATACACCTAGGAAATCCTTTTCCAAGGGTAATTCAAACATTTTAGCCTCATTTGAAAAACTACAATTTTTATTATTTAGCCCAATTTTATGAAGTTTTACTACTTGTAAAATTTTCTACTCCATTTTCTGTGTGACCCTCCCTCCTGCTTCTCTTTTTCCCCCTTTCCCCTCCTCCCAAATTCTTTCTTGCCACTCTCCCAGATTTTGACAGACCATCTCTTCAATTCTGATGGCAACATTTCCCATTAAATAACTACACACTCCCACAGTGCCCCTCACATGTCTGGGAGATTGGCAGATTCTTGTTTAGAGGAGTGGAAACAGCTGAAAGTGACATTTAAGGATTCAAAAACAACTTGGTTGGGAAATAAATCTTTGGCTGGGGAAAAAATGACTCGCTTTGCCAGGCAATAGCCTTATAATTTATCATTTATTGGAAAAGAAGACTGCATTTTGAGAATCACATCAGACTAAAACTGATTACAGATATTAAGCAATGTCTCTATGAGCTATTACTCATCGTGTATGTGCAAGCTGAGTGCCTCTGGAAGGGGGTGCTGATGAGTCACTGAGTATGTTATATTGCACTGTCGTAATTGTTAGTGCCGTAAACAATGGTATATGACGGGTTAGAGCAGATTAAAGAGAATGAAGTGTTTTGTACAGTCTACTCTAGAAAGAAACAAGACATTATTTCATTGTGACGTTAACTATTGATTTGGGTTTTTGTTTGTTTGTAGTTCCTAATGGTTATGATCACTTCAGAGAAGTATTCATGGTTTATTCATTTCAAAAGCCGCCATAAGTGATAGCTTAAGCTGCTCCAACTTTTTGATATTGCCTCTGAAACAAATAGATGGGTTTTGTTTCAGTGTTAGAAAAAGAGAAGAAATTCAAGAGAGCTTATCCAAGTGCTATGTACCCAAGACCCCAAAAACCTTAGACACTGGATAAAAATTATAATGACCAAGAGGAATGGGGCAACTCCTAGCAGTGAACTCACAGAGCACCTCCCTATATCTTTTTGGGCATTTGTCACGTTTTATGTTATATTTATGTCAGATAATGTTTTAGTTACTATACTATACTAGAAACATCTCAAAACAGAGATTGTAGCTTACACATTTTTTGCTATCTCATTAGAATCTAGCTCAGTAACTTGTTATATGCTGCATAAAAATATTCATTTATTGCTAAATGAATAACATTAGTCACTATATTTATTGCAACATGTCTCCATATCCTCAATCCTCTAAAAACAAAAAACCTAGATTACACAATGTTGCATTATGGTGGACCTAAAGTTTTTAGAATGGATACATGAAATTGTTTACATTTTTCCCACCAGTCTTTAGTTTTTACTTAAAGCAACACTGGTAATATGTATACATCATTTGGAAAGAGTTTTACTTTTGATGAAGAAAGTATACCTTTTAATGTATAGCGAAAACATTTTAAGATCATGCCTTTCAGGGGCTCAGAACTTGCTGTTCAGAATATAAGGCAATACTAATTAGGACCCACAATTCCCTCTGGGCAGCTCATTAAACGTGGGTATTTCCTAAGGAAAGAAAGAGTCTGTTAGTATAAACCTTGCAAATGCAAATAGACAATGGCTTACAAAAGTCACATGAGCTCATTCTGTTAGATGAACCTTTCTGCAAATAGCAGGGCTAGCTCTTGAAGGACACCATGGACTAGACAAAGACATTTGAACATCCTCCACCCTCGTTTTTCTGGATATCCTCCCACAGACTATGTTTATATCAGAAAGAAAAAACAATAAAAAATAAATGATAAGTAAATATCCAGAAGTTGCATTAAAAAAGTAAAGCCATACAATAGAGAATAAAATTTATTAAAAAATTTAAAGCATGCAACGGCATGGATGGAACTGGAGAGCATTATGCTAAGTGAAATAAGCCAGTCAATGAAGGAAAAATACCACATGATCTCACTCATTTATGGATAATAAAGACCACTATAAACTTATGAACAAAAATAGATACAGAGGCAGAGCTGCCTCAAACAGACTGTCAAACTGCAGCAGGAAGGCCGGGGAGGGTAGGGGGGCAGAAGGGGAGCAGTAAGAGATCAACCGAAAGACTTATATGCATGCATATAAGCATAACCAATGGACATAAGACACTGGGGGTAGGGGAGGCCAGGAGGTTGTCAAGGGTGGGGGGAAAAAGGAGACATATGTAATACCCTTTGTAATACTTTAAGCAATAAAAAAAAATTAAAGCAAAACTGATAAAAAGAAAACAGCGAAGTAAAAACAGGAAAGATTAAAATAATAGATATTTTCTGGTAGGACTGATCTAAAAAAATCAGAGACATCACAAATGAAAAGTATAACTATACTGATATGTCAAAGGAATGACCCTTCAATGCTGAAATTTCAAGAATTAGTGAGAGACTACTTGGATCATATGGGGAAGATTTCTTTTTTGTTAGAAATTCTTGCTCCATGCCTCACTTCATAGCCAAGAATAATTACTATTCATAAGCCAAATGTCATTATATTAAAATGACTAAAGCTGAGGAGTATGTAAGATTAACTCTCAAAAAATGTTTATAAATGACAAGTTGGATCTTAATAAAGAATCAGCAAACATGAAACAAGTAAATATGAAACACTAGCCTAGCAGCCATTTCTACACAGGGGTCTCTCACGTAAACTGCACTTCAGGGAGAGGCCTGCACTGAACTGCCTGACTGTGCTGTGTTTCTGCCATCTGAACCAACCCTTATAAAGGAGGCCCTGGAATCCTATTTCAACCAATAGAACTGAGGCTTTCCCCATCCAATCAGAGCTGCACAGCCTTGCCTACCCAGAGCAGCTCTATTCTGACCAATCAGGACAGTTCCTTTTGGACTAATCAAACTTTAAGGATTAGGAGTCTTCATTTGCATGAGGGCAGACCAATCAGGGACCAGAGGTGGGGACTTCTGTCCATATAAACCAGCTTCCTTCTGGCTCTGAGAGTGCACTTTCCCTTTCTACTGAAGACTGTTTCCCTGGCTAAGCTAAAACACCAAAGTGTCTTGTCAAAGAAGAGTGGGGCAGACTGGCTAGAGCACAGTGGAGCAAACCAGCATAACACAAAGGAGACCAGCAAAAAAGCAGAGCCACAGTAGACCATCCAGGAGCAGAGTACAGTTGTCTAGCGGGAGACAGACCTGGCCCCAGGGAAGCCTGGTCACTGGGCTGCCTCACAGCTGTGCTGTATGACAATTGAGCTGTTTTGCACTGAAGAACGTTTCCTTGTTCACTGCACCCCAAATTGGGGATTTCTGTTGGCATTAAATTGACATCAACTAACTACCATTGGTTGATACGTCTAAGTAATTCTACTATCAGCAAAGAGTCAATATTCAATTATGATGAAAACTTCACAGGATAGGTAGTCAATAACTCAATGGCATTGGATCACTAAAAATAGCACTAGTTCTTTTACAGGAATTCTGGGATATGGGAAGTGAAAAAATCTTAGAGAAGGAACAGTGACTAAAGATGCTTTACTACAAATCACACCAATACTGTCTCTGATGTCAGGGCCTTCTTAGAACACTTCCAATGACTGGTGGAAGTGACCTTTGTTGAGTGGTCACTTTCTCCCAGGGACAGCACTGGGTGCTGTAAATACAAAGCTAATAACATAAAATGTAAACCACCATCCTCTACCCCCAAAAAAGGATATAGGTTAGTGGTATAGATAGACAAGTAAATCCCAATGTAATTACAATATGATGTGGTAAGAGTTAGAATTTGTTATAGAAATACATGGCAGGATGTCTATGGAAGGCTTGGGTCTGGAAGGTTTTGCAGAGAAAGTAACATTTGAGTAGGATTTTTAAAAAATGAAAATTGCAGTTTATTTTTAAATTTCAAACTTTAAAATCTCTGGACTGGTTTTGGGAATAGGTATGAGAATTTATGAAAGGAACACATGACCTCTAAGAATCCAGAATTTAAGTAGAGTTTTGATGGAAAGGAAGGAGATAGATAAATGACAAGGTTGGGAAGGGGCAGTCTGAGGAGAAGGTGCAATGTTTGCAGACCTTGGAGAGTTCATTTGTGAAGCAGCTGTCATGTTTCTTGTAAGCCTTCTGTTTCCCTGCTCTGAATGTCCTGCTCCTTCCATTGGGGGGCTTGCAACAACAGAAGTGTATTTTTTCAAAGTTCTGGAAGCCAAGCATCTGAAATCAAGGCAGCAGTCGGGCCACACTCTCTCCAGAGGTTTTAGAGGAGAGAATCGTTCCCTGCCTCTTCCAGCTTCTGGTGAATGTGGGCATTTCTTGGCTTCCATCTTCATGTAGCCATCTCCTCTTTTCTGTGTGTCTATCTTCTGTGTGCCTCTTATAAGGAAACCTGTAAGTTTGGATTTAGGATCTACTAGGATATTCAAGATGATCTGCTCATCTCTAGATCCTTCCTTAATTACATCTACAAAGACTTTTCCCAAATGAGGTCACTTTTACAGATTCAAGGGATTAAAATGTGGACATAACTTTTCGGGAGCCACCATTCAACCCACTACACTTGGCAACTATAGGTCTGATTTCCAAGTAACATTCATTGTCTACCAGCTTTGCCGTGTAGAAGCGTTCAATAATGCTGAGTATCTCAACAAAACAACAAGAAAGCCCACTGCATGGGAGAACATATTTGCCAATGATATCACCGATAAGGGTTTAATCTCTAACATTTACAGGGAACTCATGCAACTTAACAAAAGGAAGATAAACAATCCAATCAAAAAATGGGAAACGGACCTAAATAGATACTTTTTGAAAGAGGACATACAGAAGGCTGAAAGACATTTGAAAACATGCTCAAAGTCACTAATTATACGAGAGATGCAAATCAAAACGACAATGTGGTATCATCTCACACCTGTCAGAATGGCTATTTTCAACAAATCAACAAACAACAAGTGTTGGAGAGGATGTGGAGAAAAAGGAACCCTTCTGCACTGCTGGTGGGAATGCAGACTGGTGCAGCCACTGTGGAGAACAGTATGGAGTTTCCTCAAAAAACTAAAAATGGAACTCCCATTTGACCCAGTGACCCCACTTCTAGGAATATGTCCCAAGAAGCCAGAAACACCAATCAGAAAGGATATATGCATCCCTATGTTCATAGCAGCACAATTTACAATAGCTAAGATTTGGAAACAGCCTAAGTGCCCATCAGCAGATGAGTGGATTAAAAAACTGTGGTATATCTACACAATGGAATACTACGCTGCAGTAAAAAAGAAGGAATTTTGTCATTTGCAACAGTATGGATGGAACTGGAGAGCATTATGCTAAGTGAAATAAGCCAGTCAGAGAAAGATAAATACCACATGATCTCACTCATTTGTGGAATATAGAGAACAACATACACTGATCAACAGGGACAGATCCAAAGACAGAGAAACAGCGATCAGACTATCAATCCCCAGAGGGAAAGTAGGGGAGGGGAGGGGTAAGGGATAGAGATTAACCAAAGGACTTGTATGCATTCATATAAGCCAAACCAAAGGACGACAGGGGGATGAGAGCATGAGTTGGGGGGGGAGGTTGGGGGTTAATGGGGGGATGAGAACACATTTGTAATACCTTAACCAATAAAGAAATTTAAAAAAATAATGCTGAGTATCTTTTTATAAGCTTACAATTTAAACCACATTTGTCTGTCATCTTCCCAGTATCTTCCTACTGTTCTTTACATTTTTATTTTTGGTTAAAAATTTAACAATATAATTTGGTTCTAAATTCCTTGGGAAAGTGATAATTTTGGGGGACATAAGTTCTATTAACATTTTAAAACAGTTTTTAAGATTTCTGGTATTCCATATAATTACTTCTAATAGCATTGATACAAGAGCTTACAAACACAGTTACAGGTACTTTTGCCGTAGCATCTTTGCCATAGACATCTCTGCTACAAACCTGTTTGCCATAAACATTTTTACCACATCACTAATTGGCCATAAGGAAATTTTACTGTAAAAAATGATCAAATAACTGGTTGACAGTTATTTGTTTTTGTTTGTTTATTTTTCCACTGAAAAATCAACCAACTGCCTTCAGCAGACTTGATGTATTTAAACTAGTTGTCAGTTTGGTTTCATTTTTCCATTGGCAAGTTCTCCCAGTTGCTCCCATTTTTATATTGCATGTAAATCTTAGCTAGCCCTCATGATAATCTACACAGTGACTAGTAGATGCAGTGGTGGGATTAAAATAGCATTTCATGCAGGTCATGGTGATTTGCCTCAAGAGTTGGATTCTTATTTTGAACGCACTACATTGGGAGGAGAAACATAGGCCAAGTGATCTCTCTGAGGGAGCAGTTAGTTGAAGCCACATTTCCCACAGAATGAAGACAAGCACTTGGGTGCAATCCATAAAATAAAATCAGTTATTTGAACATTATTGCCATAAAAATACTTGAATACATTTTATTTCACAATAAAGTATTTTTAACTGTGCTGTATCCTTTGTAATGTCCTTCTTTCATTTTTCATGCTTTTATATTTTTTTACAGAAAAATTGCCTTACACTAATTAGTTAGGTGGCAAAATATTTGTGGCAATGATGTCTCTGGCAAAGATGCTTATGGTGAAAATACCAGACACGGACAACTGCATAGTGAACCAATTTCCTTTTGAAGCATCAGTATATTGTTTCTGAATTCTTTGAGAAATCATGCTATTTTGATGAAATAAGTCAATTCTGAAGGCTGTCACTAAGAATGAAGAATTTTCTCCATTTTTTTTATTAGGAAATGAGTGCATTTGAAAATGATATTTTACTTTCCATGTGGGAGCATTGTCTCTTGTTATGTAGAAATGTGTGGGGGTTTTTTCAGCAAAGAAACTGCTACTACAAATTTTTAGAAACCAGGCTCGTATTTTGTTTCAACTTCAATGTTAAAATCTTGTGTAGGAAAATATTCGTGTCATGGGTTATCTATAGAACAGTGAAAATGAAAGACTGAGTGTGTATTCTGTAAGACATGACCTTCATTGTTTTTAAAGTATATATTTTTCTTGTTTAGAAGCAGAAGAGTTTTGGAGAAAATTTTGAAACGCTAAAAAGCTGCACAACTCAGGTAATATATGAGATTTGATTATAGTGATTAGTAAATGTCCCTTATTACATATGTACATACTTGGTCAAGCAACTTTTATTAATTGATCAAGTTTTGTTAAAACTGTCTGGTATCCTTGGTACAGATGAGTGTTGGTACAAATGGATGCTCAGAAGCATATATCTGAGATAAATTCATACTTTCGCCTTAGTGGTTCATTTTCTAGAATCATGGCCCTACTCTATGGCTATATCATGCCATCCTAAAGGGTACTTCAGATTGTTGGCAATCTAATTAATTGCTGGTTGAATTGAATATTGGAATACTCTTTTCATACTGCAGCACATGAGGAAAATAATAAAGATTATTTGTCTTTCTTCCTGGAGTGCCCCCTTCTTTACTACAGGGGTCAACATTCCTCAGCATCTTTCCTTCTTAGTTAATATTTTGGTGAAGAGTCAGATCTAGAGCATCAAGTCAAATTGATTGGTCTCATCTCTGTCCATTTCAAAAATTTGAAGTTGTAGATTTCGGAACTGGAGAAATTTCAAGAAGCCATCCCATGGCTGCAGATCTCTCCTGAGATGTCCATGTGCTGAACCCACTGCATCCCCTCTTCTGAAGGTTTCCTTTCATATAGGTTCACCAAGCTTGTATTGCATGTCCCTGCCGCTCTAGCCACAGGAGATTGGACCAAAAATAGGGCTTTTCTGTGAGCTGGCCAGAGTCCTCAAGGTGCCTAGCACAGGACCTCTGCCCTAACTACATGCACAAGGACTAGCAACCTTCAGCAGACTGTCTTTGGGGGAGCTTGAATGAGAGATCTAGGAAGTCAGTAAAATGCAGAGTGATCCAGGCACAGACACAGAGAGAGAGAGCACAAAGGCAGTGAGTAGGCTCTTTGAAGGACCAAAATCACCAGCAAGCAGAAGGAATAAGTAAGTTGAGAGGATGACGAGCAAACAAGAATAGAGAAGAAGTAAGTTGGTATCAAAGTAGCAAAAATAAGCAGTTGACGGAAGTAGTAGATGCAGGAACTGCAACGTGGCCCAGAAATAAAATTTATTTTTTAAAAAAATATACTTTATTGATTTTTTACAGAGAGGAAGGGAGAGGGATAGAGAGTTAGAAACATTGATGAGAGAGAAACATCGATCAGCTGCCTCCTGCACACTCCTTACTGTGGATGTGCCCGCAACCAAGGTACATGCCCTTGACTGGAATCGAACCTGGGACACTTCAGTCTGCAGGCCGACGCTCTATCCATTGAGCCCAACAGGTTAGGGACAGTAATAAATGTTCTGTTTCTGCCTTCAAATGATTGTCAAACTGTCAGAGCTGGTGCAGTCAGCTGCATGCAGTGAATGGCATCCCAGTTCCCAAGTGCTCAGAATAAAACATTCAAGCTGTGTGTTTTTGAGACAGCATCCAGTTTCTCATACTTCCCCATGTATTTCATTGACTAACATGACCTGAACCTATTTCTGTATTTTGCATCCCAAAGAGCATAACAAGCAAAGACTACAGGTAGGAAAAAATGAAATTAAAATATGAATTTATAATTTTGACACTGAAATATAAGCATTTAATAATATTTTTATTTCATCGACTGTATGCCAGACCATGTACTTTGATGCTTGATACATGAGCAGAGGACATATTGTGGAAAAGGCAGTTCTGGAAGCCAGATAGCCTCTTTTGATTCTGGGTTTGAGACATGAGTGACTGCTCTCAGGTTTGGACTACCTAGAAGGTAATTTGATTGTTTGTCCAGTGACTTTTCAGATAGCTGGGATTTTTTCACCTTTAGAAGTGAGAGCCACAGGAGAGGGTTGCCCCAGCAACCTCACTCTATATCTTATTGAGGTCTTTCCACTTTGCTTTGTAAAATTCCATCACTTTGCCCCTGCTGAGCAGTCAAAAGAAATTTGTGCATGATTGTCAATCTGACGTCTTATAATCATTTTTTTTATTATATCAAAGTAGAGGCCCAGTGCATGAAATTTATGCACAGAGGGGGCTGTCCCTCAGCCTGACCTGCACCCTCTCCAATCCGGGAGCCCTCAGGGGACGTCCTACTGATGGCTTAGGCCCGCTCCCCGTGGTTCTCTGCTCTCTGTGGGGCCTGCCTGCTCAACACTGTGGGGACCAGCAAGCAGGCTCTGCTGTCTGCTGTCTGTGGGGCCTGCTTGCCTGCTCACTGCCGGCGGGGCTGAAAGGACTGGGGGACTCCAGCAGGGCTGAGGGGACGGGTGCTGCCATCTTGTGGCTATGAGCACCGCCATCTTTGTGAGGGCATGATGGTCAGTTTTCATATTCCCTCTTTATTAGATAGGATGTGATGGAGAAGAGGAAATAGTTGTGTTGGTTTCCTAATATGCTGAGGTTTCCTCTCTGGGATCTGACACCTATTTTTATTATTTGAACAATATAAGTGCACATTGTGTGTTCCATGTTATATGTATCATCTTTGAATCAGGCTTATTTCTTCACAGAGAGAAAAACATTGCTTCATTGTCTTGCTTAGATAATTTCCCCCTTAGCAGTTGAAGGACGTCTATTTGCATTTATTAACTAAATTTGGAAAATTGTCTCTCTTCTGTGGCAATAAATGGCTTACCTATGCCTAATGGGGCAGAATGCCTTCTTTGTTAGGTGTGATTTTATTTTGTATCTGCCTCATTAAATTTTGGGCTATAATAACTATACTGTTGAGCACAGCGCTAGGAACTTCTAGATCCCTGGAAGTTATCATAAAAACCAAAGCAAGAGAATGCTGTTACTCACAAATATTTGTTCATAATTTAACCATTTCTGATGACAATTTCTAGTAACAGGTACTGTAGTAAGAGAGAGAGAGAGAGAGAGAGAGAGAGAGAGAGAGAGAGAGAAGAGAAGAGAAGAGAAGAGAAGAGAAGAGAAGAGAAGAGAAGAGAAGAGAAGAGAAGAGAAGAGAAGAGAAGAGAAGAGAAGAGAAAAGAGAGAATAGGGTTTGAAATGAGAAGACAGGGCCTAAACTTCTAGTTCTAATATTTCCCCCAAATTTGGCCTCTGCAGTTCCTAAGCAGCTCAGGTTCCGCCTAGGTAGGGAATTAGCAACACCTGCCTTGTCTCCCAGGCAGGGTAGGTCTGAAGCTCAAAGAAGGGAATTTTGTGGGATGTGCTGTGCAAATGAAAATCTCTCTTCAAAAGCAAGGTAACTAGGATGACTGTGACAGAAGGCAGGCTTCAGTACTTTGTTCCTTGTAACCATTATTATGGGGGGGGGGGCGGTGCAGACAAAATGGAAAGTGCTCAGAATAAAACATTCAAAACGCCCAAGAAACAAAATGACAGGTAGCAGCTCCTTTGGGACTCTACATTTACATACATATTTTTCTGTGTGACATTTTCAGATTGATTTTGGGGGCAACAATGCAGCTTTGTTCATTCCATTCACCTCTCGAGAGTATTGATAGACATGAGCTGAATTTAACAAAACGAAATATTAGCAATTTAGCTTAAGACTTGAAGACAAAGACAAGATGACAAATAAGATTCATTTATCCTGCTTCCTTTCTGCTTTTCTCTCATTAATGTGAATAATTTGTATACTTTATATTTTGAAAGAAATAATTATAGTAATCAGAATCTGACTTTTTACTAACCATGAATTTTGAGGAGCTATTTATTCTTACTGACATCAATTTAATTTTAACTAATAAGTATCTTTACTTTAATCTATCGATTAGATAGCATATAGCTAGTGACACTAAGCAACACCATCCTGTGTTCAATGTCAAATGTGTAGGAGTTGCTAATATAGACTATAATATAGGCAGAAGTAGTCCTGGTTTGAATGAGTTATGCATAAAAAGTCCTGGAAAAGGATAAATTTTAAAATAATAAAAAAGGGGGGGGCAAGTGTTATGTTTTTCAGGGACCTTTTTTCCCACAGTGTGAAAAAGTTTTGGGGGACTAGTGACTGTTGAGGATACAGAGGAATGCTAGACTGCCAACCCAGTAGATATTCCAAAGAGGGGAGAAATAGAGTGGGGAGTGGGGACCCCATCATTCTCTAGTTCTTTGGGGTGTAGAGTCAAAGGAGTAGGTTCAAATTTGGACCTTATTCCCACCTATAGAACTATTTTCCCATGTCATTTATTTAAAACATCATTTACTTAAAATCTCATTTCAAATGCCCCATTCCTTCATTAGCAAAAACTTTAGAACATGTATTGATGATTAAAAAGAAATATTATCCTAATAAGTGATATTTTATGTTTTTAAAATTCTAATCATTCCCAAATAAAAAGCAAAACATCTCAGGGTAGGCAGGGTGTGAAGGACGCAGGAGAAAGGAGATTCTTTTCACCAAGGACAATGTTTCCCCAGGTGGCTCTGTAGAGCCTAAAGCATCTGGGCAAGGTGGTTTCACTTCTTTCTGCTGCCCAGAAGGCAGTCTCAGACTTATATTTTTTTTAAATGAAAGTGTTAGGGGGCCCCTAAGGTCCCTTCTAACTCTAACTTTCTAGGACCAAATATTTCTAAATTTTGGCCTTGGCTTTATTAAAGCCCTTGCTTGTGTAGGTTTGAAGGGTCCACCTGATTTCTCCCCCAGCTACCTTTCTCTTCCTCTGAATACCAGTACAACCAGCTGACTCTAGCTGACTGTAAGAGGAAATGGCCACTTAGAAATGGGCAAAAGAGATAGCTGGTGTCCTCTCCCTGGCTGTGCTGGCATTGTCTAGATGACCTTCAGGGGATTATCGGATTCTATAGAAGTTTCACCTCTGTTTGGTTTTTACTGACTGGGCTATTTTGCAACTCTGTAGGGATAGAATGAAATTGTAGAAAATTGAGTGTAACGCACGATTTTTATTCATATAACACTAATGACTTTTATCTACTAAGTATACAAATGATTTCTGACCTATAGAAAAGGTTACCCCAAACATATTTTATTATCTTATGGGATATTAACCTTGTTTGCATTTGTTAGCAAATTCATTTCCACATTTTTGATTGCCTGATTTTCAAATTCTTCAATTCTCCAATAACATATTATTGATTCCCCATTTATATAAAAATAAATAAAATCTTTGTCATGTTCAATTTAGGTGAGTTATGGTATTATTATTTTGAAAATTATACTTGAGCAGCAATTTAGCTAATGAAAGTTGTGCTTGTGTGTGTGTGTGTGTGTGTGTGTGAGAGAGAGAGAGAGAGAGAGAGAGAGAGAGAGAGAGAGAGAGTTACTAACACCTTACAACCATAAGTAATCTGTTGCCTCCACTGGCGTTTAGCTGGGCCCACATTAAATTAGTATATTATGTCTAATTCAGAAAGTTCATCATGGCCTCAGTGAATTGCTTTGCAGTTTTGCTGGCATTTAATGTAATTATAGGATAATAATTACCATTTGTAAAAAATTCTGAGCATAGAAATGCTTGAACAAAACCTGTCTTCAAACTAAAGGGAGCTAGTAGGTTCAATTGTCATTCCCTCCCCCTCAAGGTGTTCAGTCCTTGAGTCTTTTCCTTGCCTAGAGTAGGCCATGGCTTTCTTTACAGGAGTGGCCTCAGTATGGGAAGAACTGCTGAGATGCTGACATGAGATAGTTTGTGTTATCTGAACGTGAGAAATCTAAAAGAATTTTCATCCCACATGGAAGTTTTGCTGCTCATTAGGAAGTACTGTAGAAAACAATGTAATTCCAATTCAATACTAGTCTTTCCTGAACTACAAAAGGCTTTAACCTTTGTTTTCACTTCAGGCTTTCAAATAAATCGATATGAGATAATTATCCCTTATACTTTTGAATCAAAGACATTGCTGGTTCAGCTAATCTAACAAACATTGCAAGCTGGTGAGAAGGTTCATACTCAGTCCCAGCTGGAGACAGACATAGCTGAATCCATCTCAATTCAACCCAATCTACATTTCTCCTTACTGTGTATCAATACTGTGTGAATCCTGTATAATCTATATTCATACCTTTCAGAATCATCTGGGAATAGCTATGAATTACAAATTAATCTCCCAAACCACTATTCACCTTCTACTAATAGGTTTTTTATTTGCATATTAGATATTGAAAAGTCAACTCTTATTGAAATGAAAACTCCTAAAACAATATTCTAATGTGGCAAGGCTGATAAAGTGAAAAGGTTGCAAGAGAGAGTCTATTTTTCTTTGCTGGGATGATAATAAGATATATAAATTGTATATTGCCAAACCCTAAATAAATGGAATGTGTGGAATAAAAATTTTTATTAAGTAGACATATTTTTCTCTTATATCTTGTTTTGAAATCTTAGAACATGATCTTTATTGTATTTATTTATTTTCTATCTTAATAAAGTAGAAAGTAAATCTTACTGTGTTTTGATTACTGTGATCTTACAGTGTTTTTGATTATTATCCTGAGCATCAGTGGTTATTAAACAGTGATCACTCGGGAGGCAGCTGGATAGGAGTCTGAGCAGAATCCAGGGCGACTGTAAAACAGCAGGTTCTCTAGCGTTGTGCAGTGCGTAACTTCTACAACCGTATCTTTCAGTCCTGGAGATTGCTGAGTCTAGCAGCGAGAACTGGACTCCAAACAGAATGAAAGTGTGATCCCTCTTGGGATGGTCAGATCTCAGAAACTCCTAGATTGACCACATCAATACAGTCTGCTTCCTTCCCCCAGCCTTGTGCAAGACTGGCTCATACTAGCTCCTAAACTGACGAGAAAGGGATGTTATATCCCTAGGGCAAAATGCATTCCTACCCTGATACAGTTGAATAATAATCTGTTGTTGACATAGTTGAATAGTAATTTGCTTTGGACAACATTGCTACTCTCTTCTCTCACAGAGGTATAAAGACACTTTCCCCACCCCTACCTGCCCCCACTGTCCACCGATCTAGAAGGGCCTGACCAAATAGTCAACCCCATGCAGTGGTGTCTTTGGTTGAATGCCATGCTATCTATGGGAAATGTGGAGGGTTAGGGGAGCTGCACCCCCAACCATGAGCCCACAGCAGGCTCTCTTGCTCTTTGCAGCACTCTTGTTGCAGATAAGTTCTTGCTTATATCTGTTTAAGAAAAGACTCTGTAGACTTTGCCTGTGTTTGTTGGAACTTTCTGTCAATCACTATCTCCCTGAGACAACCACCCACCAGAACATCCTTGGAATTCAAATCAACATCAGAAACATCATCTATAGCCCTGATAGGAAGTTTCATTGTCATTTTTTTAATTCTAAAAATAGAGAACAGAAAATGAGGAAGTAGGAAGCAGAGAAAAAGAGCCTTTTTATTTGACCGTAAAAATTAGTTGGATTCCTGTTAATGGAGGTTTTACATACTCTGTATTTTTCTTTCTTTTCCCTCCTTTAAAAAACATCTCTGTAAGACTGACACTGGCACTTGCAGCTCATAATTATGGGCCTGTCTTCAGTGATATAAGACATTGATTCGCCCTCTTCAAGTAGTAAATCATGACAGGATTTTCTCTCATCAATTTCTTTAGTATGATGCCCAGCATCTGGCTGGACATGTAAAATAATTTTGGATATGTGTTTTGATTATGAGACGATTTAGAACAAGCAATTTAAATTTTAAGTTTTGCTATCTATGATAAAGAAAACATAAATAATTGTGAGTAAAATATTTTAAAGAACTTATGTCATGGGATTATTGATTGTATTAATTTATGTAGATAGTTTAGTATACAGGGCAGGGCAAATAGCAGGTAACCAATAAAGGGTAGTTGTAATTATTAATATTATAATTAACATAAATTTAACATGCAAGGATTAGCTTTAACAGCTTAAAACTAAGTGTGATGGAGACCCTCACGGGGGAAAAGGCTTGCTCACCTGCAGACCTGGATGCATCCCACAGGAGAAAAGAGCACCTTGGAGTTGGAATATGATAAAAATTAATGACTTCAACTTATTAGGTATCTAATATATGTCTTTTATCTTCATCTCATTGAATCTTTATAATAATATTGTAAAGTATTTAATTCCCCATTTTTAAACTTTGTGGGTTTTTTTGAGGAGTTTTAGATTTACAAGAAAATTGAGAAGGAGGTACACAGATTTCCCATATACTCCCTGCCCCCATAAATGCTAATAGGTACTAGAGCTGGTCAGTGGGGATCTACACCTGTCCACTTAAGAGCCCTATCTTTCCCTTTTCAACTTGTTGAATGAAAGGAGGCCCACGCAAGACTTCTTCATGAAGGATGTCAAAAGAAAACATAAAATGACAATAAGCTCTCCACAATCTATACCTATTGATACTCTTCAATGCTGACTTCCATTCTCCAATGTCAAAGCAATATTGTTTGAGTTCACTGATGAAGGATTGGAATACCAGCCATGCCTAACCCAGAGGAGGGGAGGCATCTTACCATGCAAAGAGGAGAAAAGTTGCGAAAGCAAAATGGTCCTCCAGGTAAGCCAATTTCCACCCATCTGTCTACAACCAACTTTCTCTATGAAATAGGATTTCTCCCATTATTTCAGTCTTCATGGCTTCTATTTTGTTAAATTTCTATGGCACTAAGACCCCATTCTCCAGCACTCTTAAAACTATATACTTGCTAATTTGAATTAAAAAATAGAGTTAGAAATGGTCATAGATCACATGCATAAATTGAATTATTTACAGAGAAATAGTACTTTTTGTTTGTTGGACTCATTTTCTTAATGAGATTATAGTTTCATTGAGGGCAGGGATTATGTCTTACTCACATTTAGAGCCCATTCTCTGCCCCTTCCTTCTCCCCCCACATACACACTCTAACAGTGCTTAGTACATGGTGGATATGCAAAATACAAGCTCACTCATATTTTACTTGGAAAACTACATATATAAACAGGATTTTTTTCTTTGTTTTTAAATCTGTAGGCTATTTTGCCACCTTGCTCTGGGGGATATCTGTGTTTCACTCAGGACACATAGAGAGCCAGCGTGGAGTGTATTATGGTCTTCCAAATGTCCTGCTGTCTTTGTTCAACTGCCACACTGGGGATCCTCTTATATCTCAATGTTTGTCTGCTGTTGAAATAACACTAGCTTTTTACTGATAATTGCTTGACAACTTGAATTTTGGCTTTTAAAACAATTTATCTGGGGTAGGTAATCCATGTACATTAATGAAGATTTTAGTGTACAAAGGGGTAAACACAAAAATGTTTCCCGCCCTCCCTATTCCCCTTCCTCATTTGCAACCATTGCTTACTCTATCAATGCAGAGGATGCATGTGAACAAATACACATCTCCTCTCTCTGCCTCTCTCACCCTACCCTCTCAATTTTCTAACACAGATGATAGCATGCTAGTTTCATTTTTTAGCATCTCACTTATCCACTTAGCAAAATATCATAGTGATCATTTATTAGCACAGACAGAGCTTCAATATTTTAATGGTTGCATAATACTTAATTACATTTCACTTTCAAAGAGTCAGGTATGACCTATCCCTTATTGTAGGATGTTTACTATTGCTAAGCTTTTTGCATTATAAACTGCTGCAATTAATATGCATGTATATGTGTAATTTCAGACACATTCAAGTTCCTATCAGATCAAGAGATATCTGCACAATACATTTTGAAAGATAGTTACAAATTATTTTTGAACTAGAGGCCTAGTGCACAAATTTGTGCATGGGTGGGGTTCAGCCAGCCCGACCTCAATTGGGCCTGTGAGGAGGCGGAGTTGGCCAGTGGGCCTGCCCTGATCAGGGCATGATCAGGACCAAGACGGCTGGGAGGAGGGGCTGTGGATGGTGGGCCAATCGGGGCCAGCAGCCTGGGGGAGGGGCCATGGGTAGTTGGCTGGCCTGCACCTGATTGGAGTGGGGGGGTCGATCGTGGGCAAAGCTGGCCAGAGGGAGGGGCTTCAGGCTGATTGGGGTGGTGGGAGCCCATCAGGGGCAGGGCCGGCCAGGGGAAGGGGTCGCGGGGGGTTGGCCAGCAGTTCTCCCACCCTTGATTGGGGTGGGAGAGGCCGATCAGGGGTGGGGCCAGCTGGGGAAAGGGGCAGCGGGAGATTGGCTGCCGGCCCCACCCCTGATTGGGCTGGTTCGCTGGCCGCAGTGGGCATCATAGCAACTGGTCATTCTGGTCGTTACGGCATTACAGTTGTTGGCTTTTTATATATATAGATGTAGTTGAATTTATTAACACATGTTGGCTAGTAGGTCACATGTCATACTGGATAGTCTTTACCCACTCTGGGATTATAAAAGAGAACACAAAAGAAAATAACTCTTATGTTTCTGGAATTTTTATACTATCTAGGTTTTGAGATGAGATTATTAATATGGGATTTTAATGGTTTACTTTGCATAGTCTTTTAGGATTTGAGTTCATTTTGTCACTATTACTATTACATTGTTTTGTTGTTTAATATTTGGAGGAAAGCAGAGTGGGCATATGCATGTCTAGCTCCCATACTAATTCTCTGCTCCCTTTTTATAGTAACACTAGAGGCCTGGTGCATGAAATTCAAGCACTCGAATGTGGGGGAGGCGTGTCCCTCAGCCTCGCCTGTGCCCTCTTGCAGTCCGTAAGCCCTCAGGGGATGTCCAACTGATGGCTTAGGCCCGCTCCCCCGGGCATCCTTAGTGCTGCCACCAGCTCAGGGCTTCTGACTGAGTGGCGCTCTCCCTGTGGGAGCGCACTGACCACCAGGCGGCAGATCCTGCATTGAGCATCTGCCCCCTGGTGGTCAGTGCGCATCATAGAGACTGGTCATTTCGTCGTTCAGTCGATTTGCATATTAGCCTTTTATTATATAGGATGTCTTGAGTTGTATGTACTCATGTCTCTACCTCCTCTACTTCATATATATGGGTGTGTGTATATGTACTGTATATGTAAATATATATATATATATAATTTTATTAACTAATGCTTAAACATACAAAATAATATTTAATGGATAGAAAAGTTTCAAAAAAATAAAATATATAGCTGAGTACCTACCACCTAGCTTAAGAAGTAAAACATTATCAATACCATTGACAGCCCAAGTATACAGTATATCCGCCCAATCACATCTCTCCCCTTATCTGCACCCTAAGGGTGGCCATGATCTTGATTTCTTATGAGTCAACTCTCTTTTTAATGCTTAAAATGTTACTCCATTTGTGCTACCCTCACACTCTCTTCCTTGGCATGCACCCAATGCAGTTTGCATAGGGCCCAGGGCTCAGAATGCTCTCCAGTTGCCCTCTTGGAATTCCTAATAACTTTATCCTATAATGTATATTTTGTGAGTGGAGTAGATGAGACAATGGAGCTGCTCCAGGGCTTGGAGCCTCAGCTCATGTGTGGTCCTGTCTCCTACTACCTTCCTGGGATGGGTTCTCAGCTCCCACTCCCCTGCTGGTGTGGGACGAGGGCGGGGGTGGGCTCCAGGGCCCTGTGAGGGTCTTCAGTTCCCCATGCATGAGTGTACTCAGCATAGGGAGAGCTCAGCTTTTTCTTTTGTATAAACACCACAACAGATGGACAGAGAAACTACCAAAGAAAGGAAAAGCCTTTTTCTGTTCTTTGAACAAGAGATCCCACATTTTTACTTTGCACTGGGCCCTACAAATTTTATAGTTAGCCCTGGCTATCCTCAGTCATATATGGTAAAATTTTGTTATTTTTTTTTATCTATATGTAAACCACATTACTTATATCCTCCATATTGCTTTTTTCTTAAACGTTTTGTTTGGGGGCTTCATCTGTGCTAATGGCTGTAGGTCAATACAAATAAAGCTTGTATGGACATTGTTGTACATATCTCCAGATGTCCCTGAGCAGGGTATTTTTTAGGGTTTTTATGTGTGTACAAATGTGTATGTGTGTGTGATTTCTTGCATAGGGTATGCATATTTTTTACTTCACTAAGAACAAAGTTATTTTCCCAAGTTGTTATAAGAAGTTACTATATGTATAATATTTCCCATTGATCTCCATGCTTACCAATAGTAAGCATAAAAATGTGACTATAGTTGTAATTTACAATGTCCTCATTATTAAAGAGATTAAACATTTTTATATGTTTACTGCTATTTGGGTTAGTTCTTTTGTGAATGAAGTGTTGATTCATGTATTTTATCACCACCTTTTGGGAGAGAAGGTCTTTTCTTTATTGCTTATTTTTACATTTAGGAGTCTTTTGATTAACAGATGTTATTAATTTTAATTCAAATTCACAGATATTTTCATTATGGTTTGTGATTTGGAGATCTTTTAAAAAATTTTTTTCCTATATGACATCATGGAAATTTTATCCTATATTTTCATCCAAAATCTTAAGCTTGCTGTTTCTATATTTAAGTCTTTACTCCATCAAATTTATTTTTGTGTATGCTTTTTCAGTTGTTGTCTATGTGACAAACAAATATTCATAGCATCATTTATTGAATAACCTAGTGTTTTGTCACTGTTCTGCAATGCCACTTCAGTCATATATTCAATTTCATTCCATGTGTGGGCCTATTTCTGCATGTTCTGTGCTGATCCATCAATTTATTTTATATTTCTATACAACATTATGCTCTCTTAATTAATCAAAATTAATTATAATAAATACAGAGCAAGAATAAACTGATAAAAGAGTCCCCCTCATCTTGTTCATCTTCTATAGAAATGTCTCATTCTTATGCTTTGCTTTTCCATATAAATTTAGCATCTGTTTATTAAGTTCATCAGAAGACTCTGGATCAAATGTAAGTGGAATTGTATGTAATTTGTAGACCAGTTTTGGGGGAAATGACATCATTTTTAATATACTGAGTCCTTGTATCCACAAATACTTTATACAAATATAGATGTAGGTATATACTCCATTTATTTAGGTCTTCTTTAGTGTCTTTAAATAATGTTTGCAATTTTTTTCAAAGAAGTCTTGCACATATATTGTTAGATTTGTTATTTGATGCATTATGATTTTGTTGGTACTCATAATCAGCGTTCTGTTTTATAGAATTGTTTCTATTTTGGTTTATTTTAACAGATAATATTATCTACAAATAAAAGGCTGGCCATTTAATAAATAATTCCTATCTTTTATTTTATTTTTACTGCACAATGTTGAATCAAGGCATCGCTGTCTTTTTCCTGATTTAAAATAATAAGGTTAATTCTCTATTAAGTATTATGTGTGCTACGGATTTTAGTAGCTAATTTTTTTTTATAATAGCACTCACCACAAAGTTATGTTGTGATTGCAAACAACCTCCAAATCTTGGTGGCCTACAGCAACAAAGGTTTATATTTTAATTTTGTGATGTCAGCTGTGAACTAGCTTCTACTCTATTCTGCCCGTACTCCATGTGCTTCCTTATTCTGCTGCAAGTTTGTAGAAGTGACTCTAACCTGGGACATGACATCTCTGAGGAGTCAGGGAAGAACGAAGAAGAAAACATGCCGGAGCCCTTGAAGTTCTGCCATTTTAATTGACTTACATAGACTCCCAAACTGCCAAAGCTAATAGTCCCTTCTCTGTTCCATGTCACTTTACATCTTTACAACATTGAACGCAATTATTCCTTTCTTCTTGAAGCATTTTCCTCCCTGGGTTTTCTCCTGCCACTCTGGAGACTCATTACCAGGCTCCTTTGCTAGTTCTTTTTCATTCAGCCTCTAATTCTTGAAGTATTGCAGAGTCTGGTCCTAGGCCTTCTCTTCTCTACCTACACTCTCTCCCTACCTAGTCTTATCCTTTCTAGAGCTTTGAGTAGCACTTAAACGCTCCTGGCACCCAAATCCATATCATGTCATCCTTGACTTTTCCCCTGAGCCCCAGTCCTGTATATCCAGCTGCCTGTTTGCCTGTGTTATAGTATCTGAAACTTAACATGTCTTAAATAAAACTCTTTGGAATTCCTCCCATCCCTCACTCCAATGTACTTATTGCCCAATGTTCCCTAGTGTTTCCCAAGACCCAGGCCTCAACCCCATGTTGATTTCACTCCTAAAACATATCTCAAAGCTGTCCACTTCTGTACATCTCCACGGCTACTCCCCAGCCGAGTATCTGTCATCTCTTTCTTGGATTATCAATTTAATGATTGTAATACTAAAATCTATTTTCTATACACAGTTGGCAAAGTGATTGTATTAAAAGCTAAGTCAGTTAATTTTTCTGGATTTTCTTAAAACTTCTCAATAGCTTCTCATTGATTTAAAGTTAAATCCAGATTATTTACCACAGCACACAAGGCTCTGCATACTCAGGGCTACTGACTAGTCCTCATACCTCTTAGCTCCTGGTACTCCTTCCAACATTAAGCCTCTGCACTTGTCCCTCTCTCTGGAATGCTTTTCCTCCAGCCCTTCATGTGGCTGGGCCTTCTCTCCTTCAGGAGTGACCTCACATACCCTCATCTCAGAGAAACCCTCCTTGACTGTCTTATTTAAACTATCACTTCCCTTCACTTCCTCCCAACTGCCATTATATTCATTTGTATGATATTGCTTTTTTTTTTTCTCTCTAGCATTTATGACACTGGAACAATCCGTTTGCTTGTTATTTTCAGCATGGCTTCTCACCACTAGATTGTAGAACTCCAGAGAGCAAGGATCTTGCCTGCCCTTAGTCACTATTGGTATGTAGTACACAATAAATAAGAATTTGTTAAATGAGTTGTTTATTGAGTCCTTACTAGATGTCAAAAATTGGTCTAAGTGCATTAACACTTAAAATAACCTTGTGAGATATAGGGAGCTTTTCTCTCTAAACCCACTTTTTCTACCAGATGGAGACATGTAGTTGCACTGTGGAAGCCCAGAAGGCTTGGCCTTTACAGCACACTGGAATGATTCTCTTCCCTGCCACCAATTCTCCAGTGATCACTTGACCACGCGATTAGAAAAATTAGGACCCACCTAACAACCTGGTCCTCTCTTTTAAAAAAAATATATTTTATTGATTTTTTTACAGAGAGGAAGGGTGAGGAATAGAGAATTAGAAACATCGATGAGAGAGAAACATCAATCAGCTGCCTCCTGCACACCCCCTACTGGGGATGTGCCCCCAACCAAGGTACATGCCCTTGACCAGAATCAAACCTGGGACCCTTCAGTCCACAGGCTGACGCTCTATCCACTGAGCCAAACTGGTTAGGGCTGGTCCTCTCTTTTATTCACTGAACATTACCTGGGATTATTTTTTAATAGTCCTCAGAGTCCAAAGAACTACAGATGGAAATCAACCACCTAAACAGAATACTGTAATATTAATATACAACTATAAATATCTATATATTTACACATGTAAATTTTCTCTGTATGAAGTCACACATAACTGGTATTTACACAATGATTTACATATAATCAGTATATTTCAAATACACAATATATAAATAACTTACATATTTAAAATTTTTTAAATTTCAGTTAATTATCTATAGCCTAATAATAGTCTTCTGTCTTAATGTAATTCTCTGTAACCTCCAACCAGAGCCTAAAATAGAAGATAATTAGCAGATAGCAAGTTCATTAGTATGTACGTCCAAGCTGAAGTTCATTGAAATTCACAGATATGGCATGTTCATTAAAGAGGCAGAACCCCAGAATAAAAAAAGTCAATTTTATCTGGAAGAACAAAGCAAGTCTCAGTTCAAAGGTGAAAATGGTGGGGGTGGAGTGGGGGGCTTTGTGGTTTAGTTCCGAGCAGAGCATTGAGCAATCTGGCCAGCTCTTTCATGTGTGCTTCATGGAATAAAGACATTAAGGCTAAACCAAAGAAACCCTGGTGATTAGAGACTTTTTTCCTCAGTGGTAATTAGATGGCTGATGACATAAACGATATATAATACAGTCTCATTGAATTTCATTTTCTTAGCATTAAAGGAAGATACAATATAGCTATGTCTCATCTTAGTGTATTCAATTTCTGTTTCTGAACAAACAGAAAATGACTCATTGTTTGGTCTATAACTCTCAGAAAAGAGCCCTTGGAGATGTGGACACGTTTGTTACTAGGAGCCTCTTTAATCAATTTTTTTTCTTTGTTGGTTCTTTTTATTCATTCTTCTTCAATGAATAACATTTGAACCAAAGGTTTTCCCTGTGCTTGTGTATCAGTTATTTCTGCCCATAGCCTTGTCTGGATTTCATTTATGCAAGGAAGATCTATTGTTTATCCAGGTGCTTGGGTGAAAGGGAAGGCAGGAAAAAGGTACAATAGCAGCACATATTTAGTGATGGTCTCTGCTGTGCCAAACACTGTGCTGTGATATAAATATATTTCCTTCTCCACCTTACAGGTGAGGAAATGAAGCTAGAGAGGGGCGTGAACTTGTCCTTGCTCCCAGTCTGTGTGCCTGTATGTGCAGGAATTGGAACCCCAGGGGCCTGACTTCCAAGCCCATGATCTTGTATCCCACAGACTTCCTAACTTTCTTTTCTTCAGAAGAATTGGAATTCTGTTTGCTTTGAGTAGATGTATTGATTATATAATAATAATTTTATTTTCTCATTTTGCCAAGAGGAAAAATAAATCAAACTCCCTGCAATCTCCCTGTATGTTTCTTATTGAGGATGGAACAAATTATCACAATCTTAGTGATTTAATACAACACAAATGTATTCTCGTGCAGTACTGAAGACCAGAAGTCCAAAATGAGTTCCATGGAGCAAAACTCAAGATGTTGGCAGGACTGCCTCAACCGGTTTGGCTCAGTGGATAGAGCATCAGCCTGCTGACCAAAAGGTCCCAAGTTTGATTCTGGTCGAGGGCATGTACCTCGGTTGTGGGCACATTCCCAGTAGGGGGTGTGCAGGAGGCAGCTGATCGATGTTTCCCTCTCATCGATGTTTCTAACTCTCTATCCCTATCCCTTCCTCTCTGTAAAAAAAACAACAATAAAATATATTTAAAAAATTATGTTGGCAGGACTGGTTCCATCTGGAGGTGCCAGGAGAGAATCCATCCATTCCTCTAGCCTCTAGCATCTGCCAGCATTCTTTGGAAAAAGGGAAAGATTTGTGTGATCTGAAGAGAAACCAGAGTATTGCCAGCATTCTTTGGCTTGTGGTTGCATCACTCCAATCTCTACTTCTGTGGTTACGTTGCCTTCTCCTCTTCTGTAGTCAAATCATCCTTGTCTCCCTTTCATAAGGACACTTGTGATTGTATTTAGAGTCCATCTCAACAATGAAGAATTATCTCCATATCTAATTAGATCTGCAAAGTCCCTTTTTCCATATGGGATTGGGACATGGATGTCTTTGTGGCCATTATTCTCCTCTCCATATCATCTTTTTATTTGAACCCTCCAAGAATATAAATTCAGTAGTATAAAATGGGAACTGTTTATCTTTATAGACGGTATTTTACGTTTTGAGCACCCATGCCCACTGATGGTGAAAAACCAAATCTTGCTCTATTGCTTTCTAGGTTGATGTCTTACTTAGTAGTAGCTGCATTTTTCCCTTTGAAATCTTCACCATGAATTTATTACTTAACTAGAGGCTCAGGGTACAAATTTGTGCACGGGTGGGGTCCTGCTGGCCTGCCCTGATTGGGGTGATCAGGGCCAGTGGGAGGAAGGGGCTGTGGGAGATTGGCCAGCTGGCCCCACCCCCTGATCAGGGTTGGGGGGAGGCAATTGGAGATGGGGCCAGTTGGGGGAAGGGGCCACAGGAGGTTGGCTGGCCAGCCCCACCCCCACTGGGCCAGTTGGCCAGCCACAGTGTGCATCACAGCGACTGGCCATTCTGGTTGTTGCGGTCATTCCAGTTGCTTGACTTTTATATACATAGATGTATTAAAAAAGAATACCACCTTGACCAGGTCTGAGTAGTGAATCGAATAAATAATCATAAAAATCCTCACACAGTCGGGCTGGGTACTTTGGCATTTGAAATGTGGCAGCACATAGGCTCTCCCCATTCCATCACTTACCATTACCTGCAGGATAGAGTGTGCATTTCTCAGATGTCACTCAGGCCCTTGGATAGTCTGTCCTATCCTTCTGACAAGCTGGTGTTTTTGTGGCTTCCACAGCACCGTGGAGGATTGCAGGATGCCTATAGCACATCATATGTTTGAGGTGAGACCTTAGCTTCTCTGTCCTGGTTGGTCTCCACTTACTACAAATGGCATAACAGACCAGGCAAGGAAATGTGGCAATTAGAGCTAATTGGCTGCCTCCATTGAGAAAGCGTCAGTACCAATCTCATCATTCCTCATATGATGTCCTTGCTTATTGCAGTCACCCCTCAAAACCTGAAACCCTTACATCATCCATGACTGCCTAGACTTATCCATCTGGAGCCCTGCTTACCACCTAATCTGACTGAAATGTCTACTTCTTTTCAACAACTCAAACTTTCAGTATGCCCAATGAAATGCATTTCTGCAATCAGTGAAATCTGCCATAGCTTAACCTCGCCTTTGTAAATTCTCTTCACCTTTTCTTTTTTTTCCCCTTTCACTGCTGACAGTCTTAGCTATGCATTGAAATTATTTTGGGAGCTTTAAGAAAGTATTAATGCTTAGTTAACCCTCAGAAATTCTAATTTAATTGGTCTAGAGTAGACTCTGGGCATCAGGGCTTTAAAATATTTTTTATTGATGTCAGAGAGGAAGGGAGAGGGAGAGAGAGATAGAAACATCAACGATGAGAGAATCATTGATTGGTTGCCTCCTGCACGCCCCACACTGGGGATTGAGCCCGCAACCTGGGTATGTGCCCTGACTGGGAATCCAACCGTGACCTCCTGGTTCATAGGTTGATGCTCAACCACTGAGCCATACTGGTCAGGCAGGACTTTTAAAACTTCTCCAAGTGGTTCTAATATTCAGCCAGGAAAATTAATGAATAAGTGAATGAATGACCACTAAAGGATATCCTCTCAAGTGAAGGCTTTAGTTTTCATACCTCTCATAATCTTGAGCTTGGGGAGGTGTGCTCTATGCTGGTTCATTGCCACTCTAGACAATTGTTTCTCCCTCTGCTCTATAGCTCTACATTATGAATTTCATGAGTCCTGAGCACTTTGCCTTCATGAACCTCTTCCTCCATAAAATAAATATATATGTCCTATATGATAATGATAACATGTTATAACTGTGTTGATGTAAAGATGAAGATAATCTAGGATAGATATTATATATTCATTAATATGTTAAAATTTTATTTTGGTTTTAAAACTTGAAAATATTTTCAAGATCTTAAACAGTGTGTGTCTTGCACCTTATGGGTTAGTCAGCCTTCACATTATCGCAACCTCTCCTTAAGCCCTTTAAAAATTATGCCATCAAGTTAGTCAATCCACTATTGCTCTTTGTTGCAGTTACTTGACATCTCAGCAATACCCCCCTTTCATTGTTGGCTGATTATCTTTCTTTGCCCCATTATTCTTATCACCATATTGGTGATTTTAATATCTGTGTAGGAAATCCGTCTGCTGTCCTTACAATTTCATGGCCTTTTTTTCCAATGATCTTGTCTTCCACCTCATCTGAACTATCCACTCCCATGTAAGACCCTAAACATTATCTATGACAACTACTATACAACTTCCAACATTTCAATATCATGTTCCATGAGCTTCCCTTCTTACCTAGCTTAAATTTCATGATTTATCATTATAATCACTACCTTGCCTATGCTCTCAACTCCCTTGTTCTTCTTCCCATTTATCAAGTTTACCTGGAAAATACCCAACTCTTGTGAAACTCAACTCTCCCTCTACTGCAAGCATGCACCTGGAAAGCTGAATGTGGCTGGAGAAGAAGCACATACTCAATGAGGACTGGGTTCACTTTAAAGTGATGATTCAACTCTCATGCAGGCCCTTAGTGCTGTTCAGCCATCCTGCTACAGTTTCTTAGTTCACTTTTCTATTCTTCCTAGGAACCTCTCCCATGCTGCCAACACTCTTTCCTTTTCCTCATGATCAGGTGCTGAGTTTACTTCTTATCTCACTAAAAAATTAATAATAATAAAAAATAGAAACAATAAAATAGAACCTCCCTGACCTCCCACTACCAGTTCTCCAACCCTCCAACCTTTTCTCTTTCACAGTGCTTCGCTGTAATACCAACCTCTCCTCTTTGCTGTATTTATTCAAAGACAATTCTGGAATTTTTCCTCACTCTCCTATATCATTGGTTATTTCATCTGTACTGGATCACTGTCACCAGTAGGCAAACAGGCCCCAATATATACTAACTTCACAGATCAAACTTTTCATCTCTTCAACTACACCCTATATCTTCCATTACAGCAAACTCCTCAAAAGATTGATCTGTTTTCGCCTCTCTACCAATTCTCTCTCTAAAAAATATCATGAAATGTTTATGACATTTAAGAGAAACAAAGTATAACACAGCAAACATCCATGTATAGAGATTCTAGCTTATGGAGGAATCATGCTACTTGATATCAAACTATACTAGTACTACAAGGCCAGTAATCAAAACAGCATGGTATTGGCATAAAAGCAGACATATAGATAAATGGAATGGAATAAAGAGCCCAGAAATAAAACCCATGCTTTCATGGCCCATTAATATTTCATAAAGGAGGCAAGAACATATAATGGAGTAAAGACAGTCTATTCAATAAATAGTGTTTAAAAACTGAACAGATATGTGCAAAAAAAAATAAAACTAGACCACCTTCTTACAGCATCCACAAGAATAAACTAAAAATGGATTAAATACTTAAACGTTAGACTCAAAACCATAAAAATCCTAGAAGAAAACATAGGTAGAACGATCTTGGACATTTCTCATAACAATATGTTTTTTGATATATCTCCTTGGGCAAGGGAAACAAAATAAAAAAAATGGGACTACATCAAACTAAAATGTCTTTTCAACAACATGAAAAGACAACCTACTGAACAGGAGAACATACTCACCAATGATAGATCTAATAAGGGGTTAATATCCAAAATTTATAAAGAACTCAGAAAACTCAACATCACAGGTTCAAATAACCCAAAGGATCTAAACAGACACTTCTCCAAAGAGGATTACAGATGGCCAAAAGACATTAAAAGATGCTCAACGTCACTAATCATCAGAGATATACAAATAAAAAGCAAAATGAAATATCACCTTACGCCTTTCAGAATGGCTATCAACAATAAATCAACAATCAATAAGTGTTGGCAAGGATGTGGAGAAAAGGGAACTTTATGCACTGTTGGTGGGAATACAGCCACTATGGAAAACAGCATGGAGTTTCTGCAAAAAGTTAAAAATGGAACTGCCTTATGATCCAGCAAATCCATTTCTGGGAATATATCCAAAGAAACACAAATCACAAAATTGAAAGAATATATATGCACTTCTATGTTCAATGCAATGTTATTTACAATAGCCAAGATTTAGAAGTTGCCCAAGTGCCCATCAGTAGGAGAGTGGATAAAAAAGCTGTGATACATTTACACAATGGATACTCCTCGGCTCTAAAAAAGGAAGGAGATCTTACCTTTTGCAACAGCATGGATGGACCTGGATAGTATTATGCTAAGTAAAATAAACCAGTCATAGAAAGACAAATATCATATTATTTCACTTATGTATGGAAACTAATGAATAAAACAAACAAACGAACAAACAAAATAGAAACAGACTCAGAGATACAGAAAACAGACTGACAGCTGTCAGAGGGGAGGGGGTTGGAGGCTGGGTGAAAAAGGTGAAGGGATTAAGCAAAAATAAAAATGAATAAACTCATAAACACAGACAATGGTATGGTGATTACAATAGAGAAGGGGGATGAGGGAGGTGGGAAAGGGTAAACGGGGGAAATGTTGATAGAAAGAGACTTGACTTTGGGTGGTGAGCACACAATACAATACTACGTGTACCGGTTAATAATGCAGATTTTGTAATCAAAGAAAACATGATAATTTCAAGAGAAACATCAAAAGTGCCTTATTCAAAGTAATGTCCATTGCTAGCTACATATTTCCCCCATCTTTCAGGTAATTTGTGGATAACGTCCAAATAGAACTTTTCTTGTTTTGAGGCAAACCATTCAGAGACCCAATTTTCCACTTCTTCGTATGTTTTGAAGTGCTGCTCAGAAAGTACATGTGCCATCCATCGGAACAAGTGGTAATCTGAAGAATCTGAAGGAGCAAGGTCTGGTGAATATGGCGGGTGGGTTAATACTTCCCAGGCAAGATCTTTTAACGTTTCTTTAACTGGTTTTCAAGTGTGTGATGATACGTTATCATGAAGCAAAATTACTTTGCCGCGTCTTCTGGCACATTCTGGTCGTTTTATGATCAAAGTGTGGTTCAAATTGATTATTTGTTGTCAGTAGCGACCAGTATTAACGGTTTCACCTGGTTTTAGAAGCTCATAATACACCACACCTTCCTGATCCCACCAAACTCAGAGCATTGTCTTCTTTCCGAAGCGATTTGGCCTTGCAGTCAATGTTGATGGTTGACCTGGATCAACCCAGGATTTTGTACATTTGGGATTCTCAAAATAAATTCACTTTTCATCATCAGTCACAATTCGATGCAAAAAAGTCTTTCATGACATTGAAGCAACATTATACTGATGACTTTTCGGTTTTCCATTTGTCTTTCGTTCAGTTGATGTGACACCCATTTTCCTTTAAAATCTTTCCCATTGCTTGTAAATGATCGGAAATTGTTTGCTGAACAATGTTTAATCTTTCTACAAGTTGTTTTTGAGTTTGACATGCATCTTCATCCAATGCTTGTACTAGGTGTACCAGTTAATAATGCAGATTTTTTCCATAGATGGAGTTACACATATGTTGATATAGATACGATTTGATATGTATGCTAGTTTTTTGTATTGACAGCAAGCTTTAAAACTTCATATGTCAAATTTGCTGAAGGTGTTAACACCATAGATATTTTTACGCTTAAAAATGTTGAATTTCATGCCAAAAAAAAAGCATTTGCGGGAAGTTTTAATTCATCACTTTATTTTGAAGAAAAAGTTATCGTATATTTTGGGAAGCTTATGGTGAACATGTTCCATCTCAAGATACTTGTGAATGCTGGTGTAAATGCTTTAAAAGCAATGATTTTGATGTGAAAGACAAAGAATGTCCAGGTCAACCAAAAAAGTTTGAAGAACAACAATTACAAGCATTATTGGATAAAGATGCGTAGCAAACTCAAAAAAAACTTGTAGAAAGATTAAACATTGCTCAGCAAACAATTTCCGATAGTTTACAAGCAATGGGAAAGATTTTAAAGGAAGGAAAATGGGTGTCACATCAACTGAACGAAAGACAAATGGAAAACCAAAAAGTCATCAGTATAATGTTGCTTCAATGGCATGAAAGACTTTTTTGCATCGAATTGTGACTGATGATGAAAAGTGAATTTATTTTGAGAATCCCAAATGCCCAAAATCCTGGGTTGATCCAGGTCAACCATCAACATTGACTGCAAGGCCAAATCACTTCGGAAAGAAGACAATGCTCTGAGTTTGGTGGGATCAGGAAGGTGTGGTGTATTATGAGCTTCTAAAACCAGGTGAAACCGTTAATACTGATTGCTACTGACAACAAATAATCAATTTGAACCACACTTTGATCATAAAACGAGCAGAATGTGCCAGAAGACGCGGCAAAGTAATTTTGCTTCATGATAACGCACCATCACACACTTGAAAACCAGTTAAAGAAACGTTAAAAGATCTTGCCTGGGAAGTATTAACCCACCTGCCATATTCACCAGACCTTGCTCCTTCAGATTCTTCAGATTACCACTTGTTCCGATGGATGGCACATGCACTTTCTGAGCAGCACTTCAAAACATACGAAGAAGTGGAAAATTGGGTCTCTGAATGGTTTGCCTCAAAACAAGAAAAGTTCTATTTGGATGTTATCTACAAATTACCTGAAAGATGGGGGAAATGTGTAGCTAGCGATGGACATTACTTTGAATAAAGCACTTTTGATGTTTCTCTTGAAATTTTCGTGTTTTCTTGATTACAAAATTTGCATTATTAACCAGTACACATAGTAATTCAAGCTGATATACAATATTCTCCTTTATAAATACACCAAAATTAATTTATTCATTTTTCTATTGATAGGTATTTAGGTTGACTATTACAATTAACTTTGCTATTACAGGTAAAAAGACTTCTCTAAGTTGTATGTTTAGGAGTGGAATTGGTGGATCATTAGGGTAACTTCATTTTTAACTTTAGTAGATATTGATAAACTGTTCTCAAAAAAGTACCAATTATTCTCTCTCTCTCTCTCTCTCTCTCTTTAATCCTCACCTCAGGATATTTTTTCCATTGATTTTTAGAGAGTGTGGAAGAGAGAGGGAATGACAGAGAGAAATATCGACGTGAGAGAAACATATTGATTGGTTGCCTCCTGCATGTGCCCAGACCAGGGCCCCGGCCAGGGAGGAGCCTGCAAATGAGGTATGTGACCTCAACTGGAATCGACCCTGGGACTCGTGGGTCCGCAGGCCAGTGCTCTTTCCACTGAGCAAACTGTCTAGGGCCCAATTATTATCTTTTGAACCCAGTTCAATCAAACATCTGTCTTCACTCTACTCAAATGGCTATTGTCAATGTCACTCTCCATCTCCACATTGCCAAATTTAATATTGATTTCTTTTCCTCTTTTGTGCTTGTTAGAGTGCCCCAGGTTTTCAGCTTTTTTCTTTTTATATTCATTATCTAAATGATTTCATTTAACCTTCTGGCTTAAAGTACCATTTACATGAAAAGTTGACAAAATTATCTCTAGCACCAACCTCTCCCCTGAAGTCTATACTTTGATAACCAGCCTGCTCCTGGTCATCTTTAACAAGATGTCTTCAGCAACTAAATTTCATTATAATTGAACCCTTTATTTCTTCCCTGGCCTAAACTTGATTTTTCCCTCAGCGTTTTCATCTCAAAATTACCAACATGCAGCAACACAGTCAACATTTTTAAGATTCTTGTTTTTTCTCTGATCCCCTATGTCTAATCTATCAACAAATCCTGTTGCCTCTACCTTTAAAATACATCCAAAATTCAACTCTTCCTTGCCCTCTCCACTACTACACCTAGTATAAGTCAAGCCCTAGATGGAAACTAGAGGCAGTTTAGGAAAGTGGGTGGAGCATGAACTCAAATCACAGCTTCGCTCCACCTCTGTGAGCTTCAGTTTCCTCATCCGGAAGGTAGAGATTATAATAGTAAATTCCTCATAGAGTTTTGTTGGGGTTAAATTAGTTAAAAATTGTGAAGCACTTACAATAGTATTTAGTACACTGTGATCACTCCCTTACTATCTGTACTTCACTCATCAGTCAAAATGATCCTTTTAAAATATAGTTATGTCATTCATACCCCAAGCTTGAATGGCTTCAAAGTACACTTGGAATAAAACCTCAAGTCTTATTATGGCTTATCCAGTTCTGTTTGAGGTAGCCCTGCCTACCTCTCTGATATCAGACCCTCATACCCTTCTCCTTGCTCACTATGCCTGGCTGGCGTCCTTATTTTCTTCAAATGCAGCCAGTATGCTACTCCTTCAGAGCTTTAGCACTTTATGTCCTCTCACTTGGTGCTGGGGGTCCAGCCCCAGCGGTCCAGGGGTTCCCAAAGGTGTGGACGGAGTCAGCGAAGAATGTTTTACACAGAGACAGCGTTCAGAACTCTCTAGCTTTCCTTAGTCTCCGTGGATCTTCCCTGTGCCTGGCTGAGGCCACAGAGAAAGATCCTGAGGCAAGCTGAGCCTTTATTTTATAGTGAGAGGTAAACAAGGTAGTGGTTTCCATAGTTACACAGTTCTTGTGAGTTTCACTTGTTTTGGCCACTTCCTGCACTTCCCTCAGCCCATTAGCTTCCCAGATAAGATCTAGAGAGCCTCATGAGGTCAAGCCTAATTATGCTAAGAGGACTGTGCCCTCTAAGCTGGGAATTGTTTGTGACTTTACCAACAAGTCAGTCCAAGGCTTAACCCTACATCAGCTCCCCACAACTTGGGATAACTTTGTCTGGCTTTTTCCATCCAGGTCTCTGTTTAAATGCCACATCATCAGAGAAGACTTCCTTGTCCTCATTCCCTGGAAATTTCTCTCTTCCTTATTTCCTACTTTATTTTCCTTCATGGCACTCACCACTTCATGATATTTTATACATTTATTGTTTCTGTTTTTATTGCTTATCTTGCCCACTAGAACATAAGTTATTTGTAATCAGCACTACATAGTGTCTATTATTATACTCCCCATGCCTAGTACACATAGCAAGCACATAGTAGGAATTCAGTACGTGTCATAGAAAAATGGATAAATTTTATCTCTTGCAATTCTTCACTGCAAGTCCTCTGCTTTATCTAGATGGGTTACTTGCTGTCTCCCGAATCTACCTTGTCCATGCCCCCTCTGTTCTTGTCCTCCTGGTCTATCACTGCTGGAGAACCCTTACCAACAACTCCTTCCAAATAGTACCTATATTTACAGGCCCATTCAAGCCTCACCTTTTTGAGAAATTTCCCCAATCAAAACCAAAACAAAATCTACATCCTTTGAACAACTATTGCATTCATTATATAGGTCCTTCATATATATTCTTAATTTCTGCATTTACTAGTTAACTGTGTGCAGAGTTAACTATTTTATGTGTCTTTAACTTCAAAATCTTCAAGAGAGGGTTCTTTGTCCTTCCTCTTCCAAAAATTTCCAAAGCATTTCAGGTATATGTTTATGATAGATACTTAGTGAATAAGTGAATGAATAAATAAAATTAAAAGATACCCAGTATGTGAATTATGAACTTTCAACAAACTAGTTCCCAGTTTTAGATTTATTGCAAACTGTAAGGAAGGTGTCACTAAAATTAATATATATCTCCACCTGGCATCTTTCTTTTCATTTTTCATGACCCAAGTCATACATCACATTCTCTATCTAATTCATCTATTTATTTATACAGTATTATTAGTCACCATTTATTTTAGAACTAGTATACTCTCCTCACTCACATTGTTCCATTGAATAGATGAAGAAATTGGATCTGAGAGGGGTTAAGGTCATATTCTAAGGGGTAATAGAAACATAAACAAATAATTACAAAACAATGTGATGTACTGAATAGAGAAATGTATGAGCTGCCCTAAGGGTAGTGAGGACAATGCATCCAATTCTGCTTAACTTTGGGAAGGTGGTATGGTCAGAAAGGATCACAGATAAAGGTGACCTCAATTGAACTTTGATGAATAAATGAAAATTATCTAGACAGGTGAAGATGCCAAGGAAATAACACATACAGAGGGTCAGTGGCATGATGTCAGAACAATTTCAGTGTAGTGATGGGAGTTAAAGTTTTCTCAGCACTCCCATCACTCTTAACAATTGCTTTCATCACAAACACTAAGCCAGATTGTAACTGCTTATTCAGGAGTCAGTTCCCATTATTAAATACTGATTTCCTCATTATATAACTGCCTTTGTGCCTATCACTGTGCCTGAGATTTAGTTCTCATATCCTATCTGCTAAAGTGGCTACTGGCTGGAGATGTTGGCTGGTTGGATACATGGAGATGCCATTTCTGGATTGGCCATATTTAGGGCATCTCCCTATAAATTAACCTTTCTTATGGCAGCCACAGGTGATTTGGGCAGGAAGGGAAAAGTATCAAACATGAAGTCAAACTGGGCAAGTTCCTAGCCCTTAGAAAAAGCACAGCCAGTTACCAGATCCTGGAGGATGCTCTATTTTTGAAGAGCCTCATCTATAATAGACCCCTCATCTGAACTTCTGTGTACTGCAAGTAATAATAACAATAATACTTAGATTGAAAATAACAAGATGTAATTAAGAAATCACTTTGTAGTACCCGAATTAGAAGATGTTATATGCAAGATAAAATATGCTTATTCTATGAAAAGCAGAGAATCCAAAATGTCTTTCACTAATTAAAGTATCTTTCTATTTTCTAATTCCTTTCCTTTCTAACTGCAGGGGTGACTGCTGGCAAGTTCTGTCCTCCACTGCCAGCTTGTGAACAGAGTCAAGAAATCAACATTATAATTATGCATTGTTTCCATAGCAAGCAATCCTGCAGCTCTGAGCAAAACAGCACTTTTTAGATCCTGCCAGAGTATATGTGGCAATGAAACATTAATTAGCTTCTCACTAATTGGCAGGATTTCGCTTCACATCTGCTTGGACCTGATGTGAGTTTCAATGTCAGCCTGAAGTTGATTAAGCATGTAAAAAACTTAAATTATCTTTCCAAACCTCAAATATGTCTGGAACCTGGATTCCTACTCTTTAAACAGCAAAGATGTCAGAGAAAGGGTTAAGGTTGTGGATAGTGAATCCTGGGGCGGCAACAGAGAGCAGTGAGGTTAAAGGTTGGGTGCAGGCAAAAGTGGGTTATAAGACCTGAGGTGGAAATGGAGCTCAATAATCAGCCATGTGGTTGACAGATTACACCACCACTTTGGATTTCTCTTCATGCTCAGGTGTCCAATACACCAGGGGTTTTCTCACTGTGTTTCCCAGTCCTAGAAGTTCTGCAGCCTCCTAGAGATCTCTTAGACTCTAGAGCAGTGCTGTTCAATGCACTTTTGTTCAATAGAACTTCCTGCTATGATGGAAATGTTCTACATCCACGCTGTCCAGGCGGTAGCCACTTGTCACAAGTCGCTATTGGGTGCTGACATTTGCCTAATATAACTGAGAAAATGAATTTTAAATTTTATATAAGTAAACTGTAAATAGTCCCATGTGGCCATTGACTGCCATACTAGACCATGTAGTGCTGGAAGATCGGAGTTGGGTCTAAATGGAAGGGACCAGGACTTGTCCCATTACTGCTTTAATCACAACACATCTACCTTTCTCTGTTTTCAGTAATGTACTTTCAGGATGGTTTTCCTGAACAAAGGGTTTCATAGCTAAAGGGCATTTGAAAACAACTACACTAAATTATCTCCAAGGTTCTTAAACTTTGAAAACTCCTAACCCCCATATCCTAATCTCCCTCTGCATGCAGTGAACACCAAGCACAGGCTGTTAGGGGTGGAGGGGAGATAAAACAGCCTTCTCTATTGTCACACCCAATTTTACCTGGCCTGGGGGAAGATGTTAATGCAGCTCTGTGGTCTCTATATTCAAAAGCATCCTGGCTTCTTTGACTGGAGGAAGGCCTTTATGATGTTCCCAGCTGCTTCATCCAACTTGCTTTCCAGGGGCTGCTCATGGCTCTTCTGCTGGTTCTAAAGACTCAGATCATGGAAAGGGGATCCAAAGGTCAGGAAAAAAGCTAAAGTTACTTTCTCAGACTATTAAGTCTCCAGTATCACACAGATGGGAAGGAGGGGCCAAGGATTTCCCAAGTGAGAGATGCACAGAGCTCTGTCAAAACCATCTCAGGACACCTACCTCTGTCAATATGATGTTTGGTGACTGTTGCTCCCAGAATTGAGGACTGGAGTGGTTGTGGGGTCCTTTGTATGCCACTGGGAGGGAGGGGGTGATCAAAATAGAGACTATGAGTTACACATAGTGAGGTTTTGGGTGATTGTCTAGGTGTGAAGCCTGAGATAAGAGCCTAAGGAGGTCACTCTCTATGAAATAGGAATCTCACCTGAATAAAATACTTTTGTGAGATGACCAAAAAATGAGGGTTAGAGTATTTCATATGCCAGGACAGCCTACAAAACTACAAACTACATGATGTAACTCTTGTCTTGTACATGGTGCCAATATCTCTGTCTGCGACTCTTGGGGGAAGAGAGAGAAAGATTACAAGTTCTTCAAGTGGTCATGTGCAGGAAAGGAATATCAAACTCCCTCATGGAGGCGAAAGCTCATACACACAGCTTCTTCAATTACACTTCCCCAGACTCCTTTTGAAGCTTTTCCCCTCGATAAAGGTAAGTAATGACCAAGAACCTTTCAGAAACCTTTTGTAGGAGGAAGTGGCTATTATTTTCCATTGTTCTTGGCCACACTAGAACAAATAGTGGTGCCTGTTGAAGTTTAAGACAGAATTTCAACTGAAAAACACAACTGAGAGAAGCATATCATTGAACATATTTTTCCTATCCCATGTTCTCACTTAGAGAAGAAATAGTTGACAGGAGTCTTGTCTTTTGTCATGTGTTTGGGTGAGGACTTTGTAAAAAACAAAAACAAAAACAGAGTGTGGTATTTTGAGCAGGACTTATTACCAGAGTGTCATTTGCTATAGTTTTACTTGACTTTACCACAATTCTGGTGTTTCTTCTTATAAATTTAACATGAAATACTAAATTACATTCAAATGCTAAGTTACATTTAAAGCACATACCCTTCATTCTCTCCTGCTCTCTGGGCTTCCATCATCCAGTAGAGCCCCCTACATCTCTGTTACACACACATCAAATAGTCAGCCTTCTCCTCCCCTTTGTTACACCGTCATGAATGTTGAGCAGCAAGAGAAGCTCTAAGGTCTGGCAGTTATCTTGTTTGATTTAAAAGAGCATCCATAGCCTTGCCTACTTGCTTTCTGCCTCTTTTGTCCATCCATCAGTCAGAGAGGACTGTGGTGAATTCTCTCAGGAATTTTCCTTTGGTAATACAGGTAGGTCAGTTGGCCTCTTCCCCATCATTGATACCAGGTACTATCCCTGCAGAGATTTATATCACAACTCTTCCTCAGAGAGCAGTTGCCCTCAGTTGAGCAACCATGACCATTCAACTCTTGGGGCAAGTTTCTGGCATGGCACTTGTTCAGGGTGTGTCTCAACAGAGCTTGAGTCTCTAGAATAACAATAACATTTCCTCGTTCAGTTAACAAGTTACTTCCAGAAAACAACTGCAGTTATAGTGATGTTATTTTAAAAGAAATCTTCAAGAGGAAGCAGAATCAATAATAAGGCTCCTCCTGCTCACCTTCTCTTCATCCTGTGACATGTTCACATGTAGCATTCACCATTATAATGCCAATACTTGGCATAGGCTCTGGTTCCTGGTTAGTAAATGAGTGAATGAATGAGTAAATGAATGAAGGTGAGCACAGATGAAACATAAGGGAACATTTTTAAACTTGAGGTTGGAAAAAGAATTGGCATAGCTTCTTCCCCCCCCCCTCCGCCCTTCTCCTTAGTTTTGGCCTGGATCATATTTGAATTATTAAGAATTTCTTCTTGCGTTGAAAAAAGAGATAGAGGAAGACATAAAGAAATGGAAGAACATACCATGTTCTTGGATTGGTAGAATCAACATCATTAAAATGTCCATACTACCCAAAGCAATCTATAAATTCAACGCACTTCACATTAAAATACCAATGGCCTTCTTCAAAGATCTAGAACGAACTCTCCAAAAATTCATCTGGAATAAAAAAAGACCCCGAATAGCTGCAGCGATCCTGAGAAAGAACAAAGTAGGTGGGATCTCAATGCCAGATATCAGGCTGTATTACAAAGTCACTGTTCTCAAAACTGCCTGGTACTGGCACAAGAACAGACATATAGATCAATGGAATAGAATAGAGAGTCCAGAAATTAGCCAGAACCAATATGCTCAATTAATATTTGACAAAGGAGGCAAGAACATACAATGGAGCCAAGATAGTCTCTTCAATAAATGGTGTTGGGAAAATTGGACAGATATATGCAAGAAAATGAAACTAGACCACCACCTTACACCATACACAAAAATAAACTCAAAATGGATAAAGGACTTAAATGTACGACAGGAAACCATAAAAATTCTAGAAGAATACAAAGGCAACAAAATCTCAGACATATGCCAAAGCAATTTCTTCACTGATACAGCTCCTAGGGCAGTTGAAACTAAAGAGAAAATGAACAAATGGGACTACATCAAAATAAAAAGCTTCTGCACAGCAAAAGAAACCATCAACAAAACAACAAGAAAACCCACTGCGTGGGAAAACATATTTGCCAACATCATATCTGATAAGGGCCTAATCTCCAAAATTTATAGGGAACTCATACAACTTAACAAAAAGAAGATAAACAATCCAATCAAAAAATGGGCAAAGGATCTAAATAGACACCTTTCAAAAGAGGACATTCAGAAAGCCAAGAGACATATGAAAACATGCTCAAAGTCACTAATCATCTGAGAGATGCAAATCAAAACAACAATGAGGTACCATCTCACACCTGTCAGAATGGCTATCATCAACAAATCAACAAACGACAAGTGCTGGAGAGGATGTGGAGAAAAAGGAACACTTGTGCACTGCTGGTGGGAATGCAGACTGGTGCAGCCATTATGGAAGACAGTATGGAGTTTCCTCAAAAAACTGGAAATGGAACTCCCATTTGACCCTGTGATCCCACTTCTAGGAATATATCCCAAGAAACCAGAAACACCAATCAGAAAGGATATGTGCACCCATATGTTCATAGCAGCACAATTCCCCATAGCTAAGATCTGGAAACAGCCTAAATGCCCATCAGTAGATGAATGGATTAGAAAACTGTGGTACATCTACACGATGGAATACTATGCTGCTGTAAAAAAGAAGGAACTCTTACCATTTGCAACAGCATGGATGGAACTGGAGAGCATTATGCTAAGTGAAATAAACCAGTCAATGAAGGAAAAATACCACATGATCTCACTCATTCATGGATAATAAAGACCATTACAAACTTTTGAACAATAATAGATACAGAGGCAGAGCTGCCTCAAACTGATTGTCAAACTGCAGCGGGAAGGCCAGGGAGGGTTGGGGGGCAGGAGGGAGGGGGGTAAGAGATCAACCAAAGGACTTGTTTGCATGCATATAAGCATAACTAATGGACATAAGACACTGGGGGGTAGGGAGGCCAGGGGATTGTCAAGGGCGGGGGGCGAGGAAAGGACACATATGTAATACCCTTTGTAATACTTTTAGCAATAAAAAAAAAAGAAAAAAAAAGAATTTCTTTTTGGGGGAGGAGTTAAGATGGCAGCCAGCAGGACAGCAGTGAGGAAGAGAGTGTGAGTGAGTGAGGGAACGAAAGGGGAGTAAGTGGACATGTGTGCTGTGTGCTTGTGAGGGACAGTTAGATCCTGCAGGACTTTGGTGGACTAGGCTCTCTTAGACGGGGAGCCCCTGCTACTGCTGCAAGCACTCCCAGACAGCTAGCGCTGGCACAGAAACTATGCCATTTTGGAGGAGAGAGCTTCTGTGACTAGGAGCTCAGCCTCACTGCCACCCAGACTGGCCTCAGACACCACTCCAGACCCTATAGGCACTCTGGCCAAAGACCTGCTACTGCAGCTGCAGACCCACAGACACCAGGACTCTATCCTCCCTGGACACAGGCTCCTGTGGGTCCTGGAGTGCGCCCCTCTCCTGGTGGCCCATCCTGTAGGTCCCGGGCTCAGCGTAACCTGCCGGTGAGTCTCAAACTGCACTCCTTGCCTGCCAAGCCCACAGTGTGGGCCCCTGGCCCCATGCGTTCTGCCTGTGAACCTCAGATGGCACCCCTCGACACACACCTGCCAAGCCCAAGGCGTTGGTCCCGGGTCCTGAGCATCTCAGTGCCTGGACCCTTCTAAGAGAGCAAAAATAGGGAGACAGAGAGACAACCCCTATAAGAAAGAAAAGGAGTTGCCAGAAAAGGAATGAAATGAATGGAGGCATGCAATATGTCAGAAAAAGAATTCAGAATAAGGGTCATACAGTTCGTAAACTGGATAGATAAGAAAATCAACAACTTATGTAAGAATAAAGAGGAAATCAAGAATTATATAGTTATAATAAAAAAGATAATGGAAGGTTTCAACAGTAGATTAGAAGAAGCGGTGGACTGAATTATTGAGTTAGAAGATAGCACAGGGAAATATGCCCAAACTGAACAGCAAATGGAGAAAATAATTAGAAAGCAGTAGGAGAGCCTGAGGGAGCTTTAGGACAAAATGAAACGAAGTAACATATTTATAATAGGGGTGCCAGAAGGACAAGAAAAGGAGCAACGATTAGAAAACCTATTTAAAGAAATAATGACAGAAAACTTGCCTGATTGGGGGAAGAAAAAAGGCGCACAAGCACAAAGAATCCCAAACAAGATGAACTCAAAAAGACCCACACCAAGACATGTTGTAATTATAATGGCAAATATTAACGACAAAGAGAGAATCTTAAAAGGCTGCAAGAGAGAGACAGAAAGTTACCTACAAGGATCTGCCATTAGATTTTCAAATTATTTCTCAACAGAAACACATCAGGCTAGAAGGGAATGGAATGAAGTATACAAAGTGATGAAAAGCAAGAGACTTAATCCAAGAATACTTAATCCAGCAAGGCTATCATTCAAAATTGAAGGGGAAATCAGGATCTTCTCAGACAAAAAAAGGCTCAGGGAGTTTATCCCTAGAGAGCCAGCAATGCAAGAAATGCTAAAGGGTTTGTTGTAAGAAGAAGAAATAGAAAGGGAGGAAGGAGCACAGGCATAAAGAATAAACATGGCTACAAACAAGTACCTATCAATAATAACCTTAAACGTTAATGGACTAAATGCTCCAATCAAAAGACATAGAGTGGCTGAATGGATAAGAAAACATGACCCATATATGTGCTGTCTACAAGGGACCCACCTCAAAACAAGGGGCTCACATGGACTGAAAATGGAGGGATGGAAAAATATTTTTCAGGCAAATGGGAATAAAAATAAAAAAAAAAGCTGGGGTAGCAATACTTATATCTGACAAAAATAGACCTCAAAGTGAAGACCATTAACAAAAAGATAAGGAAGGACATTTCATAATACTAAAGGGATCGATACCAACAAGAGGGATATAACTCTGGGAAATATATATGCACCCAATTGCCGGTAGCACCCAAATACGTAAAAAAAAAACTTTCTGG
>NW_005871055.1:3728860-3732300 GCF_000147115.1 Myotis lucifugus
CTAAATGACTCACTAGATCAGATGGACTTAATCGACATCTTCAGAACATTTCACACCAAACTACACAATATACATACTTCTCAAGCGCACATGGGACATTTTCAAAGATAGACCACATATTGGGACACAGATAGTCTCTTCAAATTCAAGAAGATTTAAATCATATCAAGCATCTTCTCAGATCACAATGGCATAATATCAGAAATTAACTACAATAAAAACAATCAAAAAAATTCAAACACTTGGAGGCTACATAGCATGTTATTAAACAATGATTGGGTTATCAAAGAGGTCAAAGAAGAAGAAAAAAAAGAAGGAAAAAACATCCTAGAAACAAATGACGATGAAAACACAACTTTCCAAAATCCATGGGACACAGAGAAAGCAGTCCTGAAAGGGAACTTTATAGCATTACAGGCCTACTTCAAAAAATAAGAAAAATTGGCAATAAATTACCTAACTCTACAACTTAAAGAATTAAAAAGAGAGCAACAAGAAAAGCCTAGAGCAGTGGTTCTCAACATTCTGGCCCTTTAAATACAGTTACTCATGTTGTGACCCAAACATAAAATTATTTTCGTTGCTACTTCATAACTGTAATGTTGCTACTGTTATGAATCATAATGTAAATATATGATATGCAGGATAGTCTTAGGCGACCCCTGTGAAAGGGTCGTTCGACCGCCAAAGGGGTCGCCACCCACAGGTTGAGAACCGCTGGCCTAGAGTGAGAAGAAGGAAAGAAATAATAAAGACCAGAGTGGAAATAAATGACATAGAGACAAAAAAACACACACCACAAACACACACACACACACACACACACACACACACAAAACAAAACAAAACAAAACAAAACAAAACCCAAAAAAACACGAAAAATCAATGAAACCAAGAGCTGGTTCTTTGAAAGGATAAACAAGATTGATGAACCTCTAGCCAGGCTCACCAAGAAGCAAAGGGAGAGGACGCAAATAAACAAAATAAGAAACAAAAGAGGTAAATAACAGCAGACTCCACCGAAATACAAAGGATTGTTAAAAAATACTATGAGCAACTCTATTCCAACAAACTGGTCAACCTAGAAGAAATGGACATATTCCTAGAAAAACATGACCTTCCAAAACTCAATCAAGAAGAATTAAAAAATCTGAATAGACCAATAAGTATAGAGAAAATTGAAGCAGTCATCAAAAAACTTCCAGCAAACAGAAGCCCTGGGCCAGATGGCTTCACATGGGGGGTTTACCGAACATTCAAAGAACTAAAACCTATCCTCCTCAGACTATTCCAAAAAATTAAAGAGGAAGGACCACTTCCAAGCTCTTTCTATGAAGCCAGTCTTACCCTAATCCAAAAATCAGATAGGGATACTATAAAGAAAGATAATTACAGGTCAATATCCCTGATGAACATAGATGCTAAAATCCTCAACAAAATTCTAGCAAATCGGATCCATCATTACATTAGAAAGATCATACACCATGACCAAGTGGGATTTATCCCGGGGATGCATGGATGGTACAAGATCCACAAATCAATAAATGTGATACATCACATAAACAACTTGAGAGATAAACATCATATTAATTGATGCAGAAAAAGCATTTTACCAATATCCTTTGTTGATAAAAATTCTCAGCAAAGTGGGAATAGAAGGATCATACCTCAATATAATAAAAGCCTTATATGACAAACCTGCAGCCAACACCATACTCAATGGGCAAAAACTAAAACCATTTCCCCTAAGAACAGGAACAAGACAGGGGTGCCCACTGTCACCTCTCCTGTCCAACATAGTACTAGAAGTGCTAGCCATAGCAATCAGACAACAAGAATAAATAAAAGGCATCCAAATTAGAAAAGAAGAAGCAAAACTTTCATTGTTTGCTGATGATATGCTATTGTGCATAGAAATCCCTAAAGACACCATAAAAAAACTACTAGATTTAATAAATGAATTTGGCAATGTGAACATCCAGAAATCTATGGCTTTTTTATACACCAATAATGAACTCACAGAAAGAGAAATAAACAACAACAAAAAATCCCATTTACCATTGCACCAAAAAAATAAAAATTAAGATACCTAGGAATAAACTTAACTAAGGAGGTAAAAGACCTGTACTCAGAAAACTACAGGACACTGAAAAAAGAGATAGAGGAAGACATAAACAAATGGAAGAATATACCATGTTCGTGGATTGGTAGAATCAACATCATTAAAATTTCCATACTACCCAAAGCAATCTATAGAGTTAATGCAATCCCCATTAAAATACCAACAGTATATTTCACAGACTTAGAACAAACTCTCCAAACAAGTATATGGAATAATAAAAAGACCCCAAATAGCTGCAGCAATCTTGAGAAAGTAGAACAAAGTTGGAGGAATCACAATACCAGATATCAAGCTATATTACAAAGCCACTATTCTCAAAACTCCCTGGTACTAGCACAAGAACAGACATTTAGACCAATGGAACAGAACAGAGAACCCACAATTAGACCCAAGCCATTATGCTCAATTAATATTTGACAATGGAAGCGAGAGCATAGAATGGAGTCAAGATAGTCTCTTCGATAAATGGTGTTGGAAAAATTTGACAGATACATGCCAAAAAAAATGAAACTAGACCATCAACTTACATCATGCACTAAAATAAACTCAAAATTGATAAAGGATTTAAATGTAAAAAGGGAAACCATAAAAATCTTAAAAGAATCCATAGGCAGTAAAATAGCAGACATATGTCCTAGCAATATCTTTAATGATACAGCTCCTAGGGCAATGGAAACTAAGGATTACAAGTCACTAATCAGCTAAGCGATGCAGATCAAAACAACAATGACATACCATCTCATACCTGTCAGAATGGCTATCATCAACAAATCAACAAAAAACAACTGTTGGCAAGGATGTGGAGAAAATGAACCTTCTTGCACTCCTGGTGGGAATGCAGACTGGTGCAACCACTGTGGAAAACTGTATGGAGTTTCCTCAAAAATCTAAAAATGGAACTGCCATTTGACCCAGTAATCCCACTTTAGTAATATATTCCAAGAAACCAGAAATGCCAATCAGAAAGGACATATGCACCCCTATGTTCATAGCAGCACAATTTACAATAGCTAAGATTTGGAAACAGCCTAAGTGCCCATCAGCAGATGAGTGGATTAGAAAACTGTGGTACATCTACACAATGGAATACTACACTGCTGTAAAAGAGAAGGAATTCTTACCATTTGCAACAGCATGGATGGACATGGAGAGCATTATGCTAAGTGAAATAAGCCAGTTGGAGAAAGATACATATCTCATGCATTTATGGAATATAATGAACAACATAAACTGATGAACAAAAATAGATCCAGAGACATACAAACATCACAACGAGACCATCAAACCTCAGAGGCAAGGCAAGGGGATGGTTGAGGGG
>NW_005871055.1:3734014-3757813 GCF_000147115.1 Myotis lucifugus
AACATTTCTAATACTGTTACCATTTGCTTCCTGAGTAAATAGCACTCCCCCACCTCCCATGTTGCATTCCTTTTTAATGTGACATTCAAGTATATGAAGATAGTTTCTGTTGCCCCAAGAATTTGGGTTCCAGTGTAAGTGAAATCAGTTCTTATTTTTCAGGGGAGCTGTAGTAAAGCAAGTTCACGATGAGGAGAGGTCCTAGTATTAGGAGGGGAAGCGGGGAGTCTCCCTCCCCTCCCCCCACCCCTCCTCCATCCTCCCTGTTTCTTTCCTGCTCTCTCTGCTCTTGCTTTTGAAAAATTAGCTTGAGAACCAGTTAGCAAGACAGTATGATGGTGTATGGTAATGAACAGCCTCACTGCAAGTCTGTGAGACAATTAGGATAAAGGCTCACAATTGAGAAAGGAAAAGAGCTATAGCAACTTGCAATTAAGAAACCCAAGCTGCTTGAGAAGCAACACTGTCTATAGTTAGTTATTTTAACACATCACCACAATAGCATATGTTTTCCTATTTTGCAGAATGCCATCCAATTGATTAGATGTACATTGTTTGTTTTCAAAGGGGCATATGCTTGCCTTTTCCATGGACACAATAATTCCTTTTATTTAGTTGCTTAGGATAGTGCAAATGTAAAAAAACTAACATAACACTTACAAAGGCTTGGCTGCCTCGCTGAATCTTACCCATGTACGTGCCTTTTAAAAAACATTCCGTAATAATTTTATAGTTATTAGAAAGTTGCAAATATATTACAGAGGTTCCTGTATACCCTTTATCTAGCTACAATGGCAACCGTATGTGATACTTAAATATATCAAATCAACAAGTGTACACTTTACACTTCCATGAAGTTATATGTCAAATATATTTCAATATTTTTTAAAAGAAAGAAAATATCAGAAAAACACAACTTGAAGGGCATTCTATAGAATGCCAGACCAGTACTACTGAAAACCATCAAAATAATGACAAAGAAAGAAATACCTTTATAATGATCAAATGAGTGGAGTTGGCAAGAAAAGAAAACATTCCTGTAATCCTGACATGATGCCTGCATACATTTGAGACAAGCTCTGATGAGTAGGTCAAGGGTAAGAGGTGTTGGGGAAGAAGTAAGTTAATTAGACACATTTACTTTATCACCCTACACTATGCATACCCTAAATTTCCATGATAATCTACAAAATTGGGATAAAGGAATAAAATTTTTGAAATGGTTCTCCCTATTCATGAAACACCAAAGATAAATGGCCTTCTTGATCCTATTACCCAAAGTACCCCAATGTGACAAAACCAGAAAGACTCATACATAGATGGTCTATTTCTGAGGAAAAACCTTATGGCTTCTTGAGAAAGCTAACTTTTTTGTTAAATCATTTCATCATCCTTTTATTAAATAATTTACTGATTATTATATACCAAATGTGTGCTAGAAATATAATGGTGAGCAAGAATACCATGGTCTCTGTATTCATGAATATTAGAGTCTAATTGGCTACTGACATAAATTAAATAATTACATAAATATAAATGTATGTAAAGTGGAAAATGCCATGAAGAAAAATTCCATGGAGAACTAAGAACATGCATGACGTCTGATCTAGTCAGAGGGGAGGAATGACATCTATGAGGAGGTAACCTTTGGGTGGAGATCTAAAAGATTCAGAGGAATTCAGTGGGGGGTGGGGAAAGTGGTCTAGTCTGTGGGAAACAGAAGTACAGAGGCCCAAAGGCAGAAAGGAACAGAGATGGTTTGAAAAACTGAAAGATGACTATAGCCAGGGTGGTAGAAACCCAGGGAATGATGGGGTGAGGTGAAGCCAAAGATGTGCACAAGACCCAGGGTCAAAAAGGGTGGGTTAGAGATTTGTGACTCTCCTCAAAGCAATGGGAAGCCATTGAAGTAGTTTGAGTTCTTATAGGTTTAGTGGGGAGAATGAATCAAAGAGGAACAAGACTGAAAAATGTGGAGACCTTGCATTTCAAGAGTCCTGGGGAGCGATAATGGTAGATTGGCAGATAGAGATGATCAGAGGTAGATAGAGATGATACCAAATTTTTGGACTGGAGCCCGGATTCTTTGTCCGCCGGAATCAAAGAATGAATCCATGGACAGAAAGTGGTATAGCAAAGGGGAGATTTATTGAAGAACAAGTACAGACTCCCATGTAGGGAGGGGGAAGAGTCCCATTGAGTTCTTTTTCCCCATGGCTTATAAAGGCTGTAGTTCCTGTGTCTTGATATCCCCTCTGATTGGTCACTATTCTCTTGGACTGGTTACTATAGTAACTCCTGGGCTCAAAGATCGAACCTCACATGGGACATGTGAGGTTCTCCCTGCCTCCTTCCTTATTGTTTTCCTATTCCCTTTGGGCTTTCTTCTCCTTCTGAATGAAGGGCTTCCTTCTCTTTATTTTGTAAATATAGACCTTTCTTGGCTACTTCCAGTTCCCTTGTCTTATGTAAATGCAACTGTTGCTGCTCCCTTGTCTTATGGAGATGTAACTGCACCTGGCTTCCTAGTGTTATGGAAATGTACCTTCTCCCAGTCTGCAGCCCACACTTTTCCATGGGCCCCAATTCTAAAAAAATCCCTAAGCCTGCCTATGTTCTCCCAAAATTCCTGCTTCAGAGATAATCAGAATTGAGAGATATTTAGGGGGTAAAATCAGAAAGACATGAGAATTGACTAGCTATTAGAGATGAATGAGAAGGTGTCAAGACAGAGAATGTGACAAGCAGGGTCAATGACTGAGGAAGCGAGATAGGGTAAACCTTGTGGAAGCAGGGGCCCAAGATTTTTTTGAGGGCAGTAGAGAAAAGCAAGGAAGGGGGAATGTGGCATCTAAGCGACTCTTTTGGCTCTCTCCTAGCTTCAAAGATACTGGTGTGTCCTGGGAGAAAGAAGGCGGACAATAAGAATATCAGGTCCTCCCCATCCATGGGATAGAGAGAACGATCTTGTGAAGGTCTGAGAAGCAGGGGAGCACACAGCTGAACAGCTCTCTCGTCTGAGACTTGACCAGCAAATGTGTTCAGTGTGGACAACTCATGGCTGGTTTGTGGCTTTCAGAGCAGCAAAGCCCCTGTTCCACCAGGGACTGTACCTGACCTAGCCCGTTGTCAAGCTACTTGTTACCTGGAAGGTACTAGTTCCCTGACACCAATGATATAATCTTTTTGAAATTTTGTGCTTATCAGTTTTTTTAAAGCCCTGAGCTGGAAGCATTTGCAGGTGGGTAAGAATTTTCCCAGGTCACTGAGAGAAGCTTCAGGACAAGGCTGTGTTTCCTGTATTGTTGTAATGTACCCCGCGAATCACAGGATGCCTCAAGAAGTCGAATTAAAGAGTCACATTTATTGCAATCCGGGACTATGAGGGGACATTCCCAAATCTCACAGCAATAAGATGGTGGCAAAACCAGACTTATATAGGCAAAAATCACAAAGGTATTGATTACATCCCAGGGTTTGGAATGAGGCACCTGGCTCACAAAAAAGCAGATTATAGAAGCAGAATTAAGCATGTTAATTACAGTTTCGGGTCTCGGGGTCACTGAATTGACAGAAATACATTATCTAGAGCCTTTGGGTAACCTGGGTTAAACTTAGGCATGTTATCTAAATTACAGTTCTGGGTCTCCGGATCACTGAGTTGATAGAAACACATTATCTAGAGCCATCGAGGCAATTTAGAGTAATTGCACTGTCCTGGTCTTAGGACCACTGAGTCAACTGGAACGCACCACCTGTGGCCACTAAAACAATTTAGGATAATTGTGCTGTCCTGGTTCCCAGGTACAGAAGAATGTGCTTCGATAACCAGTAAGATTACAATCAATGGGATAGTCATTCAATCAATAAGTCATTCAATCGAATGGGATGACTTATACAATTTAGAAAATCAAAGTAACCTGTCCATTGTTAAACAAAGCAAATAGGTACCATACTTCATTATCTCTGTATCCACAGTGTCAAGTGTGACTGAGTGAATAAATGCAGACCTAGATCCAGGTCAGAGTAACAGTGCACTGCAAAAGACCCCAGGAAATAAATAAATCCATAGGTGAATTTGCAAAGTTGAAAATACTTTTCATTACTGTTTGTGTGGGGGAGTGTGTGCCACCATAGAGATGTAGTAAAATAGGGTCCTAAAGCTGAATTCGGCTCCATTTCCCTATCTTGCTTACTTATTAGTATTTTCCTCCAAGCTGGAATAAAGCCATGAAGAAGAGCCAAGAACTAAGACCCAGAGTTTTATTGCTCTTTAATTGACAGCAGTTGGTTTGCCCTTTCTCATTGGCAGCTTCCAGGGGAATTGCATCGTCAGCTGATGGCAGTGTTGGCCAGTTGCTTCTTCACCCCAGGACTGTGACAGTGGGAAGCAGAGGGCACACACATGGAGGCTGTGGGAACTGATCCCCACCGCACGGGAAGTAGGGCTTGGAGGAGTTGGAAGTATGTTGCAAACCAGCCTGGGAAGAACAGGTTCATTTCCCTTGTCTGTCCTCCAAGTGAGACTTAGTGTCTGAGCATTGAATTTTGGCAGCCTCAAGTTCCCAGACAGCCCAGTGTAAAATACTGCCTATAAATATGAGATCAGGTCTCTGGAGGCACAGTTTATGTGGTTATGAAGTGTTATTCTTCCCAGTCCTGTCTCTCCCCATCAGCTGCATATTTTAGAACTCTTTGCCATTTTTCATTCTAAGCATTTCCAAGAATTTTTACTCACTTGTCAGCCTTCTCTTTCCCCATTCATTGGCACCACATGCCTCATATAGGCACACCTTGATTTTAAAATCCCTATAATCAAAAATGCAAATTAAAGCAACACTGAAGTATTTTTTGTCAATCAAATTGGTGAAGTTTTATTTTTATGTTAATACTCAGTGTTGTCAAGATTCCAAGGAAATGGTTGCTGTCTTACACTGCTGGCAAGAATATAATTAGCTCAAACTTTCTGAAAGGTAATAGAGCAATTTTATCCTATGTCTTGAAAATATGCATCTCATTTGACCTGGCAGTTGCACAGTGAGGGTATGTGTGAAGTCTCTCAATATAATTCTCAGTCATTTCACAAGGTAATTATCATTATCTGCATTTACCAAAGAGAAAAACTCAGACTCAAAAAGGGTGAGTAACTTTTTCAAGGTTGCATAGTATATATGTGCCCAGAAGGAAACCCAAATGCAGATCTCAAATATGATGCTTAAATTCCAAATGATGTGAAAGGCTGTAGTTTTCCATTCAATGCAAGAATTTTCATCGAAGTGTTAATTGTATGATAGGGAAAACTGAAAGCAACTTGAATACCCAACAATAGGGAATTGATTTTTAAAATTATAGTGTAAAAATGTATATATTCTTTAAAATGACATTGCAGAAGAATATTTAACAGTATAGAAATATGTTCATAATACACAACTTAATACAATATTATCTCAATTTTATGAAAATGATTCTATACGTATGCATAGATAAAGATCAGAAGATTATATACCAAACTGTTCATAGTGCTAATCTCTTACTGCTGGGATTATGAGACTTGTCTTCTTCATTCTGACTGCATATTCTATATTGTAAATATATTTTTAGTAAAAAAAAATTACTAAAATATATTTAAAATATATTTTAAAGTCCATGTGTCTGAATGGACTCTAGATCTGTAATATCTAGTAAATAACAGCCTGCCTGGTAAGTAGGCTTTTAAGGGACAATCCACTTACTTGTCACTATTAACCATATTAGGCCCATGTTACAAATCGGAATGCTGAGGTTGTGAAATATTAGATAACTTCCAAAGATCACGCGGTCAGCAAGTGCAAAGCAGGGATTCTCAGCCTTGCTCTCACTCCAGAGCCCGCAGTGCAGGAGTGAGGGCAGCATCTAAAGCCAGGGGCCTGGAGTTCAGATTCCACTGAATAACTCCCCAGCTGTGTGTGAGGAGTGATTTCCTCTTGGTACTTCAAGTGCCTCTTATGTAAATTTGGGTAATAATGGTGACTACTACATAAAGGTGGGGATTAGATGAGTTAATAATGTAAGATGCTTAGAACAATAGGTGGCACTAGTACCCTGAAGTGCTGGTATCAGCTGATGCTGGCAGGTTTGCAGGAGCCATTGAAGGAAGATGGAGCCAAATATATCAGGAACTGCAATCAGTTTTGGCTGCTTAACTGGGTGACCTTGAACAAGTTACCTGATCTCTCTGCGCCTCTATTTCATTATCTCTGTGTCAAGTGCCCCATCCATGGTAACTGCTAATGATGACAATTGTCCTAACTGTTCTACCAGCCCGCCACTATGTTTCTCTCACACAGTGTGCCGCAGTCACTGGCTAGGAAGCCATCTCTGCACAGGGTGCAGCCCGGACCAGCTCCATATGGGGAAGCTTGAATAAGATGACATATGGACTGGGTCCCTGATCTTTTTCAGGAGAAGGATTCTATTCTGATTCCAGAACAGGAAGAAAAATTCCCCCACTGAACACTTTTCTGTTTTACTTATGTAACAACAATAAAATCCGCAGCTTGCCAGGTAACAAGAAATCCTAAAATGTTTTGCTTCTTTTAATAGTACAAAAAAAAAGTTCCATCTGCTTTCCATTTACCTCAAGAGCCTGGAAGCGTTACAATTCCCAGAGCAGTGGGCAAGATGGGGGAAGCTGTTTACTGGTGGCCAGGGTGTCATAAACACCAGCGCCTTTAAGGTGTCTGTGCATTCCCCGGGGAGGGGGAGGGGAGGAAAGAGACAGGAACTGTGTGGACATCCCAGAGAGCAGCAGGACTCAGTGTTATTTTATTCTTTTAAAATTAGAAGACTTTAATGTTTGCTATCTTCCCAGCCCACTGTTCCCCGTGCTTTCTCTCCCAGCTATGCCAAGACTCATGCGTCTCCCTCCCTGGACCACCCTGAAGGTGTGACTTGGAATAGCATTGCACAAATAGTGCTGCCCCCAACCCCCAGGAACACCCACTCCTGAGGGAACAGCTCCAGAGGCTGTGGTCCATGATCATCCCCGTCTAGGTTGACTCTGGCAGGGCCATCTCTACTCCACAATTCTGCTTTATTTGGGCTAATGAGGGCCCAGCTCAGCATGGACCACACTGCTGGTCTAGCGGAGTAGAGTGGCCTGAATCCACTCCCATCAAGACTGACTTGAGGTGGAGTCAGTTCTCCTGATGGACACGGAGGGTCCTGGCTGAGGGGCTACCTACAAACCATTTCTCAGTCTGACCCAGCATCTGAAATGCAGCCATTTCCTCAAGATGTGGCCTCAGTGAAGATCAATGGCCCAGAGAGTGTGACACCACATCGGAGCCTCAAAAAGAAAACATTGCTGGACTAAAGATGGATACTTCAGCAAATGTGTCCTTAATAAGAACAAACCAGAATGTTCCAGGGTAGGGGTTTGCAAAAATTAAGGCTCATGGGCCATGCTCAGCCCACTGCCTGCTTTCATGCAGCCTTCAAGCTAAGAATAATTTTCACATTTTTAAATGGTTAAAAAATAAAAAGAATGATATTTTGTGACACATGAACATTTTATGAAATCCAAATATTAGTACCCATGGGCAATATCTTATTAGAACACAGCTCACTTATTCATTTATATGCTATCTGTGACTGCTTTCATGTTGCAACAGCAGAGTTGAATACTAGCATTTGGCCCTCAAAGCCTAAAATATTTACTATCTAGCCCTTTTTAGAAAAAAGTTTGCAGATCTCTGTCCTAGGGCAGTGGTTTTCAAACTGCAGCCATGTTAGAAATTGTCTGGAGGGCTCATCACAGCAGACCAAATGCCCCATCTCCGGAGTCTCTGCTCTGGTAGATCTGAAGTGGAATCCAAAATTTGCATTTCTAATACATTCCAGGTGATGCTGTTGTTACTGGGCCAGGATCTACATGGAACTGCATTGGCCCACAGGACAGAGCAGATTCAAAGAAAGCAAGAGGAGACACTGAGGAGCGTAGGTTCCAGGTGAATGTTAAAGCTGGAAAGATAAAGGAACTTTCTAAGGAATGAATACTGGTATGTGTTTGAATGTACTTCTCAGCAAGCACACACATGAAAACAGCAGATGGAGAGAGAAATTAGGGGCCTACAGCTTTTGCGGAGTGGGGCTGCTGCCTTGATGGATTTATGTGGGCTGAAGGAAACCAAGTCCATTGTAAGTGCATTGCTTCACTTGTTTTTAACAATCTCAGTCTCTCTACTTGTGAGAGGAAAGGGTTGATTATGAAAGGGCTAGTTTGAAACATGAAGAAGTTTGTTCTTATCCCTTTGAGGTAAGGTCATTTAAATTTCCTCAACATTTTTTACCTTTCTTTCTCAGGAAAAGGAACCCGTTATTTGTTTTGGTTATCTGTTGCTGTATAGGACACTATCTCAAAGTGTGGTGGCCTAAGACACAATAACCAATTTTTGGGGTAGGATTCAGTAACTGGACTGGGTTCAGCTGGGTAGCCAGATTCTTATTTGGTGGCTTGGTCTCCTGGGAGCACAAAGGCAGAAGCTGCCAGGCCGTCTTAAGGGTTAGGCAATGACTGGCACAGCATCACCTCCATGGTGGCCACACTCTATTGGTGAGTCACAGAGAAATCCAGATTCCAGGGGAGAGGACCCCCAAGGTCTGAACACTGGGGAACAGGCTCATTGGAGGCCATCATTGTTACAGATTGAAAAAGCATTTGTTCGGGAGAATTTTTCACAAAACAAAAGGAAGACAGATAAATGGGAGAGCTCCTCTGGGAACAGATGGGTCTGCAGGGACAAAACTAAGATTTATAACAATTTTTTGGATGGTATCCTGGGACTGAAAGCACTGGAAATTCTTCAAGAGCATTCACAGATGTTTTCATTCTTTATTTTTAAATTGTGCCCACACAAGTTCTAGAACAGCAAATACTTCCTTCTTTGACTAAATTCACATAGTTACTGGCAGTTATATTTATTGTACATTCATGGAAAACTCCACAAAGAGATGAAATAAGATTACCTTTAAGTGATGTAATTGGTGAGGTTGTTTTAGCTCTTTTTTCCTTTTAACACAAGCAAACAGGTACATCCCCTTTTGATTGTTTTCAAGGCATCTGCCTATTGGTACTTGCTTTTGGGGAGAAGGGAAGACTTGAAACAATAATTGTCCTCCTATTATCCCTTTATTATTATTTTTTCATATTTATTCATCTTTGTTTGCTTTTAGTTAGAAAAATTGTTTATTCAATAATGTACCTTGGGTGGTCACATATAATTTTATTATCTACTATTTAGGTAATTTCCAATTGTTGGACCCAAGAGAATAGATGAGTGGATAAAAAAAAGCCATGGTACATTTACACAATGAAATACTACTCGGCCATAAAAAAAGGAAATCTTACCTCTTATGACATCATGGATGGACCTGAAGAGCATTATGCTAAGTGAAATAAACCAGTCAGGGAAAGACAAGTACCATATGATTTCACTCATATGTGGAATCCAATGAACAAAATGAACAATAAGCAAAATAGAGACAAAGTCATAGATAGAGAGCAGGCTGATAGCTGTCAGAGGGGGAGGATCTCAGTAGGGGTGGGTGGAGGGATTGAGCAATGAAGGGAATAAAAAGAGAAAAAACTCATGGACAGTAGTGTGGTGATTGCCTTGGGGGAAGAGAGTAGGGGAAGGAGGAGGAGGGTAGGGGGATAAATGATGATGGACAGACACTTGACTTGGGATGGTGAATACACATTACAGTATACAGATGATATGTTGTAGAATTATGCACCTGAAACCTGTATAATTTTGTTAATCAGTGTCATCCAATAAATTTAATTTAAAAAACATATGTTCACGTAAAAACTTGTACGTGAATATCCATAGCAGCAGCATTCATAACATACAAAAAGTGGAAACAACAACAATGACCATCAGATGATGAATGGATAAACAAAATGTGTAATACCCACCCAATGGAAAATTATTCAGCCACACAGAGAGAAATAATGAAGTATTGACACATGCTACATGTAGATGACCCTTGAAATCACTATACTAATTGAAAGCAGAAACAAAAGACCATGTATTTTAATAAATTCCATTAAAAAATCATAGTGACAGAAAGAAATTAGCATGCTTTCATTCTTGGAATGCTCTTCTTTTTTGGCTTCCACCACACCATTCTCTTCTGTCTCCTCTGTACCTCTTTAACTAGTTCTGTTTCAAGTATGTCGCCCCCAAACCTACTCCTTCAACACCATGGTTTTCTGACTCTCATATTCTCTCACCCACACGGTCATTCTTTCACGTAGCTCAGAGCTGCTGTGACAAATTTTCTGACATTGTGACTTCCAGATTAATCCTCCAGCCTTTCCCGTCTCCAGATCTCTATACCTGCTTGTCATTTTACCTACTAAGTACTTCTTCTTAGACATTCCTCAGGTTCAAAACAAATTCATCATTTCCCAAACCTTGTCTTATGCTTTTGTGTATGTTACTTCCTCCACCAGAAATGCCTTGTCCATGCTTTGTCTTGAGAACTCTTACTCATCTTTCAAAATTTAGCTTAAAATTTACCTCCTCCACAACGCCCTCATGGGCTATTTGGTTCAGATAATAATCTGCCTTCTGTATTCTCAAGCACTTTAACTTTTTGCACATTCACCATGGTGTATTGAGGTATTTGGTCTGATTGATCTCCTCAAAGGCTGCCCTTTTGCCTGTTTAAAATATCTAGCACTTAGTACAGTTGCCGACAATGAATATTCATCACCGAATGGAAGAGGATGAGAGTAATGACAGCCAACATCTTTATTGTGCTTACTAGATACCAGGTACTATTTTGAATATAGATGATTCTCAGCTTATGATGGGGTTACATCCTTATAAACCCACTGTAAGTTGAAAATATCGTAAGTCAAAATGCATTGAATATACCTAACCTACCAAATACCATAGCTTTCCCTAGCCTACCTTAAACGTGCTCAGAACACTTACATTAGCCTATAGCTAGGCAACTCATCTCACTGTCTCTGCCTAGCATCACAGGGGAGTATTGTACCTCATATTTTTAGCACAGGGAAAGATCAAAATTCAAAATTCCAAGTCCAATTTCTACTGAATGGGTATTGCTTTTGTACCATCATAAAATAGAAAAATCCCACTTACCATTGCAACAAAAATTAAGATACTTAGGAATAAACTTAACCAAGGAGGTAAAAGACCTGTACTAGGAAAAGTAAAGGATGTTGAAAAAAGAGATAGAGGAAGATATAAACAAGTGGAAGAATATACCATGTTTATGGATTGGTAGAATTACATCATTAAAATATCCATATTACCCAAAGAAATCTATAAGCTCAATGTAATCCCTATTAAAATACCAACAGCGTATTTCACAGATCTAGAATAAATACTCCAACATTTATACGGAACCAAAAAGACCCCAAATTGCTGCAGCAATCTTGAGGAAGAAGAACAAAGTTGGAGGAACCACAATACCAGAAACCAAGTTATACTACAAAGCCACAGTTCTTAAAACTGCCTGGTACTGGCACAAGAACAGGCATATAGATAAATAGAATAAAACAAAGAATCCAGGAATCAACCCAAGCCATTATGCTCAATTAATATTTGACAAAGGAGGCAAGAGCATTCAATGGAGTAAAGATAATCTCTTTAAAAAATGGTATTGGGAAAATTGGACAGGTATATACAAAAAAATGAAACTAGACCACCCACTTACACAATACATAAGAATAAGCTCAAAATGGATAAAATACTTATGTAAGTTATAAGAAGTCATAGACAACAAAATCTCAGACATCTCTCATAGTAATATGTTTGCTGATACATCTCCTAGGGCAGTGATGGCGAACCTTTTGAGCTCGGCGTGTCAGCATTTTGAAAAACCCTAACTTAACTCTGGTGCCGTGTCACATATAGAAATTTTTTGATATTTGCAACCATAGTAAAACAAAGATTTATATTTTTGATATTTATTTTACATATTTAAATGCCATTTAACAAAGAAAAATCAACCAAAAAAATGAGTTCGCTTGTCACCTCTGACACACATGTCATAGGTTCGCCATCACTGTCCTAGGGCAAGGGAAACAAAGGAAAAACTAAGCAAATGGGACTATATCAAAATAAAAAGCTTCTGTACAGCAAAAAAAAATCAACAAAATGAAAAGGGAGCCCACTATATGTATGGGAGAACATATTTGCCAATGATATATCTGACAAGTGGTTAATATCCAAAATACATAAGAAACACATACAACTTAACAAAAGGAAGACAAACAACCCAATTAAAAAATGGGCAAAGGACCTAAATAGATACTTCTCCAAAGGGAACAAACAGATGGCCAAGAGACATATGAAAAAATGCTCAGTCACTAATCATCAGAGAGATGCAAATGAAAACTACAATGAGATATCACCTCATACCTGTTAGAATGGCTACCACAAACAAATCAACAAATGACAAGTGCTGGAGAGGATGTAGAGAAGAGAAAACTGTAATACACTGCTGGTGGGAATGCAGATTGGTGTAGCCACTATGGAAACAATATGGAGTTTCCTCAAAAAAATTAAATATGGAACTCCACTTGACCCAGTAGTCCCACTTCTAGGAATATATACTAAGAAACCCAAAACACTAATCAGAAAGAATATATTCACTCCTATGTTCATAACAGCACAATTTATAATAGCTAAGATCTGGAAACAGCCCAAGTGACCATCAGTAGATGAGTGGATAAAGAAGATGTGATACATTTACACCATGGAATACTATGCAACTATAAAAAAATAAAGTCCTCTTACCCTTTGAGACAGCATGGAGGGACCTGGAGAGTATTATGCTAAGTGAATAAGCCAGTCAGAGAAAGACAAGTATCACATGATCTCACTCATATGTGGAATTGAATGAACCAAATAAACTGATGAACAAAATAGATCCAGAGGCATAGAAGCATGGAACAGACTTGTGAATCTCAGAGTGAAGGTGAGGGTGGGTGGGGAGAGATTAACCAAAGAATTTATATGCATCTATCTATACATAACCTATGGACACAGGCAATAGTGTAGTGAATGCCTGGGAGGCAGTGAGGACAGGTGTGGGTTGGAGGGGGCCAATGGGGGGGAAAAGGAGACATCTGTAATACCTTTAACAATATAGTCAAATTTTTTAGAAAATGTGAAGAAAAAAAGAAAAATCATAAGTTGAACCAGCCTAAGTCAGGGACCAACTGTATTTTATTTGTATTAACTCGCTTAACCTGTGAGGCAGGCACATTTCTATTTCCATTTTTCATTGAGATAAACTGAGATTAAGAGAGTTTAGGTAACTTTCTCAAGGTCACACAGATACCAAATGGCAGGGCTGGGATTAGAATCCAGACTTTCTGTCAACAAAGTCTGTGATATCAAGAGAAAACCTGGGTATTCCATTTCCCTCTCCCAAACTCTCAAAAATTCAAAGTTTACTAAGAGACTACATTAGATTTCAATTCAACTCCCTCTATAAAAAAATGACTTTCTTTACAGTTATTGTAAATAGTTTATTGTTTGCTTGCCAAAGTATTAATCAATTGATAATGTAGCCTAAACCTGTCTTTTTACACGGATAAAATATTACTGTCATGTGAATTCATACGCAAACATTTATTGAGCTCCTCCTTTGCCTCTGTGCTAGGCATAGTCTTAGGCATTAAGATAGGTTGATGAATCAGAAATGAACCCTGCTTTCTTCAGGCAAACAACTTGGGAATAAAGATTTTTTGTATTGTTCACACTTATCAGTAGATCCCCTAAAGTCTGACTGCCAATTCATTTCTGGTTAAATAAGAGTTGAGAGAAATCTGTGAATACTGCCTATATTAGGCAGAGCTCTGTTAAGAAACAGAATCAATAAGAAAGTAGAATGTGTGTGTGGAGAAAGAGGAGAGAGACAGAGAGAGATTTACTTATTTTAAGGAACTGGCTCATGCAGTTATAAAAGCTAGCAAGTCTGAAATTGGTAGGTCGGTCTAGCAAGCTGGAAATTCAGTCAAGAGCTGATGTTAATTCTTGAGTCCAAAATGTACAGGATAGACCTGCTGACTGGAAACCTGTGTAGGGTTTCTATATTGCAGTCTTGAGGCAAAATTCCTCCTTCAAGAAACATCAGCCTTTGCTCTTAAGGCCTTCAATAGATTGAGAGAGATCCACCCACATCATTGAGGATAATCTGTTATACTTTATATTTGCTAACTGTAAATGTTAATCACATTTAAAAAAATACTTTCATAGCAACATCTATTCTTGTGTTTGACCAAACTCGATAGCTTAGCCAAGTTGACAAATAAAATTAACCATTATAGTCCCCACACTTATAGGTGTCCACCATTGAGAAGGGAAAGTCTCAGAAACAGTGAATGTACAAGCTACCTCTCACTGAGGAAAAATTTTATTGACTTAGAGGTTATTTTGTTTGCCATGATCTAAATTTACTATGAACATGCTTAAAGATGCCTTACATATTTTTTCTCATTTCTTAAACATTCTACACCACCTCTCTCCAGTGTCCCCAAACATACTTCCTCCAATCAAACATCTGCTTTTGCCATTCTACCTCCCAAAATGCCCTCTGGTTTTTCATTGCTAACAACAGGTCTTCATGAAAGGCATTAATCAGGACACTTATACTACATGGTGTTTTTTTCAACTCTTCTTATTTAGCTTTAGGCTTCCCAGATGTTTGGCCATTCACAGAATTATGGAACTTCAGAACGTGAAGGGAAACTTAGTGGCCAATATAATTAAATTCCCTCATTTTACTGATGAGGAAACTGAATGCAGTGACTTTTCTAAATTTGAGTTGAAACCAGGACTAGAATTCAGTCTGCTTTGCCAGAATCTGGGCTTTTCAGACAGGAAAGAACCATTGCTTATTGGAAGGAAAACTAGCTTGGTAAAAAGATTGAATATATTGTCCTGGATATATATATAACCAGTGGACTTATATGAATATTTTTAACCTTTCTGAGCCTCAGTTTCTTTACAGAAGTCTTCATTTAATCTTGTCAATATATTTTGTGATTTTAAGTGAAACAACCAATAATGAAATCAAAGAGTTAAGTTCCTAAGGCATCTCATCAATGTTATAATGATGCAATTAGTGAACAAAATCACATTATTTGAGGATCTACTGTATTAGTAAAAAGGCTTTAATTGGTTCTCCTCAAACTTTCATATGTATATGAGTCTCCTTGGGATCTTTTAAAATGCAGATTCTGATTCAATAGGTCTGAGTGGGGGCCTAATATTCTGCATTTTTTAAGTTTCCAGATGATGCCAATGCTGCTAGTCCATGGGCTGCTAGTCCATGGGCTAGTAGATGACTTGAAATCCCAATTTAAGTCTCAAAATTCTATGATTTGGTGATTCTATGAATAGGGATGACAGTATCAAAGGTGTGTAAAATGGACAGTAGAGGGAAATATTAAATTTTAACAATACTTCTCTGTACACTTTTTTTTCACAGTACTTTTCTTCTACAAAGGGTCACCATATATGCTGATTTGTCTGAGAAAGTTTTGGATTATGCCTGTTTTCCCAGTGTGATGATTAATAGAGACCCTTTCACTGTCAAAAGTGTTCAAAGTGGGACAATAAACTATAACATAACGTCACCCATCTCCTAAGCTTCTTTTGTTCATTACCTATGTTTACAAATATAGATTACATTTGATTTCCACATTTGCATATTTCAAGCCAAGGAAAAATTATGGCCCAGAAAGTTTTCCTACATGTTATGTCAGAATTCCATGGTTTGTGAATTTCTGTTTTTCTTTCCTTAAAAACAGCACACTCAGTGCAGGGACTTTGGCAAAGGCCTTTTGTTTAGCCCGCCCAAGATGTGGGACCCTGGGAAAAACTGCTTGCTGTTTGTTTTGTGGTGAAAGGCAGCAGAGCTCACTCAGAAGATTAAAAGCTAAATGGAAAAAAATACCTCAAGGTTGATTTTTCCACTTCCTATTCTCACAGAATCAATGTCTGAGTACACAGTTTTCCCAAGTTCAGGGGCAGCTCATGGAGTGAGCTACTCTATAGCTATCTAGCGAAAGGCAGTTCTCAAGGCACAGCATAAGGAAAACTTCAGCCCCAAATAACAAATCCACCACCTGTTATTCTTCTAGTCTGCCTTCAAGCCTTGCATAAGGGCTTCTTCAAATGATTCCATTCAAGGGAATATATACCTGGAGTCTTCAAAATCAGTTTCCATGCCTGGCCAGCGTGGCTCAGTGGTTGAGCATCAACCATGAACCAGGAGGTCATGGTTCAATTCCTGGTCAGGGCATATGCCTGGGTTGCAGGCTCGATCCCCAGTGTGGGGTGTACAGGAAGCAACCGATTAATGATTCTCATCATTGATGTTTCTATCTCTCCCTCTCCTATCCTTTCTAAAATCAATACAAATATATTTTAAAACATGGATAAATAAAACAAAATCAGTTTCTACCTTCTATTATGAGCTAGTGGCCTTTGTTCATTTATTGATTCATTTACTAAGTATTTGTTAAGTGCCTACTATGTGCCAAGAAAGAATCATTGTATAGCTGAAATTATGACTTGGACACAGTAGATCTTAGACCCTGACTAAAAAAAAGTTGAGAGAAGCCTGGGGGGCGGGGGTGGTGGGTGGGTAGTTAATGGAATATTGGAGGGATAAAGTGTAACACTTTTTTTTCTAAATTGATTCAGAACATAAGAGCCTATGCATACAAAATGGAAGAAGAGATTATAATTAATGTCAATAATGAAAGGTTGGCTCACTTTCCACTTCCTTCAAGTCTTTTCTCAAAGGATGTTGGTTCAGTGAGGTACCTTGACCATGCTATTTAAAGTTACAACTCACCCTCAACCCAGATCTCCAAATATCTGCTGTCCTTTATTTTTTTTCACTATACTTCTAAGGGAATCAACACTCTTTAGGGAAATATAAAGAGAAGTATAACAGTCAGGTTATAGGAAGTAACTAGGCTTATCTGAGTCTACTCTGATCATTCACATGGTATCTAGTTCAGGCAGAAATGTTTTTAAGGCTGATGACAAACTAAGGTAGTCCATAACTGCATAGTGAGAGTTAGAAAGTTTAGAAACCACAAGGAGCCTGGTATAGAGTGACAGAGTCAGTTTCTAGTGAGGTAGGGTGAAGGGGGGAGATGGGCATGAGTGGCAAAGCAGAAGGAAGAGTGTATGATTTATCTTCTGCACAGGAGAGATAAAAGGAGAGTGTAAGTTGGTGGTAAAAGAAAGAGAAAAAAATGACCTCATGCAAAAAAAGGAACATCAGCCTTTTCCCTTCTTCCCTCTATGAAGATTATGCAGGTAAGAGTAATAACACGCATAGTAAGAGCTACCAATATAGAGGCAGCATTACATGTGGTAAGCAGGACAAACTCTGAAGTAACTAATCTGTGTTTAAATCCCGAGGTTACCACTTAATAGCTATATGACTATATAGCTATGTGACTGACGGAGCCATTAAACCTCTTTACGTCTCAGATTATCTACCAAATAGGACTAATAATATTTAGCTCATGGGGTTGATATGAGGATTAGACAAAATAATACATGTAAAATTCTTACACTTGAGTTTGACACTTATTACCTTGGATCAAGCACTAGCTATATCTCAAGCTTCATTATCTTATTTAATGTTTTAAACAACAACAACAACAACAACAAAAACCCTAGTATTGTGCAGATAGAATATTGTGGAACTATTCTGCAAACCCAAGTTTTTCTGATTCAAGAATCTGAAATTTTCATCTCTGGGCTTTATAGTCTTTAACTTGATCTCAAACTAATTATGGAGCCTGGCTCCCAAGTGTACACAAACTATCAAACCAGAGATGGTACCATTACCTGTGCATTTGGAAGGGCTAAACATGATGCTCACAGGCCTAATCTCCAACATTAAATGGAGCAGAAAGCCAGAGTTTTGATGATTGTGACAATAGTTAAAGAGCAGAGTGCTAGAAAGAAGATGGAGGGGCAACTATAAGAGGCAACATCATAAAAGATTTGCAGATTAGCTTCACCAACAGCTGTTTGGAATGGGATTACTAGATCCAAATGCAGTAACCCAAGAAAAGTAAGCAAGGATAAAAAGCTCTTTCTTGTAATCGGTGAGAAAAATAAAGCTGTGATTCATTAAGCTACTCTTCTTCGGGTTTATATTACATAACTGATAAATATTTGAAGGGCCCAATAAAGGACACAGTAGCAGAAGAAGACCCAGCAAAAGTGGAAAAGAAGAAAAATAAGCAACAGCCTGGTAGGGAATTCAAGTGCAAAATGGATTTCAATCTATAGGTGGTCCCTGATTTATAATGGTTCAAGTAGTGACTTTTGAACATTATGATGGTGTGAAAGCAATATAAATTCTGTAGAGAAACTGTACTTTGGATTTCTATTTTTTCCCAAGCTAGCCATATGCTATGGCTGCGCTGCTGAGCAGTGGCAGTGAGCCACAGTTCCCAGTCAGCCATGCAACCATGAGGGTGAACAACCCATATTCTACTGTGCATTCATTGTGTTAGAAAATTTTGCCCAACTGTAGGCTAATGTAAGTATTCTGAGCAAGTTGAAAGTAGGCAAAGCTAAGCTATGATGTTCAATAGGTTAGATATATTAAATGCATTTTCTTCTTAACAATATTTTCTATTCACTACCAGGTTATCCAGGAGTAACTCCATCATTAATTGAGGAGCATCTGTACTATATCTACTTTGGGCTACAAGGGATTTTCCTTAGGCCATTATTAGTGATTCTGGGAAACATTTGTCAAAGGACTATAATCTAATTTCATTTTTTTGAAGTATCTTGATTAACTAATGGTATTCTCAGTTGTACTGTATGTTTCCTACTGTGGGTATACTCCCAAACCTCTTTATTTTATTATACTTGTTATTGTAATTACATGCTTTAATTAAATATTACATAGACTGATTATAAGAGTAATCAGCAGGTTGTTTGTCTTGGTTGTTTTAGCTAAGACTTCTTCTACATCTGACTACCTGGCAGCCTTTTGAAAAATTGAACTATTACAGAGCTTACACATATAATAAAAATTTCTGAAGGAACTATTTTTAATCTGGAGAGGAAATGACTTAGAGAGACAGAATTGTTAATTTCACACATATAAAAAATTATCCTGTCTGAGGATAATTAAGTTTCTTCTATGAGAAGGGATATTTTAGAAATAGCTCTTAAACAACCTGAACAAAATGTACTAAAAAAATCAAAGTACAATATACAAAATAAAAGCCTTAGTTTCAAGCAGCATCTAACACTGACCTGCACTAGAGTCCACCCAAGAGGCCTCAGAACCATCACACCAAGTGGCCAGCTACAGACAATATCAGAGAAGGATCCAATTAGCCTCACAAGTAGAAGATGGTCCCTGACTTAGGCTGGGGCTCTGCTGAAGCAAATTCCATTTAGTGTGCTCAGCACCTGTAGCTCATATACTGAGGTCAGGGTTGATCCTCACAGTAAGCTAACATGAGAGTCAATCCCACGCATCAATAGGGCAATAGCAACCAAGACTCAAATCCAACAGGAGGGCTCACATAACCCTCACAAGGGACATTTCTGGAGCATCCAACTCAGGTGATCAAGGAGACTGCACCACTGGGTACTTGAGGACACCTACTACATAAGGCCACCCTGCCAAGACTGAGGGACATAGAAGATCTACCTGATACATAGAAACAAACACAAAGAGGCAGCCAGAATGAGGAAACAAAGAAACATGCCACCAATGAAAGAACAGAAGAAATCTCCAGCAAAAGAGCCAAATGAAATAGAGACAGGCAATTTACCATATATAGAATTTTTTAAAATAAATGGTTGTATGGATGCTCAAGGAACTTAGTGAGATCTTCAACAGAGATAGCAAGCATAAAAAAGACAAAGAAACCATTAAAAATGACCAGTCAGAAATAAAGAATACATTATCGGTAATGAAGAATACATGAGAAGGAATAAGCAGTAGGTTGAATGAAGCAGATCATTGAATCAGCAATTTTGAAGACAAGATAGTGGAAAACACCCAATCAGAGCAGAAAAAAACAGTTTTAAAAATGAGAAGCTTAAGATTTTTCTGGCACAACATGAAGAGCAACATTATAGGGCTACCAGAAGAGGAGAGAGACAACAAAAAAAATTAAATAAAAAAAATGACAGAAAACTTCCCTAACCTGGTGAAGAAAAAAGACACACAAGTCCAGGAAGCCCAGAGTCCCAAACAAGATGAACCCAAAGAGGCCCATACCAAGACACATCATAATTAAAATGGCAAAGGTTAAAGACACATTTTTAAAAAATCATGAAAGCTACAAAAGAAAGACAATTAGTTACCTATAAGGGAGCTCCTCCCATAGATTGTCACCTGACTTCTCAACACTAACATTTCAGGCCAGAAGGGATTGGCATGAAATATTAAAAGTGATGATATAGTCCCATTCATTTATTTTTGCCTTTACTTCCCTTGTCTTGGGGGTCAAGTCCATAAAATGTTCTCTATAACCAAGGTCCTAAAGTTTGGTACCTATATTTCTTCCATGTAACTTATTGTTTCGGGTCTTAGATGTAGGTCTTTGATCCATTTTGAATTAATTTTGTACATGGGGGCAAACTGAAATCCAGTTTCATTCTTTTGCATGTAGCTTTCCAATTTTCCCAGCACCATTTATTGATGAAACTATCTTTACTCACTGTGTTTCTGGATTCTTTGTTAAAAATTATCTGTCACATACTCATGTGATTTTATAGCTGGGCTCTCTATTCTGTTCCATTGACCTGTGTGTCTATTTCTCTACAAATACCATGCTGTTTTGATTATTGCAGCTCTTAGTATAATTTGAAGTCAGGTGGTGTGATTCCTCCAGCTTTGTTCTTTTTTCTCAGGATTGCTTTGGCTATTCAGGGTCTTTTGTCGTTCCATACAGATTTGATAATTTCTTGTTCTATTTCTTTAAAAAATGACATTGTGATTCTCATGGGAATTGCATTAAATCTGTATATTGCTTTGGGTAACATATCCATTTTAACTATGTTGGTTCTTCCAATCCATGAGCACAGGATATTTTTCCATTTTGTTGTGTCTTTCTCAAAGTGTCCTGTGATAGAGGACTGGATAAAGATAGAGTGTCTTTTTCAAAGTGTCCTGGATAAAGAACTGTTGTATATATACACAATAAGAAAGGATGAATACTACCATTTGCAATAACATGGATGGATCTTGAGAATATTATGCTAAGTGAAATAAGTCAGTCAAAAGAAGCTAAGAACCATCTGATTTCATTCATATGTGAGATATACAACTGAAACTCATGAACACAAATAGCAGTGAGGTGGTTGCAAGAGGTAAGGGGATGGGGGTGTAAAGGAGGTCCTAATATATGGTGATGGGAGAAGATCTAACTTTGAGTGGTGGGCAAATAGGATAACATATAGATCTTGTAACATAGAAACCCATACCTGAAACCTGTATGTTCATATTAACCAATGTCACCCCAATCTAATATGATAAAAGACAACCATGCAAATTGACCGTACCTTCGCTATGCCTTAAGCCATGCCCACCAGCCAATCAGAGCGACTATATGCAAATTAACCTAACCAAGATGGTGGCCGGAAGCCATGGAGCTGAAGCGAGCAGGAGGCTTGGTTGCTCCAGTGATGGAGGAAGCCAAGCTTCCCGGCCGGCTCTGAGCTCCACTGAAGGCAAAAAGTTTCAATTATAGAAGATAAATAAACCCCAGATACCTGTTTTCAGCAGGACTTGGCCACGGAGCTGGAGCAAGCAGGAGCCGGCTCTGAGCTCCACTGAAGGCAACAAAGTTTCAATTATAGAAGGTAAATAAATCCCAGAATTAAAAAAAAGAAAAAAAGGAGAGGCTGGGAGCTTCTGTCGCCGGGGGGCTTGGCCAGCCTGAAAACAGCCCTCAGCCCCTCACCCAGACTGGCCAGGAACCCCAGTGGGGACTCCCCACCCTAAAGGGGGTGTGGCCAGCTGCAAACAGCCATCAGCCCCTCATCCAGGCTGGCCAGGCACCCCAGCCGGACCCCCACCCTGATCCGGGACACGCTTCAGGGCAAACCAGCCAGCTCCCACCCATGCACCAGGCCTCTATCCTATATAATAAAAGGGTAATATGCAAACTGATCCTAAAAGCAGAAAGACTGGGAATGACTGGTCACTATGACACACACTGACCACCAGGGGGCAGACACTCAATGCAGGAGCTGCTCCCTGGTGGTCAGTGCGCTCTCACAGGGGGAGCTCTGCTCAGCTACAAGCCAGGCTGATGGCTGCCAGTACAGCGGTGGTGGTAGGAGCCTCTCCCGCCTCCTCAGCAGTGCTAAGGATGTCCGACTGCAGCTTAGGCCTGCTCCCTGCTGGCAAGTGGACATTTCCCGAGGTCTCCTGGGCTGCCAGAATGATGTCTGACTGCCAGCTTAAGCCCAATTCCCCAGGGAATGGGCCTAAACCAGTAGGTGGTCATCTCCCAAGGGGTCTCAGACTGCGAGAGGGCACAGACCAGGCTGAGGGACCCCCCCGAGTGCACAAATTTTTGTGCACTGGGCCTCTAGTACATTTAATAAAAAAGTGGGAAAAAACTGCTTTCAGTTTGACAAATATGTATACATATATATCTACAAAAAATCTTAGGGTGAGAGGTACTGAAGCAAACTAACTAATAGTTGTAAGTCTTTGAAAGTGAATAAAACCTCTATTTGCCTGCAAACAAACAAGCAAACAAAAAAAAAGCGATTGAAAAGCAAGGACTATGACTACTTTACCCAGCAAGGCTATCCTATCTAATAATAGACAAACATGGTAATTAACCGTACCTCCGACACACTTCCCATTGGCTAATCAGGGCGATATGCAAATTAACTGCCAACCAAGATGGCAGCTGGCAGCAATGCAACTGAAGCGAACAGGAGGCTTGCTTGCTCCAATGATGGAGGAAGCCAAGGTTCCCCGCCTGCCGCTGCTGGGTTCTGAGCTTGCACTCTAAGAAACAATGTTGCAATTATAGAAACTAAACAAACCCCATGCTTTCAGCCAGCCAGCCGAGCTGGAGTTGCAACAGTGTTTCAATTATAGAAGCTAAAAAACCCAGACACCTGCTTTCAGCAGCTGAGATCTCAGAGCTGGAGCTGAGCCTCAGAGCTAAAGCCGGCTCTCAGCTCCAGTGACAGCCATAGAAGGTAAATAAATCCCAGAATAAAAAAAAAAGAAAAAAAGGAGAGGTTGGGAGTTTCAGTCACCCGCCAGCCTAAAAACGGCCCTCAGCCCCTCACCCAGACTGGCCAGGCACCCCAGTGGGGACCCCCACCCTGAAGGGTGTGTGACCAGCTGCAAACAGCCATCATCCCCTCATCCAGGCTGGCCAGGCACCCAAGTGGGAACCCCCAACCTGATCCAGGACACCCTTCAGGGCAAACCAGCCAGCCCCCACCCATGCACCAGGCCTCTATCCTATATAGTAAAAGGGTAATATGCCTCCCAGCACCGGAATCAGTGGAGCCGTGAGGCCTCCCAGCACCGGGATCAGCGGAGCAGCAAGGCCTCACTGCCCCTGTGTCAAGTGGAGCCACGAGGCCTCCCAGCACCGGGATCAGCAGAGCTGCGAGACCTCCTGGCCCCTGGAGCAGCATGACAGGGGGCAGCACCCAAACCCCCTGATCGCCACTGAGCCTCTGTGTGTGACGGGGGCGGGGCCACAACCTCCCTATCCAC
>NW_005871055.1:3759285-3771835 GCF_000147115.1 Myotis lucifugus
TGGGAGCTTCCGTCGCCGGCCAGCCTGAAAACGGCCCTCAGCCCCTCACCCAGACTGGCCAGGCACCACAGTGGGGACCCCCACCCTGAAGGGGGTGTGACCAGCTGCAAACAGCCATCAGCCCCTCACCCAGGCTGGCCAGGCAGCCAAGCGGGACCCCCACCCTGATCCGGGACACCCTTCAGGGCAAACCAGCTGGCCCCCACCCGTGCACCAGGCCTCTATCCTATATAGTAAAAGGGTAATATGCAAACTGATCCTAACAGCAGAAAGACTGGGAATGACTGGTCACTATGACACACACTGACCACCAGGGGGCAGACGCTCAATGCAGGAGCTGCGCTCTGGTGGTCAGTGCGCTCCCACATGGGGGAGCTCTGCTCAGCCACAAGCCAGGCTGATGGCTGCCAGTACAGCGGTGGTGGTGGGAGCCTCTCCTGCCTCCTCAGCAGCTCTAAGGATGTCTGACTGCAGCTTAGGCCTGCTCCCTGCTGGCAAGTGGACATCCCCCGAGGGCTGCCAGGCTGCCAGAGGGATGTCTGATTGCCAGCTTAGGCCCAATCCCCCGGGGAGCAAGCCTAAGCCAGCAGGTGGTCATCCCCAGAGGGGTCCCAGACTGCGAGATGGCACAAGCTGGGCTGAGGAACCCCCTCCCGCCCCGAGTGCACAAATTTTTGTGCACTGGGCCTCTAGTATGTAATAAGAGACAAAGAAGGACACTACATAATGATAAAGAGATCACTCCAAAAAGAGGATATAACCCTTGTAAACAATTATGCATCCAACATAGGAGCACATAAATATATATATAGCAAATCTTGATAGACATAAAAGGAAAGATCAACTATAATACAGTCATATTAGGGAATTTTAATATTCCATTGATATCAATAGATAGATATTCCAGACAGAAAATCAGCAAGAAAACACCAGCCTTAAGTGATAGAACTTGACACACAAGTTCTTAGTTGATAACTTGAGAATATTTCATGCCGAAGCTGCAGAATATACATTATTTTCAAGTACACATGAAACATTTTCTGGGATAGACCATATATTAGAACACAAAGCATGGTTCAGTAAACTTAAGAAGATTGAAGTCATATCAAGCATCTTCTCTGACCATAATGGTATGAAACTAGAAATCAATCACAAGAAAAAAACATGGAGGCTAAATAACATGTTACTAAACAATAAACAGAGTAAAAATGAGATTAAGGAAGAAATAAAAACATACCTTGAAACAAATGAAAATGAGAACACGATAACCCCAAATCTATGGGACACAGCAAAAGTATTTTTAAGAGGGAAATTCATAGCATTACAGGCCTACCTTAAGAAACAATAAAATTTTAAAATAAACAATCAAACTTTATACTTGAAGGAACTAGAAAAAGAACAACAAACAAAGCCCAAAGTGAATAGAAGGGAAAAAATAGAGATCAGAGCATAAATAAATACGAGTCTAAAAAAAATAATACAAAAGATCAATGAAACCAAGAGTTGGTTCTTTGAATAGATAAATAAGATTGACCTACATTTAATCAGACTCATCAAGCAAAAAAGGTAGAGGCTCCAAGTAAATAAAATAAAAAATGAAAGAGAAGTAACAAGAGACATCAATGAAATACAAAGGATTGTAAGAAAATGTGAACAACTATATGGAAGTGATTAGACAATCTGGAAGAAATGGATAAATTCCTAGAAACATACTATGTTCCAAAACCGAATCAAGAATAATCAGAGAATCTAAATAGACAGATTACAACTAGAGAAAATGAAGCAATAATAAAAAGAATAAAAAAAAAAACACCTCCCAACAAAAGAAAGTCCTGAATTGGATGCCTTCACAGGTGAATTTCAATAAAAATTCAAAGAAATTAAGACCTATCTTTCTCAAACTATTCCAAAAAATTCTAGAGGAGGGAAGACTCCCAAGCTTATTTTTGTGAGGCCAGCATTACCCTTATTCCAAAACCAGATAAATACACTACAAAGAAAAGAAATTATATCCCTAATGAACATAGATGCTAAAATTCTCAACAAAATATTAGCGAACTGGATCCAGAAAACATTTAAAATATCATATATCATGATCAAGTGGGATTTATTCCAGGGATGCAAGGATGGTAGAATGTGCATAAATCAATAAATGTGATAAACGACATAAACATAATGAAGGATAATAACATCAATAGGTATAGAAAAAGCACTTGATAAAATCCAGCACCCATTTATGATAAAAACACTCAGCCAAGTGGAAATAGAAGGATCATACCTCAAAATACTAAAGCCATATATGAAAACTCACAGCCAACATCATATTCATGGGAAAAAACTAAAAATTGTTTCCCTTAAGATCAGGAACAAAACAGGGTTATCCACTTTTACCACTTTTATTCAACATAGTACTGGAAGTCCTAATCACAGCAATGAGACACGAAGAAATAAAAGGTATTCAAATTGGAAAGAAGGAAGTAAAACTCTCATTATCCTATTTAATAAAAGCCTAGGTGGCTTGTGCAATGTCATCACAAGATGGACACCACAAGATGGCCACACACACAGCGGAGACGGAGCCCGGTGGCTGCTCTGCTCAGTGAGGCCTGGGGGTCCTGTGGCTCTGCATGGCACAGAGGAGGCCCGTCAGAGCGTCTCCGCTGCCTCGTGCAGAGGAGGTGGGTCCCAGTGGAGGAGGCAGGTCGTGGCAGGGCGGGCAGTTGTGGGCGATCAGGCCAGCAGGGGAGGGCAGTTGGGGGTGATCAGGCCGGCAAGGGAGCAGTTAAGCAGCATCAATCAGGCTAGCAGGGGAGAGGTTAGGGGGCAATCAGACTGGCAGGCAGAAACAGTTAGGGGCAATCAGGCAGGCAGGCAAGTGGTTAGGAGCCAGTCATCCCGGATTGTGAGAGGGATGTTCCAGATTGGAGAGGGTGCAGGCCGGGTTGAGGGACACCCCCCCCCCCCATGCATGAATTTCATGCACCAGGCCTCTAGTTTGTAGATGACATGATACTGTATATAGAGAACCCCAAAGATTCCACCAAAAGACTACTAGAACTGATAATGAATTCAGTAAAATAGCAGGATACAAAATAAATATCCAGAAATCCAGTTTCATCTTTATATACCAACTAGAGGCCTGGTGCACAAATTCGTGCATGGTGTGGGGTACTGCCAGCCTGCCCCGATGGGGGCACATCAGGCCAGGCCAGTTGGGGAGAGGGCCCATAGGCAGTTGGCTGGCCGATCAGGTGTTAGGGGCCGATCAGGTGTGGGGCTGGCCGGGAGGGGGCGGTGATTGGGGCCCGGATCAGGGGGCTGATTGGGGCCTGGATCATAGCCACTGGTCATTCCAGTTGTTCTGGTCATTTAATTCATTCTGCATTCCAGTCACTGGGATTTTATATATATAGACTAGAGGCCCGATGCACAAAATTTATGCAAGAGTAGGCCTTCCTTCCCCTGGCTGTTGGCACCGGCTTCCCTCTGGCACCTGGGACCCAAGCTTCCCTCTGGCTGCCGGCAGGCATCAAACTAAAATGTTTTTGCACAGCACAGGGAACCATCAATAAAATTAAAAGACAACACACTGAATGGGAGAACATATTTGCCAATGATACATATGATAAGGGGTTAATATCCCAAATTTATAAAGAACTCAGACAACTCAACACACACAAAAATAATTCAATTAAAAAATGGGCAAAGATCTGAATAGACACTTCTCCATAAAAGACAGACAGATGGCCAATAGACATATGAAAGGATGATTCGTGTCACTAATAAGCTGACAAATGCAAATAAAAATTATAATGAGATATCATTTCACACCTATCAGAATGGCTATCATCAATAAATCAACAAACAGCAAATGTTGGTGAGGATGTGGAGAAAAGAGAACCCTCATATATTGTTGGTGGGAATACAGATTGGTGCAGCCACTTTGGAAAACAGTATGGAGTTTCCTCAAAAAATTAAAAATGGAGCTGCCTTTTGACCCAGCAATTGCACTTGTGGGAATGTATCAGAAGAAACCTGAAACACTAGTTTGAAAGAATATATGCACCTCTATGCTCATTACAGTGTTATTTACAATACCCCAAATTTGGAAGCAGCCCAGGTGTGCATCACTAGATGAGTAGATATGGTACATATACACAATGAAATACTTCTCAGCTATAAAAAAAGAAGAAAATCACACCTTTTGCAGCAACATGGATGGACCTGGAGAATATTATGCTAAGTAAAATAAGCCAGTCAGAGAATGACAAATATATGATTTCACTTGTAAGTGGTATCTAATGAACAGAATAGAAATAGACTCCTAGATAGAAAGAATAGATTGACAGCTGCCAGAGGGGTAGAGTTAGGGGGATTGGATAAAAAAGGTGAACGAATTAAGCAGTGTAATAAAAATTCAGACACAGACAACAGGATGGTGATTCCCAAAGGGAAAGGGTGTCAGGGAGGTGGAAGAGGGCAAAGGGGGGGGCGGGGGGCGGGTAAATGGTGACAGAAAGAGACTTGATTTTGGGTAGTGAATACACAATGCAATACACAAAGGATGTATTATAGAATTTTACACTTGAAATCTATATAATTTTATTAACCAATGTCACCCCAATAAATTCAATAAAAATAAAATGCTAGTGTATTCAGTTTTTTAAAAATGCCTTAGTTTCAGACAAACTTATATTAAATCTTGCCTCTATCTTGTATAATATATATAAATTGTCAACTTACTTCTCAAAGCCTCAATTTTTTCCTTCATAAAACTGTTATAATAATATTTATCTCAAAGCATTATTAAAATTAAATAAAATAGTCTAGCTTCCTAGCACAGTTTCTAGCACATATTAGACACATAATAAATAGTAGTTCTCTTTCTCATCTTATTCCCTGTCCCTTGAGGTGTGAAGCATAAAAAGATAATTATCTGTTTAAATACACTACATCTTAATGTTTTGATAGCGTAAGAGGTAAATAGAACTATATAAAAATTCCTTCTGGATAAAATCCCCATTTTGCAGCAGACCCTGTTGTCACTGTTCCTGACCTATCTAAAGCCATTTATCTCTTTCTGGATAGCAGCTCTCCAAATTTAAGATTGGATAAATATCCTTTAGCTTCCCAGAAGGTCAGCCTTGTCCTTGGTCTAGAAGTTGGCCTAGATCCAATCCTTTTGTGGTAGATTATATTACCTTTCAGCTAATATTTACTCCTTCCTCATGATCTCCCTGAAGAGAATATCCTTTCCTGCCCCATTGATTTTGGACTTGGAAGGTAGCAGAAGTAAGAGTGTGCCAATTCCATGCCAAGGCTTCCCTCTCTGGGAGCTTCTGACCTTGGCCACAGTGACATATGCCCTTGGGTAGCTCAGGTCTCTTAACAATGAGAGATGCAGGAGAAGCTTTCCTGCCTGACCTGCCAACTTGCAGCCTATAACAGGGCCGTTATCCCAGCTAACCTGAAAATATATGAAGGAGAAGTAAATGTGTATTACTGTATGTCCCTGAGTTGATTTGTGGTTGTTTGTTCAGCAGTAATAGCAATGAATAACTGATATACTTTGCTTATGAAATATTAGTTAAAAGCAGCTGAGTAACATCTGGGAGAAAGTGTTCCTGTCTGCTAAGGGAAAGGTGCATGAAGATAAACTATCGGCTTAGTGCCACATCTTGACTTTGATTGAAGTAGCCAGCTTATGACCATGAGAAGAAGGCCAAGAGACACCAGCCCAGAGTCACTGACCCAATGCCACCACCATCTTGCTTCACTTAGTGAAAGTGACAAGAATAAATGCTATTTGTTTAAACCATGATTTGTTTGGCATCTCTGTAATATGCAACTGAATGTGTTCTATGTGATATATACCAACATTGAAACCTAGAATGACTTAACTCTAAGATTTTGGTTTTTATAATATAAGTTAACATATTTGACAATTCCAAGAATTATTTCTGGTTAGTTACCAGATGTTACATATTATATTGTTTGTTAGTTTTCTGATTCATTCAGTCAGCATAACCTGCTAATTCAACGGATACCCAAGCATTTAGGATATCCTTCCCAGGAACTGTACACCCCATAACCACACTGATGGGCACGGAGCTTCATTCCCTTCACCCCTATAAGGGGTGGGGGAAAGTAGGTTTACAATCTTCCTTGAACTATTCCATGTGCAACAGAGGTTACTTCTTCAACCTTTTCTATTTTTGCATCCTTCATGGATTCTTATGACCCTCCCTGTCTCCTTACCATGTCTGGGCCAAAAAATATATAAAAGTGATATTCCTGTGCAAAAGGGAAAAGAAGGTGAGAAAAGCCCTTTCCACTGACTCCTCACTTCAGGGATAAAGTAGTGTCACTAAAAGCACAGATGCCAAGGAGATTCCTGGTTCAGGTTCAAGTTCTACCACTTCTCAGCAGTGGGAATGTGTGTAGGTTGTTTAACCGCCTTTTGCCTCCATTTCCTCATAGGCAGAACAGAGATAGTCATAATATGTGCTTCAAAGCATTGTTGAAGTTATATTGCTAATCCATTGTCTAGTGGAAGATGGTATTTTTATTGAATCCCCTTTTTAAAAACATTAGAATGCATATGGAAAGTATTTTCATTGGCAATGACCTAAGCTTCAGACCCATATCCTCTGTGAATTCAAAATGCCAGGGCAGCTTTGAGGACTGATGGGACTGGCCTGCTAGATGCCCATTTGCAAGGAGCCTTCCCTGGAGCCTTATTAGAAGGTCAGTGACTTGTTATCTTGCTAATATCCTGTTTAATTAATGACTAATATCCTGCTTCAGAATTATGACTGTAATGCTTTGTGAAACGGAAGCCTCCCCTTTCACCAATAAGTATTTCAGATGGGAACAAAACATACCCCAAGGACAGAGGATTCAAGATGTATGAATTTTGTCTATTTGTAGCTATTATCCACATAGGAGGGATAATTTTTTAGATAGCAATGTATTTGTTGCTTGAGTTCCCTTTCAGTTCCAGAGTCCTAAAGGAGAAATCACAGACTTCAGGTAACCATGGGTTTGAGTCCTGGCTCTACTACTTAATAGCTATGCATAGGATCTGTTTTTAGAAAACTGTTGCTAATTCCTAATGAAAAATACATTTTTCTAAATTCTTACAATGTTTAAAAATACCCTGGCCTCAAGTCTAGAATTGTATGTGAACTCTCAGTGTACCTACTTTAGTTCCTTTTGTTATCTTACCTCTTTCTTCCATAGAGTTTATTTAGGGTTATAGAGTTAAAAATTAAACCTCTGGACATTTCCTCCTTAGTTATACTCCACTTTAAATTTTTTGAAATCCTGACCCTTTTTTTAGATCTCTTTTTCCAAAGTCCTTAGCATATACAGGGGTGGGCAAAAGTAGGTTTACAGTTGTGAGTACATGAAAGAGTTTATTCTTGTATTTTATTTATTATTGTTTTATTTTCCATATGAACAATTGTAAGCCTATTTTTGCCACCCCTATATACCAGTATGACCATATACAGCTTTTTCTTTGCTGATAATCACTGCTTCTAAGTGTCCAAAATAGTTTCCACTCACTGAAGTGGCTTTTAGAGGCCAAATTGGAGGTCTACTTTTTCTTGTTTTTGAGACTAGTAATTACTAAGGTATTGGTATATGTGAGAACTTTTGTTTTAGGATCTTGAAGAAATCGGCATTTTCTGTGAGGAGATTGGAGGGGGGAAAACAGGATAATCAAAGATTAATCAACCCCTACTCCAACCTTCCATCAAACAAGATAGAGGCCAATGGACTATGTAGCGCTATGATAGAGTCCAACAAAGACTATGCAAGACTCTGAGTGGAGATACTCCGGAGTCCATGTGATAAACAGCAACACAGAGTGGGAATGGACACTTTCTTCACTTCGTTATTGTTCACTGAGGCCCTCTGAGAGCTTGGGGCAGTCAAGGGCTGAGCTTGGCAGAATTATCCCCATGGAAAGTTCTGAAGCTAAGGAGATCCTGGAGGAGGATATGAGCAGATAATTTTCTCTTGGGTTCATGATTTTTGTTTTTAATTTCAATTATAGTTTATATTCAATATTATTTTTATTAGTTAGACAGTCATAAACTTTACTGTTGCAGAAGACCGGAGAAAAACCAAGCCATGCTTAGAGAAAGGGAGTTACATTTTATTATTAAATTCTGCGCAGGCCCAGAGAAAAATGTGTCTTTCAAATTCTGGGCCCCCAACATGGAGGAAACTCTCTCTTTTTTTTTTTTTTTTAAATATATTTTATTGATTTTTTACAGAGAGGAAGGGAGAGAGACAGAGAGTTAGAAACATCGATGAGAGAGAAACATTGATCAGCCGCCTCCTGCACATCTCCCCCTGGGGATGCGCCCGCAACCCAAGTACATGCCCTTGACCGGAATCGAACCTGGGACCCTTCAGTCCGCAGGCCGACACTATCCACTGAGCCAAACCGGATTCGGCGAAACTCTCTTTATTTATACTTTTTCCAGTCCTTTGTCTACCAAATTTGGAATGAGACTTCCCGGCCTTCTGAGAAGGAAGGCCTGTGTGCTGGGAAGGGGCCATGAGACCATATCTCAAGGCCTGGCCTGGTGTCAGCACTGACAACTCTGGGGCATAGTTTACGGCCTCTCTGGAATGAGAGTAGTCTTGTTTTCCTTTTTATTTAAGACAGAAGCCAGAATAGCAGGGTTAAAATTTCAAACAGCAGTTTTATATAAGATGGATGCTTCATTACAAAGTGTTCCTCCTGGTATTCCCAGGATCTACCTGGCACCATGCATAATTATTACAGTATTTTTGACTATATTCCCTATACTGTACTATTTTGAAATGACCAATCTGTACTCTCAATTGCTTCATCTTTTTCACTGGACCCATGGTTTTCCAGAGAAGAATTCATCCCCATGATGTACTGTAATACTATGCCTCATGTTCTAAAGATTCTTTGAATTAGGGTTTAACCTCTTTTTGAATTCCTATCATGGCTGTCTCTTCCTCACTTGCTAATGCCCATAAGACTATACATTTACTCTGCTAGTCTATGAAAACATTTTATTACCCATGTTTTAAACATTGGATCCCATTGCTTTACCAATGTTTCAACTATAAAATAGTATGTACCTTTTCCACCAATAGTTAACATTTTATTCTCTATAGTAATTAGGTGATGGGTCTTTCTATTCTATTTTTTTTTTAATTCTTTTGAAAAGTCTAGATAGCAACTTTTTATGAGAACAATTTATTTTGTTTAAAACTGATGACATACATTGTTTTATCACTATTAAATCAAGCTATTATCCAAAAATGCATATTTCATTCTTTGACAACATCTATAGAATTAGTTAATTATCTTTTATTTTATATTGTCTTATAAAATTCCAAACTTCAGTGGTATAAGCAAATATTAACTGCATGTTTAACTCCTTCGGTCTTCTGCCTGACTTCATAGGTCTCAGATGTACCTCTCTGATTTTAGTTGATGGTATCCCCATGTGTTGGATAGTGCTCATTATCTCTCGGCTTTATGTTTAACTTTCTCTTTACCATAGTAGTGGGAAGGCTGCAAGATACATTTTGCAAAATCCCTCGCCAGCTGGTATCCACTGGGAGGTAGGGAATGGAAACCTGGATACAAGAAGAAGCCATTTTCATGGTTTCTGCTTGCATCTTTGGCAGTGGCAGCACCATCAAGCACATCAGCAATAGCAGCAGCAGGGGCAGTGACAGTGGTATCACAACTGTAACATTAGCAGTTTTGGAAAGAACGTAGGAGCAAGGGTGGATGGTGACTAGCAGGTCCTGAGTTGCTGCTCAGGCAGTAGTGTCCCAACAGAAGCAGCCTCAGGGACACAGTGTTTATAGACTCTGGGTAACTCATTTTCCCTTTTGTTTTCCAGCTCTAGGTGAGATCACACTTGAGTGTAATTGCCCATCTTTGCATCAGCTAATCTTTCTTGATTTGCTCCTCTAGCCCATTCCAATAATTTTTGTAGCAGATTCCTTACATCAAATCCCCTCTCTATTGAACACCTAGATCTGTTTCTGCTTTTCTGATTGGGCAGAGATTGATGCATGGTGTTATGAATTAGCATGTGTGAGTAACAGTCAGCATATACTAGTATGTTATACCCCAGAAGGCATTTCATCATATGCTGGAAAAACATTCAAGGAATACTCAATTGACAATGTCGATTCTACATTCAACTTTTCTTTATCTCTCGGGAGAGAACCACCAACCTCTCATATGCAATGAGAGGTTTTGTGGTAGTCACTGGCATTTATAGACTCTTGTTTGAGTTATGTTTATTCCCCAGAAAATTTGCATTTAAATAATTTTAAAAACGCAAACTTTGTGTGTCTGTTGAGTCCTTTATTCTTTAAGCTTTGTAATTCATAACTCATATCTCCCTGTGTTTTTCTTCCTCTTAGCCTCCAAGAATTTTTAATTTGTGATTTTATTTTGGTATTTTTTCTTCTGTTTTCTCTAAGGACTTTTTATCTTTGCAGATACAGCTGGCATTAAGAAATAGCATTCTCAAGAAAGAAAGTCTGTAGTAATAATGCTAGCCCAGAGGAAAAAATAGGATTGTTCTCATGAATCAGGTTAAAATGTGTGACTTTTGCTGAAAACATCAGTGTGGCAAGAATCTTGTGCCAGCCCTGGCTGGTTTGGCTCAGTGGATAGAGCGTCAGCCTGTGGACTGAGGGGTCCCCGGTTCGATTCCAGTCAGGGGCATGTGCCTTGGTTGCGGGCACGTCCCCAGTAGGAGATGTGCAGGAGGCAGCTGATCGATGTTTCTCTCTCATTGATGTTTCTAACTCTCTATCCCTCTCCCTTCCTCCCTGTAAAAAAATCAATAAAATATATTTTTAAAAAAAGAATCTTGTGCCATAGATTCACTATTATCATATGTAGACTCTAAGTTCAAATATGGAAAATATCATACTTGTCCAAAAATTAAGAAAGAAACATTATCTTGTAGTATGTGACAATTCCATAGCTTACCACAGTCAAATTAATGCCTGCGCCTCTATATTTAGGTTCCTTCATTTTCTGAGCAATGTGTGTAAGGGCTACCAACTCCAAATCTGGGAAATATTCCTGTAATTGCTTATTGTTCCAATGGATTACTTGACCTTTAACATTCAGCCTCTCTGTATCCATTAACTTTCCACCCCTATGTCTACATATAGTACAGATATGATACATTTAGAAGTTGACACTTGATTGGACACTAAATTTGGAAGGAAAAAGATTAAACTGTGTAGTTTAATGTTGTCCAGAAGCAGAAAAAGGCATGAGGCCAAATTCCCCCAGCTCTTTGTTTCATCACATGATGTTGCTTGGATATTGGCTTATCAACAGATTGAATTTTCACCCCCACCACTGCAAGAAGAAAGGGACCTTGCAAAAAATTACGTGGAATATGAATAAAAGCTTTTAAAAAGGGGGAGACTACAATACAGGGTAAGTTCCTTTTAAGCAAACATGTCTTTTTGTTTCAGATATGTTACTTTGTAACTTTTTCCTCCTGAATTCCCAAGCATTTTAAACAAACTTTATCAGTTACAGACTATTTGAATAGGTAAGATGGACTTTCTCAGCAATAGTTCAAGAAAAGCACACATAAATTTTTGCCATGAGAAATACCATCAGTCATTTTCTTATGCCATTTAAGAAAAGAAGAAATCTTTCAAGCTTAGAAAAACATTTATGCTTTGCTCTACAGATCTGGAAAATGGGAGAAGGGATATTGAGATGATTTGAGTACAGGAAAGCGTGTAGAAAGAATATTAAAAGTGTATATCTTAGTTGGCACGGTTTCTGGAGTGCATGCTGAAGAAAAACAGTAGTAAATAAAATATTTATAGTTTAATTTATAAGTTCTTATCATGGAAACAAGATACAAGGAGATGCTGACTAATGTTTTCCTTATACATTTCTCTTTTGGAATATCTGAGCCTGAGCTCTGTGAACGCAGAGCCAGAGTTTTCTGACATGTTAAAATACTTCTTAAGTGTGTAGTCATGTGTGCACATGTGAAGAGAGGAGAGGAAAGGAGAGGAGAGGGAGAATGTTTTATAGTCACGATCTCAGTTAATCAAACAACCTGAGGAGGTAGGTATTGTTGCCAAGGGCAAAATTGTGAAGAGAGGAGAAATGCTCAGGGTTTCTATTCTGTGCCTCAACAACCATAGTCCAATATGTCTATTCTTTAATTGTTAACTTTTTAATTATTGTATACTCCTCAGATTCTAAATCCTAAATTACATGGAAAAGAGACTTAATCATAAGCAGGTGTGACTTCATTTTGTATCTTTGTCAGGCAAGTGGCAAATAATGTTGCCTGGTTTAATAACTGCTTTTTAGTATCTATACTAACAAAAGGGTAATATGCAAATTGGTTGTGATACCCCTCACACAACGACCGAAACAGCAGGCCGTGTGGGGGTGACCAGGCCGGGCGGGGGGGGTGGGGGGCGGAGGGGGGGGTAACTGGCCATAGAGGTAACCTAAGAGAAAACAAGGGCGCGAAAT
>NW_005871055.1:3772033-3779996 GCF_000147115.1 Myotis lucifugus
AGGGGGCAACCAGCCCAGCAGGGGGGGGGCAGTTAAAAGGTGATCAGGCTGGCAGAGGGGCAGTTCTGGGTGATCAGGTCGGTAGGCAGAGGCAGTTAGTGGTGATCAGGCTTGCAGACAGGTGAGTGGTTAGGAGCCAGCAGTCCCGGATTGGAGAGGGTGCAGGCTGAGCTGAGGGGACCCGCCCCCCCCCCCCCGCCCCCCGTGCATGAATTTCATACACTGGGCCTCTAGTGATGCTATAAAATTGCAAATCTAAATCTGCAAGAAATGGAGAATGATATAAAGGTATATTATACTACCACTAAAAACCATATTTTATTGATTTTTATTTTTTAAACTATATTTTTATTGATTTCAGAGAGGGAGAGAGATAGAAACATCAATGATGAGAAGAATCATTGATCGGCTGCTTCCTACACACCCCGTACTGGGGACTAAGCCCACAACCTGGGCATGTGCTCTGACCAGGAATCGAAGTGTGACCTCCTGGTTCATAGGTTGATGCTCAAGCACTGAGCCACACTGGCCGGGCTAAGAATCATATTTTAAAGGATAATTAAGGTGCTGGGAAAGTGCATAACACATAGGGTATGATCACCCTTTTCTAAAATCACACAATGTACCCAGAAAAATTCATAAAAGGATATCAAATGCCAACAGTAGTTATAAACAGTTAGATAATAGATGATGTTATTTTCTTCAAATTTTAATTATTTATGAATTTTCCATAATAACATTCATTAATTTTAGAATCAGAGAAAATATTATTTGAAAATTTCAAGAAGTAACTACTCTGACATGGTATGGCTCTACAACCCACTTGCTTCAAACATAGTTAAGCAGAGAAACATAAGGCTCTGAATTAGTCCTCCTATAAAAAAAGGTATGAGAATGTAGCCCTGGCTGGTAGTTCAGTTGGTTAGAGCATCATCCCAATATGCTAATTTTGTGCATTCGATCCCTGATCCCCGGTCAGGGCACATACCAAAATCAACCAACGAATGCATAAATAAGTGGAACAACAAATCAATATTTCTCTCTCTCTCTCCTTTCCTCGCTCTCAAAAAGTCAATTAAAAAAAATATATATATATATATATATATATATATGTACATATATAAAAGAATGAGAATAGGGAAAAGCACAGAACTAAAGCAGACTGATGAGGTCCCTTACTTTGAAACATGTGAGAAAATTTCTTATCCTTTGAAATACATAATATTTATTTATTTATTTATTTATTTATTTATTTAATTGCTTACTTATTTACTTAGGTACATTCTCAAAATTGGTTAAACAAGTGCAGTTTTATGCTATGCTTTGTTGTTCCTTGGAGTTACAGGATAAAGAATGGGAGAAAAATGGAAAAGACAGCAAAAGTTTCAGAAAGTTCCACAGATTCCTTCCATTCGAGTCCCTCCCTCTGCCTTTGACACTTCATTAATGAAGGTACAGCATGTTATTCACAGATGACTAGATCTTGTCTGTATCTCTTTCAAGGCTTGAGGAATTTCCATGTCTTTGTTTACCTAGCATTTAGGACAGTGATGGCGAACCTATGACACGCGTGTCGGAGGTGACACGTGAACTCATTTTTTTGGTTGATTTTTCTTTGTTAAATGGCATTTAAATATATAAAATAAATATCAAAAATATACATCTTTGTTTTACTATGGTTGCAAATATCAAAAAATTTCTATATGTGACACGGCACCAGAGTTAAGTTACAGTTTTTCAAAATGCTCAAAAGGTTCGCCATCACTGATTTAGGAGAATATTGAGCCCAATGTAGGCCTTCAGAGCATGTTGACAGTGCATGTGAGAGAATAAATGAGTGTGGAAATCTAACCCTACACCCATCCAGTGATGGGAAACTCGCTGATTGACTACACTCTTATTCCTAGCTAGAAAGCCATGTTAGTTCCTTTCAAAATTAGTTAAAGCCATTCTCATAAATACTCTTGGTAAACATTTCAGTTCTCTGCCATCTCCTTAAGGAGGATTAAGCAACTGGATAAGAATATTAGAAAGTTACTGTTACTTCTTATTTTGAAGTTGATAGTTCTAGTAAGAAAAATAAGTGCTGGGGTCCAATCCCAGCGGGTCCAGGGGTCCCCAAAGGTGTGGACGGAGTCGGCGAAGAAGGAATGACACGAAGACAGCCTTCAGTTGATCAGCAGCCTAGTCAGGACCTCTAGCCAGGATCTCCAGCCAAAGTTCTGGTCGGAGTTCTGGTTAGGAACTGACGAGGATCTGATGTTTATTGTCTTGTTACATCCATATTTATACCAGCCGATTTTAATCCTGTCAATTTCTATTACAAAGGTTAGGGCGTTTCTTATCTCCATTCCAGGGAGTAAAGATTATGTAGCTTAACTTAATCAAGGGGTTGTATCCCCTCCCTAACCTCAGGGAAAAATCCCCACCTGGGGAAACAACCTTTCTTGGAGAGGTGACCTTGGTTAAAACACATGGCGCTAAAGAGAGCAAACATATTAAGAACAATATGCTATATATGCCAGGTCCCTTGAAACATATGCTGTGCAGATGTTTCTTTCCTGCAGCTACTGTGTCAAGCAGCAAGGATGGACCGGCTTCCGGCAAATAAGTAGACTTTTTCATCTTATTAAATAAAACCATAACTTTTAAGGTTTTATCTTTATATAATGGAAACTTTCATTGCATTTTGGAGTTTGCTCTTGAAATTGGCTTGGGTTTTTCATCTTATATTGTTGTCAATCATTTAAAAAGGCTAAATTAGGAATCCATTTTCTTCTTCAAATATATTATCTTGTAAAACACCTAATTTAGAAACTGTAAAGTTAAAATGAAGTCTCAAATTGTGAAGTACTTGGTTTTGCTACTTTCACTCTGGACCTAAAACAAAACAAAACTGACTGCATACAAGTTTTCTAACAAATATTTCAACTCCATATAAAATTTCTAATAGATAAAAGTCACTTTATTTTTATAAATAATTATCTTAAGTTTGGATTTATTACATCATTATCAACTAGTTTTTAAAATGCTGTCATTGTTTTGAAATTTTTTGGTCTGGGTGAACTTACTTTATCTTGATTTTTCTAGAATGTTGATGCCACTATCTCAGTTTTCCCATCTGCATATAATAAGTATGTAAGAAATATTAGGTGTATAATAGTAATTGATGCCCAGGCCTATTTTGTTCCTCCCTAGCATATGTGGCAGCCTTCTTAATGGTCTCCATGCCAATGGTCTGTCCTCCTTTAAACTCATTCTCCACAGCAGGGCCAGAATGATCTTTCTAAAATGCAAATCTGATCAGCTTAAGGTGTGACATTTTGGGTTGGATAATTTTTTGTCATAAGAGCTGGAGGCTGTCTCATGCACTTAGGATGTTCAGCAGCATCCCTGGCCTCTACTCAATGAATGCCAGTAGCATCTCTCCTCCCTCTCACCATTTGTGACAACCAAAAATTTCCCAACATTGCCAAATGTCTCTTGAGGGTCAAAATTACTTCTGTTGAGAGCCACTGCCTTAAATAAGACCTTCAATGGTTCCTCATTTTTTTAAAGGTAATAATGAAGCATAAAAGTTTTCCATGATCTTCCCCTGCCAAACTCTACAGCCTTTTCCATCTCAGACTCCATGTTCTAACTGAAGTAAAGGAAAAGTCTGCTTCCCAGCATACCCAGATATATTGTGTCCTATCAGAAAAATTGTACCACTCTCTCCTTCTAATTAGCCCTTCATTTTCTTCTAGTCAGTGGTTCTCAAATATTAGTGTGCATGTATCAAAATTACTCAGAGGACTTGTTAAAGTCAGAGTGCTGGGCCGCACTCCCAGAATTTCTGAATCTATAGGTCTGGGGTGGGGCCTGAGAACCTGCATTTCTAACAAGTACCAGGTGATGGTGATGACTTTTAGAACCAGGATTCTGGTCCCTTTGAGGACTTCCTACTCACCCTGAAGACTAGATATGTCAATCATCTCATTTAGAAAGTTTCCTTGACTGCTGCAGAGTTTTTTTCCTGTTGAACCCTTATCACATTGCCCATCACTTCATCTGCTTATTTCCCCTGCTCACTGACAACTCTCAGCGGAAAGTTCTCCTTTTACCCATCCAGAGGCCTGGCATACTTCAGGACCTGTGTAGGTTCTCATAGCCTACCTTCCTCAAAAAGGACTATAATAAATGAATTCAAACTAAAAAAATCCTTGGAACTTCCTCAGCCCAACATTTTGACCTACTTACTAGAATCTTACTTAGGCATTTCACCCTTACACAGGCCAGTGGAAGATTGTTTAATTAAACTAAGGAAGGAAACTACCCAATTCCTATTTTTCCCATTGTTTTATATATATGGTGAGAGTGAGAGAAAGAGAGAGAGAGGCATCTTATTTGAAGGAATGTCAGCTTTGCATACATCAACTCCTAATTCTATAAACTCCACCAACTCATCAGAATCACCTGCTGTGCGTTGACAGGACCTGACCCGCGGGCAGCAGCGCTACTTTTACAGCATCATGAAGATTTACAACTCCAGGCCCCAGTGGGAGGCCCTGAAGACCCGCTATATTCACACCCTTCAGCACCAGCAGCTGCTTGGTGAGTTTAACTACTTGACCTGCACCACGCACCTCAGGAAGGGACTAGTCCAGTGATGGCGAACCTATGACACGCGTGTCAGAGGTGACACGCAAACTCATTTTTTTGGTTGATTTTTCTTTGTTAAATGGCATTTAAATATATAAAATAAATATCAAAAATATAAGTCTTTGTTTTACTATGGTTGCAAATATCAAAAAATTTCTATATGTGACACGGCACCAGAGTTAAGTTAGGGTTTTTCAAAATGCTGACACGCCGAGCTCAAAAGGTCCGCCATCACTGGACTAGTGCACTGCACCCAGAAGTCAAGTTTCCTGAAAAAATTTCAAGTAGAACGTTCTCTTCCAGAGAGCTATTTTACCAATATGGTTTACAAAAAGTTATCCCTGACAATAGAAAGCAAGTTTCTATGGGTAAATTAAGAGGGTTTAAAGAGGATGGATTATTATAAGATGATAGTTCTCTGAGATTTATAGGAACTTGATCTAGTAGAAACAGCCATAGCCTCAGGCAGATAGTCTACCCCTGGTCAGCAAACTGCGGCTCTCTAGCCACATGCGGCTCTTTGGCCCCTTGAGTGTGGCTCTTCCTAAGCCTTAGGAGTACCCTAATTAAGTTCATAACAATGTACCTACCTATATAGTTTAAGTTTAAAAAATTTGGCTCTCAAAAGAAATTTCAATCGTTGTACTGTTGATATTTGGCTCTGTTGACTAATGAGTTTGCCGACCACTGGTAGGCTTAAACCACAGCTCAGTCCCTTGCTGGTTGCATAAATTCAGAGACTTGGTTTACTCAAAACAGGAATATTTATATTGTTGAGCATTTACCATGTTCCAGATATTGTGCTTGGAGCTCTACATGTACTTTCTCATTTTCTTCCCACTTCACAGTGTGGGAAACTGTAGTTCCGCTGGTTACAAAACTTGATCAAGATCACCCAGAGAGCACATGTCAGTTAGGACGATCACCTACAAACTCATGCATTGTCGTCCCTCTGCTCCACTGTCTCTCCTCTTCTATGAACCTCATGGGATTTTATAAGCACAAGTGAAATAATGGTTGTGGAAGACCTTATAGATCATAAACAACAACCCACAGAAAGGTGTAATTGCTGTTAAATCTCTTTTCTTCTCAAAAATATTTTGTCTTCAGCTCCCCTCTATTACACTCTTCTCCTAACTCCCATAGAGTTTTGTTTGTTTGTTTATTTATTTATTCTAAACGGTTACAGGATAGTGAGAAGCTAAGAAAATTCTTAAGCAAGTGGAATAGGGAAACTGAGACAAGAAAATTACAAAAGGCCCAACAGTTTGGGGGGCTTGCAGGTAGCTTGTAAATAACAAGCCATTATCTTCCCCAACCAAGGACACTTGAGAGCAAATGGCTAAACACCCCTGCTCACTAACTAAAAGAATTAAGAAAGGAGGGGGAAGAAGAGGGATCGAGGAAGAAGAATCTTAATGCACCTAGAATACATAGCTTAAATCACTCTGAAACTAACTAAAAGCCAAGAGGAAGGAGGAGGGGGAAGAAAGAATGCAGTCTTATCTTATCTCACTGTTTAAACAGAGAAGCCAGCAGTCTCAGAGGATTTAATTACCAAGTGCTTCTCATACATCCTGGGAAAGCCATAACAAAGTAAATGGGAAAGAGACCTTCAGAGTTAACCTATACCTGGATATCTAGCAGAGGAAATTTAAAATCTATAGAGAGAAAGTATATAAGGCAGACACCTCCCTTCCCCACCACACTCACTCCTCAGATTAGCTGAGAATCCATCTGTGCTTCATGCCAGATGATAGTTATGCTTGCCTTACTTCTTTAATAAATTTGCATGCTTTACTTTCTTAATAAATTCACTTTAACACAATTAATCTAGAGTCACTCATTTGAACTCATACCAGAAGACAAGAACCCAGGAGGGGACAGCTCCCTCCCTTCAATTCAGGGGCCTGTCTCATAACACCTTTCCTGGTGTTTGGGGTGCCTGTAACAAAACTACTCACTTGGCATTAGCACATCTAGTTATACTGTTGTTTCTATATTTGCACAAAAGAAAAAGATGTGTTTTTTTTTCCAAGTGATTTAATAACAAAAACAGTAAAAGTAGCTATCTGTTTTTAGGACTTCCTATGTACCAATTACTATTCTAAGCACTTTGCATGTATTATCTTGTTTAAAACTTAAACATGTTTACATGGTAGATGCCTTTATTACCCACATTTTACAGAAGAGAATATTGAGGCATAGATAAGTTAAAAAATTTGACCCGGGTAATAAATGGCAGAGCCAGGATTCAGCTGGTCCCTATGATTGTTAGCAGCATTGCTGAAACATCATCTAGTACTTTTGTTTGCATAGTAAAACTACTCAAAAGCCAGTGAACCGAGAGGCAGAATATTCAAAGTTTACTGCATGTAAACTTCACCTCTGTATGTTATTAAAATGCAAATTTCAGGTCTAACTTTCTAAGTTTCTGATTTGAAAGGTCTTTGGAGTAGAACTAGAAATCTGCATTTTTAAAAAGCATTATCATTTTTTTTATTGCTTAAAGTATTACAAAGGGTATTACATATGTGTCCTTTTTTTCCCCCGCCCTTGACAATTCCCCGGCTTCCCCTACCCCCCAGTGTCTTATGTCCATTGGTTATTCTCATATGCATGCATACAAGTCCTTCGGTTGATCTCTTACCCGCCTCACTCCTGCCCCCCAACCCTTCCCGGCCTTCCCGCTGCAGTTTGACAATCTGTGTGAGGCAGCTCTGCCTCTGTATCTATTATTGTTCAAAAGTTTATAATGGTCTCTATTATCCATGAATGAGTGAGATCATGTGGTATTTTTCCTTCATTGACTGGCTTATTTCACTTAGCATAATGCTCTCCAGCTCCATCCATGCCGTTGCAAATTGTAAGAGTTCCTTCTTTTTTACAGCAGCATAGTATTCCATCGTGTAGATGTACCACAGTTTTCTAATCCATTCATCTACTGATGGGCACTTAGGCTGTTTCCAGATCTTAGCTATGGTGAATTGTGCTGCTATGAACATATGGGTGCATATATCTTTTCTGATTGGTGTTTCTGGTTTCTTGGGATATATTCCTAGAAGTGGGATCACAGGGTCAAATGGGATTTCCATTTTCAGTTTTTTGAGGAAACTCCATACTGTCTTCCATAGTGGCTGCACCAGTCTGCATTCCCACCAGCAGTGCACAAGTGTTCCTTTTTCTCCACATCCTCTCCAGCACTTGTCGTTTGTTGATTTGTTGATGATAGCCATTCTGACAAGTGTGAGATGGTACCTCATTGTTGTTTTGATTGGCATCTCTCGGATGATTAGTGACTTTGAGCATGTTTCATATGTCT